>NC_086454.1:191081465-191681465 GCF_028390025.1 Pseudophryne corroboree
TGAGCTAGTTGGCTATACATTTAGCAAATAATTTAATGTCCACACTAAGCAATGAAATTGGTGGCGGTGACGCGCTGAGCTAACATCTTCTTCAAGATCAACCCGTGCAGATCCAGTCGGACAATGTAACAACAGTCGCATACATAAACCGTCAAGGCGTAACGAAAAGCAGAGCGGCAATGGCAGAGGTGACAAAGATCCTCCTCTGGGCAGAAAGGCATGCAAGAGCTCTGTCAGCAATTTTCATTCCGGGAGTGGACAACTGGGAAGCAGACTTCCTCAGCAGACACGATCTCCATCCAGGAAAATGGGGCCTCCACCAAGAAGTCTTCGCAGAGGTGACAAGTCTTTGGGGAGTTCCTCAAATAGACATGATGGCATCTCGTCTCAACAAGAAGCTTCAGAGATATTGTTCCAGGTCGAGAGACCCTCAAGCAATAGCAGTGGATGCACTGGTGACCTAGTGGGGGTTTCGGTCGGTATATGTCTTCCCTCCACTTCCACTGATAACAAAAGTTCTCAAAATCATAAGAAGAACAAGGGTTCGAGCAATCCTCATTGCCCCAGACTGGCCAAGGAGGACTTGGTATCCAGATCTTCAGGAGTTGCTTATAGAAAATCCTCGGCCCCTTCCTCCTCGCGAGGACCTGCTGCAGCAGGGGCCGGGTGTGTATCAAGATTTACCGCGGCTACGTTTGACGGCATGGCTGTTGAGCGCCGGATCCAAGCCCGAAAGGGTATTCCCAAAGAAGTCATCCCCACTCTTATTCAGGCCAGGAAAGGAGTAACGTCTAAACATTACCACCGTTTTTGGAGAAAATATGTGTCTTGGTGTGAATCCAAGAAGGCTCCTACGGAGGAGTTTCAGTTTGGACGTTTTCTCAATTTTCTGCAGGCTGGTGTGCATGCGGGCCTAAGATTGGGTTCAATCAAGGTCCAGATTTCGGCCTTGTCAGTTTTCTTTCAAAAACAATTGGCCGCCCTTTCAGAAGTTCAGACATTCTTGAAAGGGGTGCTGCACATCCAGCCTCTATTTGTGCCTCCAGTGGCACCATGGGACCTTAATGTGGTGTTGCAGTTCCTTCAATCGGATTGGTTTGAACCTCTACAGGAGATAGAATTTTAGTTTCTCACTTGGAAAGTGGTGATGCTTTTGGCCTTGGCATCCGCAAGGCGGGTGTCCGAGTTGGGGGCCTTGTCTCACAAGAGCCCTTACCTGATCTTCCATGAAGATAGGACAGAGTTGAGAACTCGCCAACAATTTCTTCCAAAGGTGGTTTTGTCTTTCCATATGAACCAACCTATTGTGGTGCCAGTGGCTACTGACACTTTCACTAAGTCAAAGTCTCTTGATGTGGTCAGAGCTTTGAAAATGTATGTCGCAAGAACAGCTTGGATAAGGAAAACAGAGGCTCTGTTTGTCCTGTATGCTCCCAACAAGATTGGGTGTCATGCTTCTAAGCAGACTATTGCGCGCTGGATCAGAGGGACGATTCAGCACGCTTATTTCACGGCAGGATTGCCGATACCGAAGTCGGTAAATGCCCATTCTACTAGAAAGGTGGGCTCATCCTGGGCGACTGCTCGGGGGGTCTCGGCATTACAACTTTGCCAAGCAGCTACTTGGTCAGGGTCAAACACCTCAAGTTTGGTCAATCGGTGCTGCAGGGTCATCCACACTCTCCCGCCCGTACTGGAGCTTTGGTATAACCCCATGGTACTGAAGTGGACCCCAGCATCCTGTAGGATGTATGAGAAAATAGGATTTTAATACCTACCAGTAAATCCTTTTCTCCTAGTCCGTAGAGGATGCTGGGCACCCGACCCAGTGCATACTTTACCTGCAGTAGTTACTTTGTTGTAGTTACACGAGTGTTGTGTTACAATTATTTTCAGCATGTTGCTGCAAATAGTTCATGCCTGTTGGCATGTGCTATGTTGAATGCCATGTTGTGCGGCATGGTTGAGGTGTGAGCTGGTATGAATCTCACCGGTAAATTAAAAGTAAATCCTTTCCTCGAAATGTCAGTCTCCCTGGGCACAGTTCCTATACTGAGGTCTGTAGGAGGGGCATAGAGGGAGGAGCCAATTCACACCCTTGAAAAGTCTTAACGTTCCCATGGCTCCTGCGGAACCGTCTATTCCCCATGGTACTGAAGTGGACCCCAGCATCCTCTACGGACTAGGAGAAAAGGATTTACCGGTATTAAAATCCTATTTTTTCCTTAAAAATGTATATAACCCCCTTATAGGTAAATGTGATGTGGTAATTATATTTTATATACTATTTCTTGATGTACTGTACACAGGAGTATAATTAAGAATATAAAAGTATTATTAAAAAAAGCTTTTAATACCTTAAATTTCGCAGACCTGTGTAATCAGTCAGGAGCTCTCGGCAGATTGTTGACCTTTTGCTATATTAGGGAAGAGGATAACGCATTGCTGGCACAAAGCATAAATAAATATTGCAGTTGTGTTCATGCACACTTATGACCTCCTAATCTTCAAATGTGTTCCAGGAGACCGATTTTGGAAATAGAAAATAAAGTAATATAGTGCAGTTATTTCCCTGCAACTATGGGCCTGATTCATAGATGGTCACACTTAATCTTCTTATTTGATGTTAATGTTGCTCCATAGAGTCAGTATTGATTAATGACCAAGCAATGGATGCTTTGAAATCCAACTGATTCTTGTAATTGAATCCAGACATTCGATACATCAGCCATGTTTCATCAACACAGCAGACAAATCACATCAGGAAAGAGAAAGAATACCCAAATGTACCATTTCCTATTTTTGCATCTGTGTGGGTACATGCCACACACTTATCCATAATATCCACTTCCCACTATGAGCTTGTTATATTACTCTGTACCTAGCCCTGTTGCTAGATGCTCTTGATGTCTGGAGAAAATAGAAACAATACTAATAAAGCGCCTGCATCTACTACCACATCTGCTACTAATATTAAAAATGTGAAATCACTTACAATTTATAAAAAAGTTAAGATAACATATAACTATACATATAAGGCTATCATCTGTCAAAACTGGTATATATGGCTATTATATGATTAAAATATATAGGTTTTAGACATACAATACATGTCAGGATAAGCCTTGTACACAGTATGGATCTATGTATTGCTTGACATCCTCTGAAGAGGACACATGATCTTATATCAATTGGGGAAATAAATCAAGTGTTTGGTCAAAACAACTACTATATTTTCACCTAAACATAACTTTCATCACTTTTTGTTTTTGTAGGAATTAAAAGCTGCCACTAGGTGGAATACCTTCTACATTTGGTAGAATACCAAAGAAGAGGACAATATGCACTAGTGATGTCAAAAGATAGTTTCTATAGGAGATAATCACTTGAAAACAGCTGTCCACTGTAGTGGCCTCTATGCATGAAAGGATTAAGGTCATTAAAAGTGCAAATTTGAATGCTAATTAATATAAGGAATTTCCCTAAGAATGGGATGACATAATTATACCCAACATGACTTTATGAGCTGTTTAACTATTAACAAGAGCGTCTTGGTTGTAATCTCTCTGCAAGCAGGAAATGGTGCAGTCCCGTTGCAATGTTTGTTGCTTCAGGTACTGTTGAATTTAGTTTCCAATCTTCAAGGCCCACTGAGCAATAATTGCTGGGATCACAGTAATACACACAATACAACCACTTTAAAATGTTTTCATTGACCCAAGCTTATCCAGTATTTAGAGTGTAAGCTTTTAAGGCAAAAGGTGGCTAGTGAAAAGAACAAAACAGTTGAATATTTAAGTATAAAACATAATCAGAATGATCAAAGAATAGAAGTACCTTTAATGGATAAGAGATCTTATTATATACTGAAAGCAGACAGTGACTTTGTGAAGGTCAATGTTCAGACCCTGCAAGAACACTTTCCTAATAATTATTATGAGTGCTATACTGCATGCAATACATATTTAATGTCTCTTTATTTAACCTACGACGTAAAGCATTTTTTTAATTAATGTAATTAGAAGGGTCAATAACAGTGACAATGTCTAATGTTTATTTTATTAGATATTCTGAGTTAAGAGCAAACAGTATATAATATGAGGCCAATAAAGTTGCATAGCGCAGATATAAAGACAGCATTTATTTATATACAGCAATTAAAGTTGCAACAGTGTTAACCTGTGGCAGAAATAACTTGCTAAATGTTCTATTGCTTGTTAGCCCGCTGTCTGTTTTACCATGATTATGGTTTCCTGCCACCAGGGGCTGCAGGGCTCCTTTTATGTGAGCTGCAATACTGGTCTATACCAGAGGTGCTGTTCTTTGGACTTTATTCTGCCCCCAGGTTGGATGATTCAATTTAGTGCACAGACTACACCTTTCAGCTGTCTGATCCCAGCACTCAGACCTGGTCATTGATGTTCTCTGATGTTTAATGTTACCTGTTCATGTTTTCTGGATCTGCTGAGCCAAGGATCTGTTGTTTGTATAGTACATATCTTTCTTGTTCTGCCTTGCCAAGATTTCTGGATACCTTCACCTGTTTATGTGAACTTCTGTGGCTGCCAAGCTAAAAGAACTCTACCATTAATCAATTTACCATTCTGCTTTTTGTTTCTGTACTCTGCTTCTGTCATTACTACATTATTCAAGTTTTCAAGTTTATCAGCTTAGACAGGTTCATCTGCATTGCTTATGTACTCTTATTCGCAATATTCATTCAGTTTCCAGTAGAGATGTGCACCCGGGATGATTATTTGGAATTGCCAAAAAGCTGTGACAGGCTTTGGATTTGGATTTTTTTCAAAAATTGTCAAAAAATGCCAAAAATCACATACATTTTTGCGTTTTTTTTGTCCTTAGAGTATTATTAACCTCAATAACATTAATTTCTAGTCATTTGCAGACAATTTTGACCACCTTATAGTTCACAATGTTGTTTTCATCCACTTTAGGTCAAGGTCTGCGGCGAGCTGGCTGGTTACTTACTATTAGGCAACAGAGCAGCAGCACAAACAGATGGCAACTTGTAGTATATCTATGAAACACTGTCACACAGCAGTGGGATAAATGAACGGTGGTGCAGGATGGAATTGTCCTTGGGTGCTCCCACCCACCCTTATCTTGGATATTAAACAGGACATGCACAGTTTAACAAACCAATCATTTCAGCAACAAGGACTGCCACACTTGTGGTTGAAATGATTGGTTTGTTTGGGCCACCAAAAAACAAGCTACCAACTGCCTTAAAGCAACAGCTCTACAGTGTCTAGAAGATGTCATCGCCATTGTCATCCTCATCCTCACCCTCATGTACACACTGTACATCCTCATCATCATCACCACCACACAATATTAATTTATTCCCGCTGGAATCCAGTATTACAGATGTGTCTGTATTTTGATGTAATTGCTGGGAAAGGTATTCCTCGTGGAATTTCCAGTTCATTTTTATGAACATCATCTTTTCCACATTTTGAGGAAGTAGCCTCCTATGCCGTTCACTCACAAGGTTCCCAGCTGTGCTGAAAACTCTCTACGAGTACACACTGGAAGGTGAGCAGCTTAATTAATACAAAGCCAGTTTGTACAAGGGCCTTCATATTGACTTTTTTTCCTTCCAGTACATGAAAGGACTCTGTGACATGCCTACTGTTACGGTGTCATGAAAATAATCCTCCACCATTCTTTGGATGGTGACCGTATCAGATGGAGTTACGGTAGAGGTGTCACTAATACTGGCCAATTCATTTAAACCCGTACAGATGTCAAAATGTTGTTTTGATTGCTCTGCACCCTCATTAGGTCTTTTGGGAAAATTTTGTTTTTTCCTGGCTGTTTCAGAAGAAACTGAAGGAGACTTCACTTGAGCCAACTTGCTCACCAGGAGCTCTTTGCATCTCTTAAGATCTGTGTCAGTTGGAAAGAAAGAAACAGCATACGACTTGAACCTAGGATCAAACACAGTTGCCAAAATGTAGTGATCCGATTTCAAGATATTGGCAATTCTTGAATCCTGGCTAAGCAAAAAAACGAGATTTATGGTAAGAACTTACCAGTGTTAAAACTCTTTCTGCGAGGTACACTGGGCTCCACAGGGAATGACCTTGGGGGTGGAGAGTAGGATCTGGATCCGAGGCACTAAAAGGCTCAAAGCTTTGACCTTCTTCCCAGAATGCATAGCGCCGCCTCCTCTATAACCCCGCCTCCGTGCACAGGAACTCAGTTTTTGTTAACCAATCCAATGTAGTAGCAGACAAAAGAGATGACAACTGTTAGTAGCCACATACACCACATTCTCACGACAGGAGAAAGTGTCAGCGGCTAATGCCATACCAACCCAAGAAGCTAAGTGCGTCAGGGTGGGCACCCTGTGGAGTCCAGTGTACTTCGCAGAAAGAGATTTAACAACGGTAAGTTATTACCATAAATCTTGTTTTCTGCTGCGGTGTACACTGGGCTTCACAGGGAATGACATTGGGGATGTCCTAAAGCAGTTCCTTATGGGAGGGGACACACTGTAGTGGGCACAAGAACCCAGCGTCCAAAGGAAGCATCTTGAGAGGCAGAAGTATCGAAGGCATAGAACCTTATGAATGTGTTCACTGAGGACCATGTAGCCACCTTGCACAATTGTTCATTGGTCGCACCACGGCAGCCCGCCCAAGAAGGTCCAACAGACCGAGTAGAATGGGCCTTTATAGTAGCAGGAACTGGACGACCAGCCTGTACATAAGCATGTGCAATCACCATTCTAATCCATCTGGCCAAGGTCTGCTAGTGAGCACCAAACAGTACAAATAGAGAATCAGACTTCCTGATAGGAGCTGTCCACTTCACATAGATACAGAGAGCCCGTACCACATCCAAAGATCGCTCTTTGGAATACAATTCAGGAGAGGCAAAGGCCGGAACCACAATCTCCTGATTAAGGTGGAAAGAAGACACCACGCCCGGTCATGGTGAAAAATCAGATATGGTGACTTATAGGACAAGGCACCCAAATCTGACACCCTTCTGGCAGAGGCAATAGCCAGCAGAAACAACACCTTAAGAGAAAGCCACTTAAGGTCTGCCGATTCAAAAGGCTCAAATGGAGACCCTTGCAATGCATCCAGAACCACCGACCAGTCCCATGGAGCCACAGGCGGGACGTAAGGAGGTTGAATCCACAACACACCCTGAGTGAATGTATGAACATAAGGTAAAGTTGCAATTTTTCTCTGGAACCAAACCGACAAAGCAGAAATATGAACCTTGATGGAGGCCAGACGAAGGCCCAAGTCCAGGCCCTGTTGTAGAAAGGCCAAAAGATTGGCCATACTAAACTTGTAAGCGTCATGATTGTTAGTGGTGCACCAAGCAAAGTAAGAATTCCAGAACCTATGATAAATCCGAGCAGAAGTCTGTTTCCGGGCCTTCAACATGGTTTAAATGACCGCATCAGAAAATCCTTTGGCCCTTAAGACGGAAGCTTCAAGAGCCACGCCGTCAAGGCCAATCGGACTAAATCCTAATATACACAGGGGCTCTGAACGACGAGATCTGGGTGCTACGGAAGTCGAAGGGGACGCTCTATCGAGAGACCCTGAAGGTCTGAGAACCAATGTCGTCTGGGCCACGCGGGAGCGATCAGAAGTAAAATTCATTCTTCTTGCTTGACCTTCCTTATTACTCAGGACAGGAGTGATAAGGAAGGTCAAGGCACGTATGGCAGCCAAAAGTTCCATGGAATTGACAGTGCATCCACGAACGCTGCTTGAGGATCCCTTGTCCTTGCTCCGAAGACCGGAACCTTGTGATTGTGTTGAGATGCCATCAGGTCCACATCTGGAAGGCCCCACTTGTCCAGGAGGAGTTGAAACACTTCTGGATGGTGGCTCCACTCTCCGGCATGTACGTCCTGATGACTGAGAAAGTCCGCTTCCCAGTTTAGAACCCCTGGAATGAACACTGCCGATATGGCTGGAAGATGGTGTTCTGCCCACTGAAGAATCCATGATACTTCCCTCAATGCCATGCGGCTTCGAGTGCCACCTTGATGATTGATGTACGCCACCGTGGTGACGTTGTCCGACTGTACTTGAACAGGTATGTTCTGTATTAAATGCTGGGCCAAGTTCAATGAGTTGAACACTGCCCGCAGTTCCAGAATGTTTATCGGGAGGAAAGACTCCTCCTTGGTCCACCGACCCTGAAGGGAGTGTTGCTCCAACACCACGCCCCAACCTCTCAGACAGGCATCCGTCGTCAGAAGGACCCAGTTGGAGATCCAGAAGGGACGACCCCTGATCAACTTTTGGTCCTGAAGCCACCAGCTCAGTCACAGATGGACCTCTGGAGACAAGGAGATCATTTGAGACCTGATCCGGTGAGGCAGGCCGTCCCTTTTGGCAAGAATCAGCTTCTGCAGAGGGCGGGAATGGAATTGAGCATACTCCACCATGTCGAAAGCCGACACCATGAGACCTAGCGCTTGCATTGCCGAATGTATCGACACTTGTTGACGAGATAGGAAGCATTGAATCCTGTCCTGAAGCTTCAGGACTTTCTCCTGAGACAAGAACAATCGCTGGTTGTGAGTGTCCAACAACGCCCCCAGGTGCACCATGCTCTGAGCAGGGACCAGGGAAGATTTCTTCCAGTTGATGAGCCACCCGTGGGCTTGCAGAATCTGGATAGTCAGATCCAGATGGCGTAAGAGAAATTCTGAGGAATTTGCCAGGATCAACAAGTCATCCAGGTATGGTAGGATCCTGACCCCTTGATGACGGAGTACAGCCGTCATTACCGCCATGACCTTGGTGAAGACTCGTGGAGCCATGGTCAAACCAAAAGGTAACACCCGAAATTAGTAATGTAGGTTGCCAACCGCAAACCTCAGGTACTGCTGTTGCGACACTGCAATGGGAATATGCAGGTAAGCATTCTGTATGTCCAAGGAGACCATATAATCCCCAGGTTCCAAGGCCAGAACAACAGAACGAAGAGTTTCCATACGAAACTTGGAGACCCTCACAAATTTATTCAAGGACTTAAGGTTGAGAATGGGCTGGAAGTACCCCTTGCCTCTCTGAGCCTGAGGCACCTGTACTACCACTCCTATATCCAGGAGGGACTGTACCACCGAATGAAGAGTTTTTGCCTTCACCTGATCCAAAGGGACGTCTGTAGGCAAAAATCGATAAGGGGGACGATTCTTGAGGGATACGGCGTAACCTCGAGTGACGACTTCCCATACCCAGGCATCGGAAGTGGTCCTCAACCATTCCTGGGTATACCCTAGAAGTCAGTCCACCACCCTGGGATCCCCCAGAGGGAGGCCCGCCCCGTCATGTAGCAGGCTGGTCAGTTTTGGAAGCATGCTGACAGGCAGCCCAGGCCCGTTCGGGCTTACTGGGTTTGGAAGTGCGAACCTGTTTCGGGTACACCTGACCTTTTGCTTTCCCTGAATGACAAAAGGAGCGAAATGGAGTACTCTTGGCCTTTGGCACTGAAGGAGCAATACTAGTAGGTAGACATGCTGTTTTAGCAGAAGCTAAGTCAGCCACTATCTTGTTGAGGTCTTCTCCGAAAAGAATGTCTCCCTTAAAAGGTATTACCTCCAGGGTTTTCTTAGAGTCCAGATGAACAGACCAGGACCGTAACCAGAGAATCTGGTGAGCCAAAATGGACGTAGTAGAAGCCTTGGCCACCAGAAGCCGCCTCCTTAATGTAATGAGAAGCTGTGACAATATAAGACAGACATTGTCTAGCATGATCAGAAGCGTTGGAAGGCAAATTCGCCTCCAGCTCCTGAGCCCACGCTTCAACAGCCTCTGCAACCCATTTCGCTGCAATGGGGAGCCTATGCGCACCACCAGTTAGGGTGTAAATTGCTTTTAAACAACCCTCCACACGCATATCCGTTGGTACTTTCAGAGACGTGACAGTAGTTACCGGCAGAGCTGAGGATACCAGCAGCTGCGCCACCTGCGAAACCACTGGTGGGGGTGTTTCCCAATTTATACTTAGCTCCGCTGCGAGGGGGTAGCAAGCCAGCATCTTTTTGTGAGGCGTGAATTTCTTTCCTGGACTTTCCCAGGATGTATGTCAACTAAATGGTCAGAATGAGGTAAAACTTGTTTAACCACTTTCTGAAGTTTAAACCTGTCCGGTTTCTTAGGGGCAGCATCAGGCTCCGGGTCATCAGCAATTTGAAGAATGGTCCTGATAGCCTCCAACAAGTCAGGAACATCCACCTGTGAAACAGATTTCCCATCAGAAGCGTCGGTATCAGAATCTGTGGGGTCAGTATAAACGCCATCCTCATCAGACGAGGAGTCTGGGACATTGGTGGATTGTGAGGAAGTAATGGCCAGCTTAGAGGATCCCTTGGCCCTCTAAGCGATTGGTTCAATTGCTGTAACTGAGCGGACAGTTGATCTGCCCATGGCGGGTTAACCACGGGGACCATAAGCGGTTGTACCAGCACAGGAGGTCCCATGGGGGGCGTTAGTCTTGTTACCAGCATATTCAATAGCGTGGAGAAGGTAGCCCAAGGTGGGTCATGTTGAACCCCCATTGCTACAGTCCCACTTGGGGGTAAGGATCCCCCAGAACCTGAACCCTCAGCTGCTATGTTTTCCTCAAATGTGTCTGCAGCGTCACCACCATGCAATGTTGGATCATCCCCAGCACCATTGCCCTTTGTAGTTGACATATCCGAAAGCTCAATGCAAGGCAACACATACAATATAAGCAGCACAATACCTGATAAGAACCCCCTGTGCAGTGTATCAGCCCAAACAGAGAATTCAAGAGGTATATGGTGACTAAAAATCACAGAGGAAAATACACAAAGAGTATATCCTGTGAACTACCTACATTAAATGATAAACCTGACGCACTTAGCCCCCTCAGGTTATAGAATATAGGGATAGCAATCTGAGTGAGATACACGAAATGGAGGTCACACAGCAGCTATATGCACACACACATAGTCAAATTGTACAATGCAGAAATTATGATATGCAATAAAACTGCACTGGACTAGCAATACAGTGTAGTACTATGTATAGCTATACACTCAATAGATATAACAATGCACAGTAAAGACTGGATGTATAATCACAGGGTACTTGTACTATATAACCCTGACTAAATGCACTCTTTCTTAACTAACACTGTCAGCAGACATGTAGAATACTTAAGTGTCCTCTAAAATGCACAGCGCTGACATGCACGCGGCTTTACAGAGGAGGATTTGCCCACACAGTCCCAGGATCAGCTCAGCTTGTCCTAATGGTGCCCAAACACTGACAGGGAGTGAGGGAGAGAGAGATATGCAGCTCCAGGGCGGGAACATTTACTCTAAATGGTGCCCTGGAGCTGGGGGAGGGGCTACAGGTCAAAGCCTTATCCCTCTACTGGACTTCACCTCCGGGTACTGTGGGCTTATATAAATGGTTTATGAGAGAAAACCGACCTGTGCCCTTGCCCTGGTAGTCTAGTGGGGTCCCTGTACTACCACAGTGTCCACGCCGGCCGCACGGGATCGCGATTTACAGCGGGTCCCATCAGGGGGACCCACCCACCTCCTCCCTGAGTGCAGCCATGCGATCCAGGAGAACAGTGGTTGTGTGTGTTACTAACTGGAAGAAAACCGGAGCCTCCACTGTAGGTACCCGGCAACCAGGGCGCGGGAGTGTACTGCGCCGCTGGGGGAGGTGATGGAGCTGCAGCAGGAGATGTCTGACTGACATCTAACACAGACAATGCCTCTGCTGCAGCCCTTGAAGTCTTCATTTTTCTTTTAAAAGCTTCTTCTCAGGGCTGCTGGAGCAGCCCCCCCCTGTTGTATGCCTGCTTACTGCATGACACCAACTACAAAACTGAGTTCCTGTGCACAGAGGCGGGGTTATAGAGGAGGCAGCGCTATGCATTCTGGGAAGAAGGTCAAAGCTTTGAGCCTGTTGGTGCCTCGGATCAAGATCCTACTCTACACCCCCAATGTCATTCCCTGTGGAGCCCAGGGTACCCTGCAGCAAAAATAGACTTGATCCACAAGTCCAGCATATTTTGCGGATTCTAAACAAAGAGAAAAAAATGTACATGTGCGCTGTCAGCAGCAGCTGGTAAAGGGGTGTTCTAAATCCCGAATGGTTAAAGAGTATGTGAAAAAAGGGGAATTAGGTCAGCTGGAAAGTCCTTTATGTGCCGACAGTTACTGCTGATGATACTGGCAGAGCCGGCCATAAGCATAGGCAAACTAGGCAATTGCCTAGGGGCATCATCAGCTTCTGCTGATTAAAATGATATGCGGCATGCCTATATTCTGTATGTAGCATTTCATATGCAGATACAGCCATAGTCTCACACAGTATATTGGCATGCTGCATATCAGTTTAATCAGCAGAAGCTGCTTGTGCATCTTAGCCACATAGCAATGCAAATAAGAAAAATAAAGTGCTCGACGTTAGCATTGAGGCAAGATTTGTGAAGACACATCTGTATCCAAGCAGAGGCAGAAGTTACAGTGTTAGTGGAAGTGTGAGTGCTGTGTGCATGTGAGTGGGTTGGTTGTGCAGTAGTGTTCAGAATATGTGTAAGGAGCATTATGTGTGTCATGTAAAAATGCTTTAATAATGTGCAACATATGTGTAAAGGGGCACTATGTGTGTCATTATGTGTATAAGGACATTAATAATGTGCGGCATATGTGTAACAGGGTACTACTGTATGTGTGTCATTATGTGTATAGGGGCACTAATAATGTGCAGCAAATGTGATGGGGCACTGTGTGTGTCATTATGTGTATAAGGGCATTAATAATGTGCGGCATATGTGTAAGGGACATTATGTGTAAAAGGGCATTAATAAAGGTTGTCATAATGTGTAAGGTGCATTATGTTTATAAGAAGATGCCCCTTTTTGGGCTGTGCGTCAAATGTGCGAACTGTTCCTATTTAAAATATAGGGGGTACAAGGACTGCTATGGGTGAGGGATGATGGTGCTGGGAAAGAGGTGCAAGGTCAGAGGCAGAACCAGCGGTGGTGCTAGGGGGCACCAGCCAAAATCTTGCCTAGGGCATCATATTGGTTAGGGCCAGCTCTGGATACTGGTGTCAAATTTCCAAAAGGGGTAGTAATTCCAAAGTGTTGCTGGAACAAGGAGCGTCTCCTCTTATTAAGGTACAGGTGGCAGCAGGCTCAACGCATTTAGTGTGTGTCCAGCTTCCTCAGGAGCATTACTATCCATTTTAGAAATTTGTCACCTGTATCATCAGCAGTAACTGTCGGCACATAAAGGACTTTCTAGCTGACCTAATAGGAGATTGCTTTCTCCCAACCAGTTATTGTTGTCTCAGTGGTTTGGATACCCCACCAGCATAAAATGGACATCCCAGCTGATAATAAGGGGACGATTGCGACATCCAAGCGAACACCACTGGTAACATCAACTTAAGGTCTGCTGACCTGGACCATCTAATCTGCAAATCTCTAATATTGTGACTTTACATAATTATAAGGGTAATTTTCCTAGCAGGAACAAATGTATTACTGGGCAACAAGTGTCTGACCACTCTTGGCACAATACTTATTTTATATGTGATCTTATTGTTTCTGTTAATATCATAACTTTTTAATCTGTGATAATAAATGTTATTTCTCTAACGTCCTAGTGGATGCTGGGGACTCCGTAAGGACCATGGGGATAGACGGGCTCCGCAGGAGACATGGGCACTTTAAGAAAGAATTTAGGTTCTGGTGTGCTCTGGCTCCTCCCTCTATGCCCCTCCTCCAGACCTCAGTTTGATACTGTGCCCAGAGCGAGCTGGGTGCTTTTCAGTGAGCTCTCCTGAGTTTGCTGAGAGAAAGCATTTTGTTAGGTTTTTTTATTTTCAGGGAGATCTGCTGGCAACAGACTCCCTGCATCGTGGGACTGAGGGGAGAGAAGCAGCCATACTCTCTGAAGCTAGGTCCTGCTTCTTAGGCTACTGGACACCATTAGCTCCAGAGGGATCATACGCAGGATCTCACCCTCGCCGTCCGATCCCAGAGCCGCGCCGCCGCCCCCCTCGCAGAGCCGGAAGACAGAAGCCGGGTGAGTACGAGAAGCAAGAAGACTTCGAAATCGGCGGCAGAAGACTCCGTACTTTACTGAGGTAACGCACAGTACTGCAGCTGTGCGCCATTGCTCCCACACACCTCACATACTCCGGTCACTGTAAGGGTGCAGGGCGCAGGGGGGGGGGGGGCGCCCAGGACAGCATTTGGACCTCTTTTTGGCAAAAGTAAACATATATACAGTTGGGCGCTGTATATATGTATGAGCCCTCGCCAAGAAAATGTATATTTAAGCGGGACAGAAGCCCGCCGTCGAGGGGGCGGGGCTTCTTCCTCAGCATTCACCAGCGCCTTGTTTTTTCTCCACAGCACCGCTGAGAGGAAGCTCCCCGGTCTCTCCCCTGCTTATACCACGGTAGAAGAGAGGGTTTTAAAGAAGAAGGGGGGCACATAATTCGGCGCAGATAATAACAGCGCTACAGGGTAAACATTAAATTGCTGTGTTTTTTCCTGGGTCATATAGCGCTGGGGTGTGTGCTGGCATACTCTCTCTCTGTCTCTCCAAAGGGCCTTGTGGGGGAATTATCTTCAGATGAGCATTCCCTGAGTGTGTGGTGTGTCGGTACGTGTGTGTCGACATGTCTGAGGTAAAAGGCTCTCCTAAGGGGGTGATGGAGCAAATGTGTGTGTGTGTGTGTGTGTGGTGTTTCCGTCGACAACGCCGACACCTGATTGGATATGTGAAATTAAGTGCTGAGGTAAATTTTTTACACAAAAGATTAGAGAACAGACAGGGAATCTACCCATGTCTGTCCCTATGTCGCAGAGACATTCAGAGTCTCACAACGCTCACTATCCAAAATAATAGACACTGATATCAACACGGAGTCTGACTCCAGTGTCGACTACGCGATAATGCAAAGTTAGAGCCAAAATGGCAGGAAAGTATTCAATATATGATTATTGTAATGAAAGATGTTTTGCATATCACTGATGACTCATCTGTCCCTGACACAAGGGTACACATGTTTCAGGGGAAGAAAGCTGAGGTAAATTTCCCTCCTCTCATGAAGAAAAAGAGCGGGAATCTCCAGACAAGAAGCTGCAGCTTCCCACAAAGAATTCTCAGGGAGTATCCTTTCCCTAATGGGGCCAGGATACGATGGGAATCGTCCCCTAGGGTGGACAAAGCTTTGTCACGTTTACCCAAAAGGTAGCGCTGACTTAACAGCTATCCTCAGGGATCCTGCAGATAGCTTGCAGTAAAAGTACTTTGAAGTCCATTTACACACATGCTGGTACACTACTCAGACCGGTGATTGTGTCGGCATGGGGTTATAGCGCGGTAGCAGCGTGGACATTGAGACCCTAGTATGTGTATACATATGTATATATATATATATATATATATATACATAAAAGATGCTGTCTTATATATATATATATAAAACATGCCCAAAGAGACATTAGTCTACTGGGTTCTAGAGTCAACGCAATGTCGATTTCTGCTAGACGTGTCCTGTGGAACATGCACAGGTATGCAGACTAAAAGAGGCATATGCAAGGTTTACCTTACAAGGCTGAGGAATTGTGTGGAGAAGGGCTCTCGGACCTGGGGGTTTATTTACTAATATTCGTGTTTTTGCCGTTTTGAAGGGTGTTTGATCTCGAATGGTATTGGGTGCATTTTACTGCAACTTTTTGAATCCTGATACGGTCATTCACTAAGCTGCCGAGTTTTGCACATTCGTTTTTTCCGATGTCGATGTGATTCGTAATATCAGGCAGTGTTTTACGGGAGTGATAAGTAAAACACTGCCTGACAAAACACAAGGAATCCCGGCCGGATCTGTGTGATCCGTGCACGGCTTCATTGTGTACCTTAAAGAGTTCATTAAAGTCTTAAAAAAGTTAGAAAAAATTGCGTGGGGTCCCCCCTCCTAAGCATAACCAGCCTCGGGCTCTTTGAGCCAGTCCTGGTTGAAAAAATATGGGGGGGGAAATGACAGGGGTTCCCCCATATTTAATCAACCAGCACCGGGCTCTGCGCCTGGTCCTGGTTCCAAAAATACGGGGGACAAAAAGCGTAGGGGTCCCCCGTATTTTTTAAACCAGCACCGGGCTCCACTAGCTGGGGAGATAATGCCACAGCCGGGGGGCACTTTGATATCGGTCCCTGCGGCCGTGCAATAAGAACCCCAACTAGTCACCCCTGGCCGGGGTACCCTGGAGGAGTGTGGACCCCTTCAATCAAGGGGTCCCCCCCTCCAGGCAATCAAGGGCCAGGGGTTAAGCCCGAGGCTGTCCCCCCATCCAAGGGCGGCGGATGGGGGGCTGATAGCCTTGTTTACAAAATGTGAATATTGTTTTTAGTAGCAGTACTACAAGTACCAGCAAGCCTCCCCCGCAAGCTGGTACTTGGAGAACCACAAGTTGACCGAAAGTAACCTCACCGCTGACCGCAAAGTTCCCACCATTGGCTACAATGGAGCGCATAGGCGCTACATTGTATCTGTGCTGTGTGCTGCCTGACAGAAACTACAGGAGCACACAGCAAATCAGGAGAGTGCCACGACGTGGCGCTCCCTGATTGGCTGAAGGGACCCTCTTTGACACGAGTCAGGGGGGGTCCTGGCAGTCGGGGAAAGGTGTCCCATGTGTAAACATGGGGCCCCTTTCAGTGCGTGGTCGGGTTTCCATTTTATTATTTTGCTAAGTACGTGGATTATACAAAGAACAGAAGGTACACTGGATTATGTGAGTATAATTTTTTTTTTCCACAGGTACCCCTAGGATTCTACATGGAGAAGAGGACCGAGCCTCGTGGGAACATAGTTAAGTATGTGTGTATGTTGGTGTGCATGTATGTAATAAAGTTGTACTGTCACGGTGTTTGTGTCCTGTTTTTATTGGGGTATTTTTTTAGTAGTAGTACTACAGGTACCAGCGGGCCCGGTTTTCCACCGCATGCTGGTACTTGTGGTTGTCCAAGTACCAGCTTGCGGGGGAGGCTTGCTGGGACTTGTAGTACTGCTACTAAAAACAATATTCACATTTTGTAAACAAGGCTATCAGCCCCCCATCCGCCGCCCTTGGATGGGGGGACAGCCTCGGGCTTCACTCCTGGAGCTTGGGTGGCTGGAGGGGGAGGATCCCTTGATTGAAGGGGTCCCCACTCCTCCAGGGTACCCCGGCCAGGGGTGACTAGTTGGGGTTTTAATTAGAGATGAGCGGGTTCGGTTCCTCGGAATCCGAACCCGCCCGAACTTCAGCTTTTTTTACACGGATCCGAGCGACTCGGATCTTCCCGCCTTGCTCGGTTAACCCGAGCGCGCCCGATCGTCATCATGACGCTGTCGGATTCTCGCGAGGCTCGGATTCTATCGCGAGACTCGGATTCTATATAAGGAGCCGCGCGTCGCCGCCATTTTCACACGTGCATTGAGATTGATAGGGAGAGGACGTGGCTGGCGTCCTCTCCATTTAGATTAGAAGAGAGAGAGTGAGATTGAGACAGAGACACTTGATTTACTGGAGCTTAGGAGTACTAGAGAGTGCAGAGTTTACTAGTGACTGACCACTGACCAGTGACCACCAGTGCAGTTTTATTTAATATAATTCGTTCTCTGCCTGAAAAAAACGATACACAGTGACTCAGTCACATACCATATCTGTGCTCAGCCCAGTGTGCTGCATCATCTATGTATAATGGCCCTCATTCCGAGTCGTTCGCTCGGTATTTTTCATCGCATCGCAGTGAAATTCCGCTTAGTGCGCATGCGCAATATTCGCACTGCGACTGCGCCAAGTATCTTTGCTATGAAGAAAGTATTTTTACTCACGGCTTTCTCATCGCTCCGGCGAACGTAATGTGATTGACAGGAAATGGGTGTTACTGGGCGGAAACACGGCGTTTTATGGGCGTGTGGATGAAAACGCTACCGTTTCCGGAAAAAACGCAGGAGTGGCCGGAGAAACGGGGGAGTGGTTGGGCGAACGCTGGGTGTGTTTGTGACGTCAAACCAGGAACGACAAGCACTGAACTGATCGCACAGGCAGAGTAAGTCTGGAGCTACTCTAAAACTGCTAAGTAGTTTGTGATCGCAATATTGCGAATACATCGGTCGCAATTTTAAGATGCTAAGATACACTCCCAGTAGGCGGCGGCTTAGCTTGTGTAACTCTGCTAAATTCGCCTTGCGACCGATCAACTCGGAATGAGGGCCAATATCTGACTGTGCTCACACAGCTTAATTGTGGGGGAGACTGGGGAGCAGTTATAGGTTATAGCAGGAGCCAGGAGTACATATTATTAAAATTAAACAGTGCACACTTTTGCTGCAGGAGTGCCACTGCCAGTGTGACTGACCAGTGACCTGACCACACTGACCACCAGTATAGTATACTATATTGTGATTGCCTGAAAAAGTTAAACACTCGTCGTGTGACTTGTGTGGTGTTTTTTTATTCTATAAAAAACTCATTCTGCTGACAGACAGTGTCCAGCAGGTCCGTCATTATATAATATATACCTGTCCGGCTGCAGTAGTGATATATATATATTTTTTATATCATTATTTATCATCCAGTCGCAGCAGACACAGTACGGTAGTTCACGGCTGTAGCTACCTCTGTGTCGGCACTCGGCAGTCCATCCATAATTGTATACCACCTACCCGTGGTTTTTTTTTTCTTTCTTCTTTATACATACTACATCTCATTATCATCCAGTCTATATTAGCAGCAGACACAGTACAGTACGGTAGTCCACGGCTGTAGCTACCTCTGTGTCGGCACTCGGCAGTCCATCCATAATTGTATAGCACCTACCCGTGGTTTTTTTTTTCTTCTTTATACATACTACATCTCATTATCATCCAGTCTATATTAGCAGCAGACACAGTACAGTACGGTAGTCCACGGCTGTAGCTACCTCTGTGTCGGCACTCGGCAGTCCATCCATAATTGTATACCACCTACCCGTGGTTTTTTTTTCTTTCTTCTTTATACATACTACATCTCATTATCAACCAGTCTATATTAGCAGCAGACACAGTACAGTACGGTAGTCCACGGCTGTAGCTACCTCTGTGTCGGCACTCGGCAGTCCATCCATAATTGTATACCACCTACCCGTGTTTTTTTTTTTCTTTCTTCTTTATACATACTACATCTCATTATCATCCAGTCTATATTAGCAGCAGACACAGTACAGTACGGTAGTCCACGGCTGTAGCTACCTCTGTGTCGGCACTCGGCAGTCCATCCATAATTGTATACCACCTACCCGTGGTTTTTTTTTTCTTCTTTATACATACTACATCTCATTATCATCCAGTCTATATTAGCAGCAGACACAGTACAGTACGGTAGTCCACGGCTGTAGCTACCTCTGTGTCGGCACTCGGCAGTCCATCCATAATTGTATACCACCTACCCGTGGTTTTTTTTTTCTTTCTTCTTTATACATACTACATCTCATTATCATCCAGTCTATATTAGCAGCAGACACAGTACAGTACGGTAGTCCACGGCTGTAGCTACCTCTGTGTCGGCACTCGGCAGTCCATCCATAATTGTATACCACCTACCCGTGGTTTTTTTTTTCTTCTTTATACATACTACATCTCATTATCATCCAGTCTATATTAGCAGCAGACACAGTACAGTACGGTAGTCCACGGCTGTAGCTACCTCTGTGTAGGCACTCGGCAGTCCATCCATAATTGTATACCACCTACCCGTGGTTTTTTTTTCTTTCTTCTTTATACATACTACATCTCATTATCAACCAGTCTATATTAGCAGCAGACACAGTACAGTATGGTAGTCCACGGCTGTAGCTACCTCTGTGTCGGCACTCGGCAGTCCGTCCATAATTGTATACCACCTACCCGTGGTTTTTTTTTCTTTCTTCTTAATACATACTACATCTCATTATCATCCAGTCTATATTAGCAGCAGACACAGTACAGTACGGTAGTCCACGGCTGTAGCTACCTCTGTGTCGGCACTCGGCAGTCCATCCATAATTGTATACCACCTACCCGTGGTTTTTTTTTTCTTCTTTATACATACTACATCTCATTATCATCCAGTCTATATTAGCAGCAGACACAGTACAGTACGGTAGTCCACGGCTGTAGCTACCTCTGTGTCGGCACTCGGCAGTCCATCCATAATTGTATACCACCTACCCGTGGTTTTTTTTTCTTTCTTCTTTATACATACTACATCTCATTATCATCCAGTCTATATTAGCAGCAGACACAGTACAGTACGGTAGTCCACGGCTGTAGCTACCTCTGTGTCGGCACTCGGCAGTCCGTCCATAATTGTATACCACCTTCCCGTGGTTTTTTTTTCTTTCTTCTTTATACATACTACATCTCATTATCATCCAGTCTATATTAGCAGCAGACACAGTACAGTACGGTAGTCCACGGCTGTAGCTACCTCTGTGTCGGCACTCGGCAGTCCGTCCATAATTGTATACCACCTACCCGTGGTTTTTTTTTCTTTCTTCTTTATACATACATACTACATCTCATTATCAACCAGTCTATATTAGCAGCAGACACAGTACAGTACGGTAGTCCACGGCTGTAGCTACCTCTGTGTCGGCACTCGGCAGTCCATCCATAATTGTATACCACCTACCCGTGGTTTTTTTTTCCTTCTTTATACATACTACATCTCATTATCATCCAGTCTATATTAGCAGCAGACACAGTACAGTACGGTAGTCCACGGCTGTAGCTACCTCTGTGTCGGCACTCGGCAGTCCGTCCATAATTGTATACCACCTACCCGTGGTTTTTTTTTCTTTCTTCTTTATACATACATACTACATCTCATTATCAACCAGTCTATATTAGCAGCAGACACAGTACAGTACGGTAGTCCACGGCTGTAGCTACCTCTGTGTCGGCACTCGGCAGTCCATCCATAATTGTATACTAGTATCCATCCATCTCCATTGTTTACCTGAGGTGCCTTTTAGTTGTGCCTATTAAAATATGGAGAACAAAAATGTTGAGGTTCCAAAATTAGGGAAAGATCAAGATCCACTTCCACCTCGTGCTGAAGCTGCTGCCACTAGTCATGGCCGAGACGATGAAATGCCAGCAACGTCGTCTGCCAAGGCCGATGCACAATGTCATAGTACAGAGCATGTCAAATCCAAAACACCAAATATCAGTAAAAAAAGGACTCCAAAACCTAAAATAAAATTGTCGGAGGAGAAGCGTAAACTTGCCAATATGCCATTTACCACACGGAGTGGCAAGGAACGGCTGAGGCCCTGGCCTATGTTCATGGCTAGTGGTTCAGCTTCACATGAGGATGGAAGCACTCAGCCTCTCGCTAGAAAAATGAAAAGACTCAAGCTGGAAAAAGCACAGCAAAGAACTGTGCGTTCTTCGAAATCCCAAATCCACAAGGAGAGTCCAATTGTGTCGGTTGCGATGCCTGACCTTCCCAACACTGGACGTGAAGAGCATGCGCCTTCCACCATTTGCACGCCCCCTGCAAGTGCTGGAAGGAGCACCCGCAGTCCAGTTCCTGATAGTCAGATTGAAGATGTCAGTGTTGAAGTACACCAGGATGAGGAGGATATGGGTGTTGCTGGCGCTGGGGAGGAAATTGACCAGGAGGATTCTGATGGTGAGGTGGTTTGTTTAAGTCAGGCACCCGGGGAGACACCTGTTGTCCGTGGGAGGAATATGGCCGTTGACATGCCTGGTGAAAATACCAAAAAAATCAGCTCTTCGGTGTGGAAGTATTTCACCAGAAATGCGGACAACATTTGTCAAGCCGTGTGTTCCCTTTGTCAAGCTGTAATAAGTAGGGGTAAGGATGTTAACCACCTCGGAACATCCTCCCTTATACGTCACCTGCAGCGCATTCATAATAAGTCAGTGACAAGTTCAAAAACTTTGGCCGACAGCGGAAGCAGTCCACTGACCAGTAAATCCCTTCCTCTTGTAACCAAGCTCACGCAAACCACCCCACCAACTCCCTCAGTGTCAATTTCCTCCTTCCCCAGGAATGCCAATAGTCCTGCAGGCCATGTCACTGGCAATTCTGATGATTCCTCTCCTGCCTGGGATTCCTCCGATGCATCCTTGCGTGTAACGCCTACTGCTGCTGGCGCTGCTGTTGTTGCTGCTGGGAGTCGATGGTCATCCCAGAGGGGAAGTCGTAAGCCCACTTGTACTACTTCCAGTAAGCAATTGACTGTTCAACAGTCCTTTGCGAGGAAGATGAAATATCACAGCAGTCATCCTGCTGCAAAGCGGATAACTGAGGCCTTGACAACTATGTTGGTGTTAGACGTGCGTCCGGTATCCGCCGTTAGTTCACAGGGAACTAGACAATTTATTGAGGCAGTGTGCCCCCGTTACCAAATACCATCTAGGTTCCACTTCTCTAGGCAGGCGATACCGAGAATGTACACGGACGTCAGAAAAAGACTCACCAGTGTCCTAAAAAATGCAGTTGTACCCAATGTCCACTTACCCACGGACATGTGGACAAGTGGAGCAGGGCAGGGTCAGGACTATATGACTGTGACAGCCCACTGGGTAGATGTATGGACTCCCGCCGCAAGAACAGCAGCGGCGGCACCAGTAGCAGCATCTCGCAAACGCCAACTCTTTCCTAGGCAGGCTACGCTTTGTATCACCGGTTTCCAGAATACGCACACAGCTGAAAACCTCTTACGGCAACTGAGGAAGATCATCGCGGAATGGCTTACCCCAATTGGACTCTCCTGTGGATTTGTGGCATCGGACAACGCCAACAATATTGTGTGTGCATTAAATATGGGCAAATTCCAGCACGTCCCATGTTTTGCACATACCTTGAATTTGGTGGTGCAGAATTTTTTAAAAAACGACAGGGGCGTGCAAGAGATGCTGTCGGTGGCCAGAAGAATTGCGGGACACTTTCGGCGTACAGGCACCACGTACAGAAGACTGGAGCACCACCAAAAACTACTGAACCTGCCCTGCCATCATCTGAAGCAAGAAGTGGTAACGAGGTGGAATTCAACCCTCTATATGCTTCAGAGGTTGGAGGAGCAGCAAAAGGCCATTCAAGCCTATACAATTGAGCACGATATAGGAGGTGGAATGCACCTGTCTCAAGCGCAGTGGAGAATGATTTCAACGTTGTGCAAGGTTCTGATGCCCTTTGAACTTGCCACACGTGAAGTCAGTTCAGACACTGCCAGCCTGAGTCAGGTCATTCCCCTCATCAGGCTTTTGCAGAAGAAGCTGGAGACATTGAAGGAGGAGCTAACACGGAGCGATTCCGCTAGGCATGTGGGACTTGTGGATGGAGCCCTTAATTCGCTTAACAAGGATTCACGGGTGGTCAATCTGTTGAAATCAGAGCACTACATTTTGGCCACCGTGCTCGATCCTAGATTTAAAGCCTACCTTGGATCTCTCTTTCCGGCAGACACAAGTCTGCTGGGGTTGAAAGACCTGCTGGTGAGAAAATTGTCAAGTCAAGCGGAACGCGACCTGTCAACATCTCCTCCTTCACATTCTCCCGCAACTGGGGGTGCGAGGAAAAGGCTCAGAATTCCGAGCCCACTCGCTGGCGGTGATGCAGGGCAGTCTGGAGCGACTGCTGATGCTGACATCTGGTCCGGACTGAAGGACCTGACAACGATTACGGATACGGACATGTCGTCTACTGTCACTGCATATGATTCTCTCCCCATTGAAAGAATGGTGGAGGATTATATGAGTGACCGCATCCAAGTAGGCACGTCACACAGTCCGTACTTATACTGGCAGGAAAAAGAGGCAATTTGGAGGCCCTTGCACAAACTGGCTTTATTCTACCTAAGTTGCCCTCCCACAAGTGTGTACTCCGAAAGAGTGTTTAGTGCCGCCGCTCACCTTGTCAGCAATCGGCGTACGAGGTTACATCCAGAAAATGTGGAGAAGATGATGTTCATTAAAATGAATTATAATCAATTCCTCCGCGGAGACATTGACCAGCAGCAATTGCCTCCACAAAGTACACAGGGAGCTGAGATGGTGGATTCCAGTGGGGACGAATTGATAATCTGTGAGGAGGGGGATGTACACGGTGATATATCGGAGGATGATGATGAGGTGGACATCTTGCCTCTGTAGAGCCAGTTCGTGCAAGGAGAGATTAATTGCTTCTTTTTTGGGGGGGGTCCAAACCAACCCGTCATATCAGTCACAGTCGTGTGGCAGACCCTGTCACTGAAATGATGGGTTGGTTAAAGTGTGCATGTCCTGTTTTGTTTATACAACATAAGGGTGGGTGGGAGGGCCCAAGGACAATTCCATCTTGCACCTCTTTTTTCTTTTATTTTTCTTTGCGTCATGTGCTGTTTGGGGAGGGTTTTTTGGAAGGGCCATCCTGCGTGACACTGCAGTGCCACTCCTAGATGGGCCCGGTGTTTGTGTCGGCCACTAGGGTCGCTTATCTTACTCACACAGTCAGCTACCTCATTGCGCCTCTTTTTTTCTTTGCGTCATGTGCTGTTTGGGGAGGGTTTTTTGGAAGGGACATCCTGCGTGACACTGCAGTGCCACTCCTAGATGGGCCCGGTGTTTGTGTCGGCCACTAGGGTCGCTTATCTTACTCACACAGTCAGCTACCTCATTGCGCCTCTTTTTTTCTTTGCGTCATGTGCTGTTTGGGGAGGGTTTTTTGGAAGGGACATCCTGCGTGACACTGCAGTGCCACTCCTAGATGGGCCCGGTGTTTGTGTCGGCCACTAGGGTCGCTTATCTTACTCACACAGTCAGCTACCTCATTGCGCCTCTTTTTTTCTTTGCGTCATGTGCTGTTTGGGGAGGGTTTTTTGGAAGGGCCATCCTGCGTGACACTGCAGTGCCACTCCTAGATGGGCCCGGTGTTTGTGTCGGCCACTAGGGTCGCTTATCTTACTCACACAGTCAGCTACCTCATTGCGCCTCTTTTTTTCTTTGCGTCATGTGCTGTTTGGGGAGGGTTTTTTGGAAGGGACATCCTGCGTGACACTGCAGTGCCACTCCTAGATGGGCCCGGTGTTTGTGTCGGCCACTAGGGTCGCTTATCTTACTCACACAGTCAGCTACCTCATTGCGCCTCTTTTTTTCTTTGCGTCATGTGCTGTTTGGGGAGGGTTTTTTGGAAGGGACATCCTGCGTGACACTGCAGTGCCACTCCTAGATGGGCCCGGTGTTTGTGTCGGCCTCTAGGGTCGCTTATCTTACTCACACAGTCAGCTACCTCATTGCGCCTCTTTTTTTCTTTGCGTCATGTGCTGTTTGGGGAGGGTTTTTTGGAAGGGACATCCTGCGTGACACTGCAGTGCCACTCCTAGATGGGCCCGGTGTTTGTGTCGGCCACTAGGGTCGCTTATCTTACTCACACAGTCAGCTACCTCATTGCGCCTCTTTTTTTCTTTGCGTCATGTGCTGTTTGGGGAGGATTTTTTGGAAGGGCCATCCTGCGTGACACTGCAGTGCCACTCCTAGATGGGCCCGGTGTTTGTGTCGGCCACTAGGGTCGCTTATCTTACTCACACAGCGACCTCGGTTCAAATTTTAGGACTAAAAATAATATTGTGAGGTGTGAGGTATTCAGAATAGACTGAAAATGAGTGGAAATTATGGTTTTTGAGGTTAATAATACTTTGGGATCAAAAAGACCCCCAAATTCTATGATTTAAGCTGTTTTTTAGGGTTTTTTGAAAAAAACACCCGAATCCAAAACACACCCGAATCCGACAAAAAAAATTCGGTGAGGCTTTGCCAAAACGCGGTCGAACCCAAAACACGGCCGCGGAACCGAACCCAAAACCAAAACACAAAACCCGAAAAATTTCCGGCGCTCATCTCTAGTTTTAATGGCATGACCGCAGGGACCGATATCAAAGTGTCCCCCGGCTGTGGCATTATCTCCCCAGCTAGTGGAGCCCGGTGCTGGTTTCAAAAATACGGGGGACCCCTACGCTTTTTGTCCCCCATATTTTTGGAACCAGGACCAGGTGCAGAGCCCGGTGCTGGTTGATTAAATATGGGGGAACCCATGTAATTTTTCCCCCCATATTTTTGTAACCAGGACCGGCTCAAAGAGCAATTTTTTATTCAGATTTTACACTAAACAGACCCTTTCCCAAAGATAACCATGCACAGATCTCACTGATCCGTGCATGGTTATCCAAACTCGACTGGAAAAAGCAGGTCTATTTTATTGCTGCTTTTTTTAACGAATCGAAAAAAAAACAGACCCGCACTTGAGCACTCAGAAACTAACACCCAAATACGAATGAATAGTGAATGCCCGTATTCTATGAAATAACAGCCGCGTTTTACCGATGGTCTATTCATTCGTATTTCTGAACGTTGTCATTCAAACCATTACGAATAGTCCAAACACTGCCGAGATTGGTGCTTAGTGAATTCCCGGATTGGGACTTAGAAAAAAAACCACAAATTGGCCAAACTCGGATTTTTAGTAAATACTGGCCCTGGTCTCCACAGCTATAGCTGGTAATTCTGATCTTTTGCCTTATATTCCCGCACAGCCTAAGAAAGCACAACATTATCAAATGCAGTCCTTTCGATCACAAAGCAAGAAAGTCCGAGGTGCGTCCTTACTTGCCAGAGGCAGGGGCAGAGGAAAGAAGCTGCACAACACAGCTAGTTCCCAGGAACAGAAGTCCTCCCCGGCCTCTACAAAATCCACCGCAGGTCGCTGGGGCTCCACAGGCGGAACTAGGCCTGGTGGGGGCACGTCTTCGAAATTTCAGCCACAAGTGGGTTCACTCCCAGGTGGATCCCTGGGCAATAAAAATTGTGTCTCAGGGATACAAGCTGGAAGTCGAAGAGTTCCCCCCTCACCGATACCTCAAATCGGCCCGACCAGCTTCCCCCCACGAGAGAGAAATAGTGTTAACTGCAATTCACAAATTGTATCTTCAACAGGTGGTGGTCAAGGTTCCCCTCCTTCAACAGGGAAGGGGTTATTATTCGACCATGTTTGTAGTCCCGAAACCGGACGGTTCGGTCAGACCCATATGGAATTTAAAATCCCTGAACATATACCTGAAAAGGTTCAAGTTCAAGATGGAATCGCTGATAGCGGTCATCGCAAGCCTGGAAGGGGGGGATTTTATGGTGTCTCTGGACATAAAGGAAGCATACCTTCATGTCCCCATTTATCCACCTCATCAGGCGTACCTCAGATTTGTGGTACAGGATTGTCATTACCAATTTCAGACGTTGCCGTTTGGTCTCTCCACGGCACCGAGAATATTTACCAAGGTAATGGCGGAAATGATGGTACTCCTGAGGAAGCAAGGGGTCACAATTATCCCATACTTGGACGTTCTCCTCATAAAGGCGAGATCAAGAGAGCAGTTGCTGATCAGCGTAGCACTTTCTCTGGAAGTGTTACGGCAACACGGCTGGATTCTAAATATTCCAAAGTCGCAGTTGGTTCCTACGACTAGTCTGCCTTTCCTGGGCATGATTCTAGACACAGACCAGAAAAGGGTCTATCTCCCGATAGAGAAAGCTCAGGAACTCATGATACTGGTTAGGAACCTATTAAAACCAAAACAGGTGTCAGTGCATCACTGCACTCGAGTCCTGGGAAAGATGGTGACATCATAGAGGCCATTCCCTTCGGCAGGTTCCATGCGAGGACCTTTCAATGGGACTTACTGGACAAGTGGTCCGGATCACATCTTCAGATGCATCGGTTAATCACCCTATCCCCCAGGGCCAGGGTGTCTCTTCTGTGGTGGCTGCAGAGCGCTGACCTTCTAGAGGGCCGCAGATTCGGCATTCAGGACTGGGTCCTGGTGACCACGGATGCAAGCCTCTGAGGGTGGGGAGCAGTCACACAGGGAAGAGATTTCCAAGGGCTGTGGTCAAGTCAAGAGAATTGCCTTCACATCAACATCCTGGAACTAAGGGCCGTATACAACGCCCTGCGTCAAGCGGAGAACTTGCTACGCGACCAACCGGTTCTGATTCAGTCAGACAACATCACCGCAGTGGCTCATGTAAACCGACAAGGCGGCACAAGGAGCAGAGTGGCGATGGCGGAAGCCACCAGAATTCTTCGCTAGGCGGAGAATCACGTAAGCGCACTGTCAGCAGTGTTCATCCCGGGAGTGGATAACTGGGAAGCAGACTTCCTCAGCAGACACGACCTCCACCCGGGAGAGTGGGGACTTCATCAGGAAGTCTTCGCACAGATTACAAGTCGGTGGGGACTGCCACAGGTGGACATGATGGCATCCCGCTTCAACAAAAAGCTACAGAGGTATTGCGCCAGGTCAAGAGACCTTCAGGCGATAGCTGTAGACGCCTTGGTGACACCGTGGGTGTTCCAGTCGGTCTATGTATTCCCTCCTCTTCCTCTCATACCCAAGGTGCTGAGGATAATAAGAAAAAGAGGAGTGAAAACAATACTCATTGTTCCAAATTGGCCACGAAGGACTTGGTATCCAGATCTGCAAGAAATGCTCACAGAGGACCCGTGGCCTCTTCCTCTAAGACAGGACTTGTTGCAACAGGGGCCCTGTCTGTTCCAAGACTTGCCGCAGCTGCGTTTGATGGCATGGCGGTTGAACGCCAGATCCTAGCAGAGAAAGGCATTCCGGATGAGGTCATTCCTACGCTGATAAAGGCTAGGAAGGACGTAACAGCTCAACATTATCACCGTATATGGCGAAAATATGTTGCTTGGTGTGAGGCCAGGAATGCCCCTACGGAGGAATTCCAGCTGGGCCGTTCCTTCACTTCCTACAGTCAGGAGTGAATTTGGGCCTAAAATTGGGTTCCATTAAGGTCCAGATTTCGGCCCTATCCATTTTCTTTCAAAAGGAGTTGACTTCTCTACCTGAAGTTCAGACGTTTGTAAAGGGAGTGCTGCATATTCAGCCCCCTTTAGTGCCTCCAGTGGCACCTTGGGATCTTAACGTGGTGTTGAGTTTCCTGAAATCCCACTGGTTTGGACCACTCAAAACGGTGAAGTTGAAATATCTCACGTGGAAGGTGGTCATGCTATTAGCCTTGGCTTCGGCTAGGCGTGTGTCAGAATTGGCGGCTTTGTCACATAAAAGCCCCTATCTGGTTTTCCATGCGGATAGAGCAGAATTGCGGACCCGTACATAATTTCTGCCGAAAGTGGTTTCATCCTTGCATATAAACCAACCTATTGTGGTGCCTGTGGCTACTACTGACTTGGAGGATTCCGAGTTGCTTGATGTGGTCAGGGTTTGAAGGTTTATGTAGCTAGAATGGCTAGGGTCATTAAAACAGAGTCTTTGTTTCTCCTGTATGCTTCCAACAAGCTTGGTGCTCCTGCTTCAAAGCAAACTATTGCTCGCTGGATCTGTAAGACGATTCAGCAGGCTCATTCTGCGGCTGGATTGCCGCTGCCAAAATCAGTTAAGGCCCATTCCACTAGGAAGGTGGGCTCTCCTTGGGCGGCTGCCCGAGGGGTCTCGGCATTACAGCTTTGCCGAGCGGCTACTTGGTCAGGTTCAAACACTTTTGCAAAGTTCTACAAATTTGATACCCTGGCTGAGGAGGACCTTGTGTTTGCTCAATCGGTGCTGCAGAGTCATCCGCACTCTCCCGCCCGTTTGGGAGCTTTGATATAATCCCCATGGTCCTTACGGAGTCCCCAGCATCCACTAAGACGTTAGAGAAAATAAGATTTTACTTACCGGTAAATCTATTTCTCGTAGTCCGTAGTGGATGCTGGGCGCCCGTCCCAAGTGCGGACTTCTTCTGCAATGCTTGTATATAGTTATTGCTTCAATAAGGGTTATGTTATGGTTGCATCAGGGTTGGACCTGATGCTCTGTTGTTGTCATACTGTTGACTGGTTGTTATAAACTCATGTTATACGGTGTGATTGGTGTGGCTGGTATGAATCTTGCCCTGGATTACCAAAATCCTTTCCTTGTACTGTCAGCTCTTCTGGGCACAGTTTCTCTAACTGAGGTCTGGAGGAGGGGCATAGAGGGAGGAGCCAGAGCACACCAGAACCTAAATTCTTTCTTAAAGTGCCCATGTCTCCTGCGGATCCCGTCTATCCCCATGGTCCTTACGGAGTCCCCAGCATCCACTACGGACTACGAGAAATAGATTTACCGGTAAGTTAAATCTTATTTTGTTAATTAAATACTTGTGTATTACTATTAACCTATAAATCCAGCGCTGGTATATCACCCTTTTTTCACATATTTTGCGAATTCACCTTGTTTTATCTCCTCCTTCAATTTCTCCGGTTGTTTTTCCAAAAGCCTAATTTGGGGAACCACCTAGCTCAAGCTAGCAGTGTTGGAACTCACTTCACAGGTGGCTACTTCGAAGGGTTTGAGCACCAGCTTCGCCCACACTGCGTGGCGCCAGACCGCTTTCACACATGGTACTATAGTTTGGTGTACTGGGGTGCAGTGCACACCAGGGGCGTATCTACCATTTGGCCAGGATGGCACTCGCCAGGGGCGCCCGTAGAAGGGGGGCGCCGCCCGGATGTGCCACCTGCGGCCAAGTGATAGAGCAGTCCGGATGGGCAGGGAGTGAAGCAAAGGCTGCACAACTTACACGGAGTTTAATCAGCGGCTGGAGGAGACAGAAGCTGTGTGCTGCCGAGTCCTGACTTAAAGTCCTGGCTGCAGCAGTTTCTGCTACAGCTGAATATATCGCTCCCCTCAGCTCCTGCACCTCCGAGTCACTCCCTCCCTCCACTGTTCCCTTGAAAGCAGTTAGCCCTGCCCCCTGGAGGCGGAGATCCAGCCCAGGCCCATGATTACCAGGGCAGTGTGAGGAGGATTACTGGGGGTGCCTGCAAGGAATCACACCGCGGGAGGAGGAGAGACTATGGCTGGAGACTGATGGACAGACCCCTTGAAGTGCTGAGACACCATGGTGAGTCCTTGTCCCAAGAAGTCCGTGACAGCTGTCTGTGTGGAGGAGGGGATATGTGTGGGTGGGAAGTGAGAAAGATGTCAGTATGGGGGGGGGGGGGGGGTGTTGATGGATGTGTGTGAGCCTGTGAGGGAGCTGTTGGTGGACAAGGGAGGAAGGGGAGATCTATGCATGTGACACACACAGTACATCAATACCTGCAAATATCCCACATTTCAGACCCCCCCCCAATCATTACAGTAATACCATCCACATAACAATAATCGTTTCTTCTGCACAGTATGTGTGCTGTCAGTGTGTGTGTGTGTGTGGGGGGGGGGGGGGTCGGGGGGTTGAGAAAATTGTCAGTATTGGGACTGGGGCATGTATATATGAGAGCTGTCAGTGTGGAGGGGGGGAAGGGGGAATTGGTGTGATGGAGCTGACAGTGTGGAAGGGGGGGATTGGTGTGATGGAGGTGTCAGCATGGATGGGAGGAAGGGGGGGATTGGTGTGATGGAGCTGTCAGTGTGGAGGGGAGGAAGGGGGGATTAGTGTGATGGAGGCGTCAGTGTGGAGGGGAGGAAGGGGGGATTAGTGTGATGGAGGCGTCAGTGTGGAGGGGAGGAAGGGGGGATTGGTGTTATGGAGGTGTCAGTGTGGAGGGGGGGAAGGGGGGATTGGTGTGATGGAGGTGTCGGTGTGGAGGGGAGGAAGGGGGGATTGGTGTGATGGACGTGTCGGTGTGGAGGGGAGGAAGGGGGGATTGATGTGATGGAGGTGTCAGCGTGGAGGGGTGAAGGGGTGGATTGGTGTGATGGAGCTGCCAGTGTGGAGGGGAGGAAGGGGGGATTGGTGTTATGGAGGTATCAATGTGGAGGGGGGGAAGGGGGGATTGGTGTGAGAGAGGTGTCAGCATGGATGGGAGGAAGGGGGGATTGGTGTGATGGAGGTGTCAGTGTGGAGGGGAGGAAGGGGGATTGGTGTGATGGAGGTGTCAGTGTGGAGGGGAGGAAGGGGGATTGGTGTGATGGAGCTGTCAGTGTGGAGGGGAGGAAGGGGAGCGTGGTGTGATGGAGGTGTCGGTGTGGAGGGGAGGAAGGGGGGATTGGTGTTATGGAGGTTTCAGTGTGGAGGGGAGGAAGGGGGGATTGGTGTTATGGAGCTGTCAGTGTGGAGGGGAGGAAGGGGGGATTGGTGTGATGGAGGTGTCACTGTGGAGGGGAGGAAGGGGAGATTGGTGTAATGGAGGCGTCAGTGTGGAGGGGGGGGAGGGGGGATTGGCGTGATGGAGGTGTCAGTGTGGGAGTGGTAAGAGTTGTCAGTGGGGGAGGTATGTTTGTGTTTAGATTTGTGCGTATGAGGGTAATGTGTGTTAGAGAGTTTTCAGGGGGGGGCACATTGTTCATAATTGTTTTGACAAGAAGAACTACATCTCCCAGCATCTGCAGCGTGCTGGAGATGCTGATAAGCTTTATCAAAAAGTTTAAAACGCTTATTGCTTTTAAAACTGGGTGGTTAATAAGGGAGAGCTGTACAGTACGGCATTTTTCCAGTGCATATGTTTGCCAGTTGAGCTGCCACATTTCACTGAACCATCCCCAAATGTAATTGCACCCACCTCCGTCCTCCTAGAGGGAGATAGTTACAGCTGTTATACTAATAGTGGGTTGTTGAATGTAGGCCCTCATTCTGAGTTGCTCGCTCGCAAGCTGCTTTTAGCAGCATTGCACACGCTAAGCCGCCGCCTACTGGGAGTGAATCTTAGCGTCTTAAAATTACGAACGAAAGATTCTCAAAATTGCGATTACACACCTCTTAGCAGTTTCAGAGTAGCTCCAGACTTACTCGGCATCTGCGATCAGTTCAGTGCTTGTCGTTCCTGGTTTGACGTCACAAACACACCCAGCGTTCGCCCAGACACTCCTCCGTTTCTCCAGCCACTCCTGCGTTTTTCCCAGAAACGGTAGCGTTTTTTCGCACACACCCATAAAACGGCCTGTTTCCGCCCAGTAACACCCACTTCCTGTCAATCACATTACGATCACCAGAACGATGAAAAAGCCGTGAGTAAAATTCCTAACTACATAACAAATTTACTTTGCGCAGTCGCAGTGCGGACATTGCGCATGCGCATTAGCGACTAATCGCTCCGTTGCGAGAAAAGAAGTCAACAGTACTTATGTCGACACTACAATGCCAGCACCAGATTCCCAACTCAGTTCTAAGGCTGCTTAAAGTATTTTTTCCCTATCCTACCACTCACTACTAGACACCTACCTCCACCCCTCCACGCACGCGCACACACACACACACACACACACACACACACACACACACACACACACACGCACGCACGCACGTACGTAGAAGTGAGCCAGTGGAGAAATTTCCCCATCAACCAATCAGCAGCTCTGTATAATTTAATACAGGTTGAGTATCCCATATCCAAATATTCCGAAATACGGAATATTCCGAAATACGGACTTTTTTGAGTGAGAGTGAGATAGTGAAATCTTTGTTTTCTGTGGCTCAGTGTACACAAACTTTGTTTAATACCCAAAGTTATTTAAAATATTGTATTAAATGACCTTCAGGCTGTGTGTATAAGGTGTATATGAAACATAAATGAATTGTGTGAATGTACACACACTTTGTTTAATGCACAAAGTTATTAAAAATATTGGGTAAAATGACCTTCAGGCTGTGTATATAAGGTGTATATGAAACATAAATGCATTCTGTGCTTAGACTTACGTCCCATCGCCATGGTATCTCATTATGGTATACAATTATTCCAAAATATGGAAAAATCCGATATCCAAAATACCTCTGGTCCCAAGCATTTTGGATAAGGGATACTAAACCTGCAGTATGCAAATTATAGATGTTACTTCAGTGCTGATTGGTTGCCATGGGCACTTCTCCACTGGCTCACTTCTCCGCTCTTATCACTGCTTAGTAAATGTACCCCTTAGACTCTCTCCTCTGTCTAGACTGCAGTGGTTCTCAAACTCGGTACTCGACAGTTCCAGGTCACCTGTGGATTTTTAAAATGTGGCAGTTGGTGATACACAGTACACATGCCGTGTGACATGGAAAACGTGACTTGTTAGGGATCCTTCAGGACCGAGTTTGAGAACCACTGGTCTAGCGTGTCAGTATCTGTTGTCCACTGTATCCTTTGTCTTATTTTTCGCAGTATTTCTCTGTCTCTGATGTAGTGCGGAGAGGTAGTACAGTGATGTTTTACAGTGTAGTGTAACCTATAGAAGGGTCAGCAATTAGTGTAGGGTGTAGAGGCGTCAGTGATGTAGTGTAGGGAGGTCGGTTATGTAGTGTAGGGTGTAGAGGCGTCAGTGATGTAGTGTAGGGAGGTCGGTCATGTAGTGTAGGGTGTAGAGGCGTCAGTGATGTAGTGTAGGGAGGTCAGTTATGTAGTGTAGGGTGTAGAGGCGTCAGTGATGTAGTGTAGGGTGTAGAGGCATCAGTGATGTAGTATAGGGTGTAGAGAAGTCAGTGATGTAGTGTAGGATATAGAGGGGTCAGTAAATATACTAATCCCAAGTACTTACTACACTTATTAAATTAAAACACAAACTGCAGGAAAAAGTATGCAATCTGGGTCAAAGAAAAAAAGCAAAGGGCAGAGGTTAATAAGAGTGACCAACGCCATGCCTTGCGCCACATAGCATTATGTTAAACTGAGATGTTCCATAGTCTGGGGTGGGTGGAACACCATGACACATAGTCTGGGGCAGGCAGGTTAGCTAGCCTATAGAAGTCTGTTGATAGCAGAGGTTGGGGGGGGGGGGGGGTGGACTGATCCAGTGAGGGTAGGCAGGGGAGGCAGAGCCTCACCTGTTATACTCGAGTATTCTCCAGTTTTTTTTTTACTATAAATAACATATATAGGGTAACAAAATATGTACAACCATGTTTCATGCCCACATGAACCCTACGGTTCATATGGGATGTGAGTCTTCGCATCCACCCCCTGCGATTAGCCATAGCTGCCCCCCCCCCCTGAGTTTTAGCCCTAGCCACCTACCCAGGGTGGTTAGGGTAGGGGGCAGAGGAGGGGTAAATTAATTACCTTGTCCTCTGTCAGCATTCTAAAAATCACAATGTCGCAGTTTGTCATCTGACCGCCTGCATCCCGAACATCACCATTTTCTAACACACCCATTCATATATGTGTATGTAACTCTGACTCTGATACTAGCCAGTGCCTCCTCAGCCACTGACCTCACCGCACCTCACTGGGCAGTTCATGATCCAATGCTGCTTGTTTTCCTGTCTGCTGTTGCTACCAGCCAGTTCCCGTTGACAGTGAGTCCCAAACAGCAATGTTTGGCAGCGTTTGTGGGATGCAGTTGGTGTGGCCCCCTATTTCAAATTGGGGGGGGGGGGGGGCGCCGGGCCCTTACTTTGCCAGGGGCTCTCGGACCCCTAGATACACCCCTGGTGCACACAACAAAACATTGTAAACAGCAAACAAGTTTTTATTAAAAATTTTTAGGGACGCAGCTTGTCCCACACTGCGTGGAGTTAGACCACTTTCACACACGGTACTATACAACTATGGTGTACTGGGGTGCGGTGCACACAACAAACAATTTTATTTTATTTTTGGGGGGATGCGCCTTTTCTGCCACTGCGTGGAGTCAGACCGCTTTAATACAGAGTAATATACAGCTATGGTGTAAAGGGGTGCTGTGCACACAACAAACAATGTTATTTTTTTTGGGGGGGCATGCACCTTGTCTCACACTGCGTGGAGTCAGACCGCTTTCACACACGGTACTATACAATTATAGTGTACTAGGGTGCAGTGCAAACAACAAACAATTTTATTTTATTATTTTGGGAACGCACTTTATCACACACTGCATGGAGTCAGACCGCTTTCACAGGGTACTATACAACTATGGTGTACTGGAGTGCAGTGCACACAACAAACAATGGCCCTCATTCCGAGTTGTTCGCTCGTTCTTTTTCATCGCATCGCAGTGAAAATCCGCTTAGTACGCATGCGCAATGTTCGCACTGCGACTGCGCCAAGTAACTTTACTATGAAGAAAGTATTTTTACTCACGGCTTTTTCTTCGCTCCGGCGATCGTAATGTGATTGACAGGAAATGGGTGTTACTGGGCGGAAACACGGCGTTTCAGGGGCGTGTGGCTGAAAACGCTACCGTTTCCGGAAAAAACGCAGGAGTGGCCGGAGAAACGGTGGGAGTGCCTGGGCGAACGCTGGGTGTGTTTGTGACGTCAACCAGGAACGACAAGCACTGAACTGATCGCACAGGCAGAGTAAGTCTGGAGCTACTCTGAAACTGCTAAGTAGTTAGTAATCGCAATATTGCGAATACATCGGTCGCAATTTTAAGAAGCTAAGATTCACTCCCAGTAGGCGGCGGCTTAGCGTGTGTAACTCTGCTAAATTCGCCTTGCGACCGATCAACTCGGAATGAGGGCCAATGTAAAGAAAGAAGAGCAAACAATTTTTTCCATTTTTTTTGAGGATGCAGCTTGTCCCACACTGCATGGAGTCAGACCGCTTTCACACACAGTACTTTAATATTAACTATGGTGTACTGGGGTGCAGTGCACACAACAAACAATGTAAAGAAAGAAAAGCAAACTGTTTTTTACATTTTTTGGGGGATGCAGCATGTCTCACACTGCGTGGAGTCAGACCGCTTTCACATACAGGTTGAGTATCCCTTATCCAAATATTCCGAAATACAGAATATTCTGAAATACGGATTTTTTTGAGTGAGAGTGAAATAGTGAAACCTTTGTTTTCTGATGGCTCAATGTATACAAACTTTGTTTAATACAGAAAGATATTAAAAATATTGTATTAAATGACCTTCAGGCTGTGTGTATAAGGTGTATATGAAACATTAATGAATTGTGTGAATGTACACACACTTTGTTTAATGCACAAAATTATTAAAAATATTGACTAAAATGACCTTCAGGCTGTGAGTATAAGGTGTATATGATACATAGATTCATCCTGTGCTTACTGCTTAGACTTGGGTCCCATTGCCATGATATCTCATTATGGTATGTAATTATTCCAAAATACGGAAAAATCCGATATCCAAAATTAGAGATGAGCGGGTTCGGTTTCTCTGAAACCGAACCCGCACGAACTTCATGTTTTTTTCACGGGTCCGAGCAGACTCGGATCCTCCCGCCTTGCTCGGTTAACCCGAGCGCGCCCGAACGTCATCATCCCGCTGTCGGATTCTCGCGAGGCTCGGATTCTATCGCGAGACTCGGATTCTATATAAGGAGCCGCGCGTCGCCGCCATTTTCACACGTGCATTGAGATTGATAGGGAGAGGACGTGGCTGGCGTCCTCTCCATTAGAAATTAGATTAGAAGAGAGAGAGAGATTGTGCAGAGTCAGACAGAGTTTACCACAGTGACCAGTGCAGTTGTTGTTAGTTAACTTTTATTTATTTTAATATAATATATCCGTTCTCTGCTATATCCGTTCTCTGCCTGAAAAAAAACGATACACAGCAGCAGCCAGTCACACAGTGTGACTCAGTCTGTGTGCACTCAGCTCAGCCCAGTGTGCTGCACATCAATGTATAAAAGGCAAAGCTTATAATAATTGTGGGGGAGACTGGGGAGCACTGCAGGTTGTTATAGCAGGAGCCCCCAGGAGTACATAATATTATATTAATTTAAAATTAAACAGTGCACACTTTTGCTGCAGGAGTGCCACTGCCAGTGTGACTAGTGGTGACCAGTGCCTGACCACCAGTATAGTAGTATATTGTTGTATGTATTGTATACTATCTCTTTATCAACCAGTCTATATTAGCAGCAGACACAGTACAGTGCGGTAGTTCACGGCTGTGGCTACCTCTGTGTCGGCAGTCGGAACTCGGCAGGCAGTCCGTCCATCCATAATTGTATTACAATATATACCACCTAACCGTGGTATTTTTTTTTCTTTCTTTATACCGTCGTCATAGTGTCATACTAGTTGTTACGAGTATACTACTATCTCTTTATCAACCAGTGTACAGTGCGGTAGTTCACGGCTGTGGCTACCTCTGTGTCGGCAGTCGGCAGGCAGTCCGTCCATCCATAATTGTATTATTATTATAATATATACCACCTAACCGTGGTTTTTTTTTCATTCTTTATACCGTCATAGTGTCATACTAGTTGTTACGAGTATACTACTATCTCTTTATCAACCAGTGTACAGTGCGGTAGTTCACGGCTGTGGCTACCTCTGTGTCGGCAGTCGGCAGGCAGTCCGTCCATCCATAATTGTATTATTATTATAATATATACCACCTAACTGTGGTATTTTTTTTTCTTTCTTTATACCGTCGTCATAGTGTCATACTAGTTGTTACGAGTATACTACTATCTCTTTATCAACCAGTGTACAGTGCGGTAGTTCACGGCTGTGGCTACCTCTGTGTCGGCAGTCGGCAGGCAGTCCGTCCATCCATAATTGTATTATTATTATAATATATACCACCTAACCGTGGTTTTTTTTTCATTCTTTATACCGTCGTCATAGTGTCATACTAGTTGTTACGAGTATACTACTATCTCTTTATCAACCAGTGTACAGTGCGGTAGTTCACGGCTGTGGCTACCTCTGTGTCGGCAGTCGGCAGGCAGTCCGTCCATCCATAATTGTATTATTATTATAATATATACCACCTAACTGTGGTATTTTTTTTTCTTTCTTTATACCGTCGTCATAGTGTCATACTAGTTGTTACGAGTATACTACTATCTCTTTATCAACCAGTGTACAGTGCGGTAGTTCACGGCTGTGGCTACCTCTGTGTCGGCAGTCGGCAGGCAGTCCGTCCATCCATAATTGTATTATTATTATAATATATACCACCTAACTGTGGTATTTTTTTTTCTTTCTTTATACCGTCGTCATAGTGTCATACTAGTTGTTACGAGTATACTACTATCTCTTTATCAACCAGTGTACAGTGCGGTAGTTCACGGCTGTGGCTACCTCTGTGTCGGCAGTCGGCAGGCAGTCCGTCCATCCATAATTGTATTATTATTATAATATATACCACCTAACCGTGGTTTTTTTTTCATTCTTTATACCGTCGTCATAGTGTCATACTAGTTGTTACGAGTATACTACTATCTCTTTATCAACCAGTGTACAGTGCGGTAGTTCACGGCTGTGGCTACCTCTGTGTCGGCAGTCAGCAGGCAGTCCGTCCATCCATAATTGTATTATTATTATAATATATACCACCTAACCGTGGTTTTTTTTTCATTCTTTATACCGTCGTCATAGTGTCATACTAGTTGTTACGAGTATACTACTATCTCTTTATCAACCAGTGTACAGTGCGGTAGTTCACGGCTGTGGCTACCTCTGTGTCGGAACTCGGCAGGCAGTCCGTCCATCCATAATTGTATTATTATAATATATACCACCTAACCGTGGTTTTTTTTTCATTCTTTATACCGTCATAGTGTCATACTAGTTGTTACGAGTATACTACTATCTCTTTATCAACCAGTGTACAGTGCGGTAGTTCACGGCTGTGGCTACCTCTGTGTCGGCAGTCGGCAGGCAGTCCGTCCATCCATAATTGTATTATATACCACCTAACCGTGGTTTTTTTTTCATTCTTTATACCGTCGTCATAGTGTCATACTAGTTGTTACGAGTATACTACTATCTCTTTATCAACCAGTGTACAGTGCGGTAGTTCACGGCTGTGGCTACCTCTGTGTCGGAACTCGGCAGGCAGTCCGTCCATCCATAATTGTATTATTATAATATATACCACCTAACCGTGGTTTTTTTTTCATTCTTTATACCGTCATAGTGTCATACTAGTTGTTACGAGTATACTACTATCTCTTTATCAACCAGTGTACAGTGCGGTAGTTCACGGCTGTGGCTACCTCTGTGTCGGCAGTCGGCAGGCAGTCCGTCCATCCATAATTGTATTATATACCACCTAACCGTGGTTTTTTTATACCACCTAACCGTGGCAGTCCGTCCATAATTGTATACTAGTATCCAATCCATCCATCTCCATTGTTTACCTGAGGTGCCTTTTAGTTCTGCCTATAAAATATGGAGAACAAAAAAGTTGAGGTTCCAAAATTAGGGAAAGATCAAGATCCACTTCCACCTCGTGCTGAAGCTGCTGCCACTAGTCATGGCCGAGACGATGAAATGCCAGCAACGTCGTCTGCCAAGGCCGATGCCCAATGTCATAGTACAGAGCATGTCAAATCCAAAACACCAAATATCAGAAAAAAAAGGACTCCAAAACCTAAAATAAAATTGTCGGAGGAGAAGCGTAAACTTGCCAATATGCCATTTACCACACGGAGTGGCAAGGAACGGCTGAGGCCCTGGCCTATGTTCATGGCTAGTGGTTCAGCTTCACATGAGGATGGAAGCACTCAGCCTCTCGCTAGAAAACTGAAAAGACTCAAGCTGGCAAAAGCACCGCAAAGAACTGTGCGTTCTTTGAAATCCCAAATCCACAAGGAGAGTCCAATTGTGTCGTTTGCGATGCCTGACCTTCCCAACACTGGACGTGAAGAGCATGCGCCTTCCACTATTTGCATGCCCCCTGCAAGTGCTGGAAGGAGCACCCGCAGTCCAGTTCCTGATAGTCAGATTGAAGATGTCAGTGTTGAAGTACACCAGGATGAGGAGGATATGGGTGTTGCTGGCGCTGGGGAGGAAATTGACCAGGAGGATTCTGATGGTGAGGTGGTTTGTTTAAGTCAGGCACCCGGGGAGACACCTGTTGTCCGTGGGAGGAATATGGCCGTTGACATGCCTGGTGAAAATACCAAAAAAATCAGCTCTTCGGTGTGGAGGTATTTCACCAGAAATGCGGACAACAGGTGTCAAGCCGTGTGTTCCCTTTGTCAAGCTGTAATAAGTAGGGGTAAGGACGTTAACCACCTCGGAACATCCTCCCTTATACGTCACCTGCAGCGCATTCATAATAAGTCAGTGACAAGTTCAAAAACTTTGGGTGACAGCGGAAGCAGTCCACTGACCAGTAAATCCCTTCCTCTTGTAACCAAGCTCACGCAAACCACCCCACCAACTCCCTCAGTGTCAATTTCCTCCTTCCCCAGGAATGCCAATAGTCCTGCAGGCCATGTCACTGGCAAGTCTGACGAGTCCTCTCCTGCCTGTGATTCCTCCGATGCATCCTTGCGTGTAACGCCTACTGCTGCTGGCGCTGCTGTTGTTGCCGCTGGGAGTCGATGGTCATCCCAGAGGGGAAGTCGTAAGCCCACTTGTACTACTTCCAGTAAGCAATTGACTGTTCAACAGTCCTTTGCGAGGAAGATGAAATATCACAGCAGTCATCCTACTGCAAAGCGGATAACTGAGTCCTTGACAACTATGTTGGTGTTAGACGTGCGTCCGGTATCCGCCGTTAGTTCACAGGGAACTAGACAATTTATTGAGGCAGTGTGCCCCCGTTACCAAATACCATCTAGGTTCCACTTCTCTAGGCAGGCGATACCGAGAATGTACACGGACGTCAGAAAAAGACTCACCAGTGTCCTAAAAAATGCAGTTGTACCCAATGTCCACTTAACCACGGACATGTGGACAAGTGGAGCAGGGCAGGGTCAGGACTATATGACTGTGACAGCCCACTGGGTAGATGTATGGACTCCCGCCGCAAGAACAGCAGCGGCGGCACCAGTAGCAGCATCTCGCAAACGCCAACTCTTTCCTAGGCAGGCTACGCTTTGTATCACCGCTTTCCAGAATACGCACACAGCTGAAAACCTCTTACGGCAACTGAGGAAGATCATCGCGGAATGGCTTACCCCAATTGGACTCTCCTGTGGATTTGTGGCATCGGACAACGCCAGCAATATTGTGTGTGCATTAAATATGGGCAAATTCCAGCACGTCCCATGTTTTGCACATACCTTGAATTTGGTGGTGCAGAATTTTTTAAAAAACGACAGGGGCGTGCAAGAGATGCTGTCGGTGGCCAGAAAAATTGCGGGACACTTTCGGCGTACAGGCACCACGTACAGAAGACTGGAGCACCACCAAAAACTACTGAACCTGCCCTGCCATCATCTGAAGCAAGAAGTGGTAACGAGGTGGAATTCAACCCTCTATATGCTTCAGAGGTTGGAGGAGCAGCAAAAGGCCATTCAAGCCTATACAATTGAGCACGATATAGGAGATGGAATGCACCTGTCTCAAGTGCAGTGGAGAATGATTTCAACGTTGTGCAAGGTTCTGATGCCCTTTGAACTTGCCACACGTGAAGTCAGTTCAGACACTGCCAGCCTGAGTCAGGTCATTCCCCTCATCAGGCTTTTGCAGAAGAAGCTGGAGGCATTGAAGAAGGAGCTAACACGGAGCGATTCCGCTAGGCATGTGGGACTTGTGGATGCAGCCCTTAATTCGCTTAACAAGGATTCACGGGTGGTCAATCTGTTGAAATCAGAGCACTACATTTTGGCCACCGTGCTCGATCCTAGATTTAAAGCCTACCTTGGATCTCTCTTTCCGGCAGACACAGGTCTGCTGGGGTTGAAAGACCTGCTGGTGACAAAATTGTCAAGTCAAGCGGAACGCGACCTGTCAACATCTCCTCCTTCACATTCTCCCGCAACTGGGGGTGCGAGGAAAAGGCTCAGAATTCCGAGCCCACCCGCTGGCGGTGATGCAGGGCAGTCTGGAGCGACTGCTGATGCTGACATCTGGTCCGGACTGAAGGACCTGACAACGATTACGGACATGTCGTCTACTGTCACTGCATATGATTCTCTCAACATTGATAGAATGGTGGAGGATTATATGAGTGACCGCATCCAAGTAGGCACGTCACACAGTCCGTACTTATACTGGCAGGAAAAAGAGGCAATTTGGAGGCCCTTGCACAAACTGGCTTTATTCTACCTAAGTTGCCCTCCCACAAGTGTGTACTCCGAAAGAGTGTTTAGTGCCGCCGCTCACCTTGTCAGCAATCGGCGTACGAGGTTACATCCAGAAAATGTGGAGAAGATGATGTTCATTAAAATGAATTATAATCAATTCCTCCGCGGAGACATTGACCAGCAGCAATTGCCTCCACAAAGTACACAGGGAGCTGAGATGGTGGATTCCAGTGGGGACGAATTGATAATCTGTGAGGAGGGGGATGTACACGGTGATATATCGGAGGGTGAAGATGAGGTGGACATCTTGCCTCTGTAGAGCCAGTTTGTGCAAGGAGAGATTAATTGCTTCTTTTTTGGGGGGGGTCCAAACCAACCCGTCATATCAGTCACAGTCGTGTGGCAGACCCTGTCACTGAAATGATGGGTTGGTTAAAGTGTGCATGTCCTGTTTTGTTTATACAACATAAGGGTGGGTGGGAGGGCCCAAGGATAATTCCATCTTGCACCTCTTTTTTCTTTTCTTTTTCTTTGCATCATGTGCTGATTGGGGAGGGTTTTTTGGAAGGGACATCCTGCGTGACACTGCAGTGCCACTCCTAGATGGGCCCGGTGTTTGTGTCGGCCACTAGGGTCGCTAATCTTACTCACACAGCTACCTCATTGCGCCTCTTTTTTTCTTTGCGTCATGTGCTGTTTGGGGAGGGTTTTTTGGAAGGGACATCCTGCGTGACACTGCAGTGCCACTCCTAGATGTGCCCGGTGTTTGTGTCGGCCACTAGGGTCGCTAATCTTACTCACACAGTCAGCTACCTCATTGCGCCTCTTTTTTTCTTTGCGTCATGTGCTGTTTGGGGAGGGTTTTTTGGAAGGGCCATCCTGCGTGACACTGCAGTGCCACTCCTAGATGGGCCCGGTGTTTGTGTCGGCCACTAGGGTCGCTAATCTTACTCACACAGCTACCTCATTGCGCCTCTTTTTTTCTTTGCGTCATGTGCTGTTTGGGGAGGGTTTTTTGGAAGGGACATCCTGCGTGACACTGCAGTGCCACTCCTAGATGGGCCCGGTGTTTGTGTCGGCAACTAGGGTCGCTTATCTTACTCACACAGCGACCTCGGTGCAAATTTTAGGACTAAAAATAATATTGTGAGGTGTGAGGTATTCAGAATAGACTGAAAATGAGTGTAAATTATGGTTTTTGAGGTTAATAATACTTTGGGATCAAAATGACCCCCAAATTCTATGATTTAAGCTGTTTTTTAGTGTTTTTGGAAAAAAACACCCGAATCCAAAACACACCCGAATCCGACAAAAATAATTCGGTGAGGTTTTGCCAAAACGCGTTCGAACCCAAAACACGGCCGCGGAACCGAACCCAAAACCAAAACACAAAACCCGAAAAATTTCAGGCGCTCATCTCTATCCAAAATACTTCTGGTCCCAAGCGTTTTGGATAAGGGATACTCAAACTGTACAATACTATAAAACTATGGTGTACTGGGGTGCAGTGCACACAACAAACAATGTAAACACCAAACAATTTTTTATATATATATATATATATATATATATATATATATTTTTTTTTTTTTTTTTTTTGGGGGGGGGGAGACGCAGCTTGTCCCACACTGCGTGGAGTCAGACCGCTTCCACACACGGTACTATACAATTATAGTGTACTAAGGTGCAGTGCAAACAACAAACAATTTTATTTTATTATTTTGGGAACGCACTTTATCCCACACTGCATGGAGTCAGACCGCTTTCACAGGGTACTATACAACTATGGTGTACTAGAGTGCAGTGCACACAACAAACAATGTAAAGAAAGAAGAGCAAACAATTTTTTACATTTTTTTTGATGACGCAGCTTGTCCCACACTGCATGGAGTCAGACCGCTTTCACACACAGTACTATTAATATTAACTATGGTGTACTGGGGTGCAGTGCACACAACAAACAATGTAAAGAAAGAAAAGCAAACAGTTTTTTACATTTTCTTGGGGATGCAGCTTGTCCCGCACTGCGTGGAATCAGACCGCTTTCACATACAGTACTATAAAACTATGGTGTACTGGGGTGCAGTGCACACAACAAACAATGTGAACACCAAACAATTTTTTTTATATATATATATATTTTTGGGGAGACGCAGCTTGTCCCACACTGCGTGAAGTCAGACCACTTTCACACACGCACTGTGATGGACTTAGGGAACTAGTCACTGGACACAGTGACAGCACCACAGCCCATTTGATGGACAGTGACAGCACCAAAAAACCAATTAGCTGTACTGGACACAATGACTGACAGTCCCTTAGATGTACAGTACTGTCTGACAACCTCTTATAATATGTACACTACTACACTGACTGACACAGCCCCAGGCTGTTAAACAGATGTACTGTAGCCATGTTTATTTTTCTTGCGATACGACACACCACATCATGACTTGCTGCATGGTGTACTAGGCTGCGACTATTCGCAGCCAGCGATTGCTCCATTAATTCCTATAGACTTGCGGTGCGTACTCCTGCACATGTCCAACGATGAGCATGGCTACATCTGTACCTGTTTAAATATGGTGGGAGCTACTGCACTGTCCACATGTATGCTCGAAAAGTGAAGCATTCTTTTACCAAGTTACTATAACCACTATTTTGGTATTCTGAATAAACATAGCACCATTTTGTTACTGTGTTTGACCCTGTATTATATCTTGCAAATATCCGGCATTATATCCTGCATATGCCACTGTAGTTCTGAACCGATACACTCATACATGACTGGCTGTTTCTCTGGATGTTCTGCTTAATAGACCATTCCACCCAGATCCACTGATGGCATATCTGTGAGTACGGCTGTACACAGGCACACAACAAAGAAAAAATTCTGGTTAAGTACTTGAGCTGTCAGCTGTATGTGAATTTAGCTGGTATCTACTACTTATAACCAGAGCCGGCCCTAACCGACATGATGCCCTAGGCAAGATTTTGGCTGGTGCCCCCTAGCACCGCCGCTAGTTCTGCAGGAGATGCCTGGCATGAGTCATGGCAGCTCTGCTAACGTCGGGCACCGTTTGTTTATGAAGATGAATCTTATTTGCATTACTATGTGGCTAGGACGCACAAGCAGCTTCTGCTGATTAAAATTATATGCAGCATGTCTATATTCTGTGTGCGACTGCGGCTGTATCTGCATACAAAATGCTACATTACTGTGATTTCCAGGAATACACTGCAACGTAGCATTTCGTATGCAGATACAGCCACAGTCACACAGAATATAGGCATGCCGCATATCATTTTAATCAGCAGAAGCTGCTGGTGCCCCTAAGCATACCAAATGCCCTAGGCATTTGCCTAGTTTGCCTATGCCTAAGGCCGGCCCTGCTTATAACCTGGGTTTCACTACACACATTAACAGTTCTTAGGGCCACCATCTTGGGGAGGGGAGGGGGGGTCTGTAGTATGGGGAAAGAAAGGACCAAGGGCCTGGCATGAAACAGACATACTAAAGGGGCTCTTAGAAAAATTGCAGCTTCTAACATGCAATAGCTAAGATAATGGTAGCATACTTCCCAGCCATCCCAGTTTTGTCTGGACAGTCCCTCTTTTTGGGCACTGCTACCCTGAGGCCACAGTTTTCCACAAAGGAAGGAAAGTTGGGGGAGCACTCTATCTCACCACTGCTCTGCATGGTATGGCAGAGCAGCAGCACAGGGAAGCTGTGCACATATATGGCATCTAAACACTAAATAGAAGGGCTAGGGTCAACCCAGCAGCTTGGGAAGTGCGGGGCCAGCCCCCAGAGTAATGTGTGGGGAAAAATTGTATAGCCTCATCCACATTATGACACCCTGCGATCACATCTCAGGAAGGGACAGGAAGGACTAGGAGGCAGCTGGCATTGGGGAAAAGGACTGTTTCCTTCACAGTTTCTTTGGTGTCGCTAGCTTCCATGCGACTGCAAGTCTGAGTAATGTCAGATTTACGCAGACTGCAGTCGCAGATGAACATCATGACCAATGGTCACGATGTTCATTATGAACTGTGATAGCATCGCTGTTTTTAGCAATCGCAAATGCAGGAAGAAGATGGTATGCACCTCATTCTGTATTTGCATTGCAAAGAATCGTAAAGCAAAACTGCTAAGAGCAGCTTTGCAATTACGATCCAACCTGAATAAGGCACTTAGGCTCAGTGTGGTTTGCAACTTTGCATCAGAGATGCAATCACATACTGACGATTTCCTGTCCAGTGTACATGCACAAGGCCCGTTCTGCATGTGCGTGGGCAGGGCAATATGATCACATCGCACTGATGCGAACGTCTCTGTAGGGCGGTCGAAGGCAGCACTGCGAGGAGCATGACATCCGAAGTGGGGGTTCAACTGCCTTTGCAGCCAGGCTGCTTAGGCAGGGGGGCTTCCCTTATTCAGCAACTCAATCGCAATTGAATTGCAACTGCATTGCTGGCAGTCATTAGTAGTGATGAGCGGGTTCGGTTCCTCGGAAACCGAACCCCCCCGAACTTCACCCTTTTTACACGGGTCCGAGGCATACTCGGATTCTTCCGTATGGCTCGGTTAATCCGAGCGCGCCCGAATGTCATCATCCCGCTGTCGGATTCTCGTGAGATTCGGATTCTATATAAGGAGCCGCGCGTCGCCGCCATTTTCACTCGTGCATTGGAAATGTTAGGGAGAGGACGTGGCTGGCGTCCTCTCCGTTTATTAATGTTGCTGCAAATATTTGTGCTTATTGCTTAATTGTGGGGACTGGGGAGCAGCTGTATTATATAGGAGGAGTACAGTGCAGAGTTTTGCTGATCAGTGACCACCAGTTTTATCCGTTCTCTGCCTGAAAAACGCTCAATATCTGTGCTCAGTGTGCTGCATATATCTGTGCTCACACTGCTTTATTGTGGGGACTGGGGACCAGCAGTATTATATAGGAGGAGTACAGTGCAGAGTTTTGCTGACCAGTGACCACCAGTATTATACGTTGTCTGCCTGAAAAACGCTCCATATCTGTGCTCAGTGTGCTGCATATATCTGTGCTCACACTGCTTTATTGTGGGGACTGGTGACCAGCAGTATTATATAGGAGGAGTACAGTGCAGAGTTTTGCTGACAGTGACCACCAGTATATATAGCAGTACGGTACGGAAGGCCACTGCTCTACCTACCTCTGTGTCGTCAAGTATACTATCCATCTAGATTCTATACCTGTGGTGCATTTTAGTTTTGCAGTTTTCTGACAGTGACCACCAGTATATATAGCAGTATGGTACGGAAGGCCACTGCTCTACCTACCTCTGTGTCGTCAAGTATACTATCCATCTAGATTCTATACCTGTGGTGCATTTTAGTTTTGCAGTTTGCTGACAGTGACCACCAGTATATATAGCAGTACGGAATGGAAGGCCACTGCTCTACCTACCTCTGTGTCGTCAAGTATACTATCCACCTAGATTCTATACCTGTGGTGCATTTTAGTTTTGCAGTTTGCTGACAGCGACCACCAGTATATATAGCAGTACGGTACGGAAGGCCACTGCTCTACCTACCAGTGTGTCGTCAAGTATACTATCCATCTAGATTCTATACCTGTGGTGCATTTTAGTTTTGCAGTTTGCTGACAGTGACCACCAGTATATATAGCAGTACGGTACGGAAGGCCACTGCTCTACCTACCTCTGTGTCGTCAAGTATACTATCCATCTAGATTCTATACCTGTGGTGCATTTTAGTTTTGCAGTTTGCTGACAGTGACCACCAGTATATATAGCAGTACGGTACGGAAGGCCACTGCTCTACCTACCTCTGTGTCGTCAAGTATACTATCCATCCATACCTGGGGTGCATTTCAGTTGTGCGCAGTATATATAGTAGTAGGCCATTGCTATTGATACTGGCATATAATTCCACACATTAAAAAATGGAGAACAAAAATGTGGAGGTTAAAATAGGGAAAGATCAAGATCCACTTCCACCTCGTGCTGAAGCTGCTGCCACTAGTCATGGCCGAGACGATGAAATGCCATCAACGTCGTCTGCCAAGGCCGATGCCCAATGTCATAGTAGAGAGCATGTAAAATCCAAAACACAAAAGTTGCCAACATGCCATTTACGACACGGAGTGGCAAGGAACGGCTGAGGCCTTGGCCTATGTTCATGGCTAGTGGTTCAGATTCACATGAGGATGGAAGCACTCATCCTCTCTCTAGAAAACTGCAGTGCCACTCCTAGATGGGCCAGGTGTTTGTGTCGGCCACTTGGGTCGCTTAGCTTAGTCACACAGCTACCTCATTGCACCTCTTTTTTTCTTTGCATCATGTGCTGTTTGGGGACTATTTTTTAAATCTGCCATCCTGTCTGACACTGCAGTGCCACTCCTAGATGGGCCAGGTGTTTGTGTCGGCCACTTGTGTCGCTTAGCTTAGTCACACAGTGACCTTGGTGCGTCTCTTTTTTTCTTTGCATCATGCGCTGTTTGGGGACTATTTTTTTGAAGTGCCATCCTGTCTGACACTGCAGTACCACTCCTAGATGGGCCAGGTGTTTGTGTCGGCCACTTGTGTCGCTTAGCTTAGTCACACAGTGACCTTGGTGCGCCTCTTTTTTTCTTTGCATCATGTGTGTCACGATCCGGGTATCTGGACGCCATTTCTTACCTATCAGATGCCTCCTAAGGCTGGCTCAGCGCTCCAGGACCGGATCCCATCTGTCATCCTGATGTGCACATTCCCGCATCCTCACCTGTCTCTCTGGACGCAGTCACAGTAACGCCTTATACATCTGGCATGGCGTCTCCCGCGGCCTCCGCCGCCGTCCCTGAGCTTCTGCATTCAGAGTGGCGATTACGTCAGCCGCGGCCTCCGCTGTGTCCGCGTGGTTGGACGTGCATCTGTCAGCCTGGCGTCTCCTGTCTCCGGTGGCCGGCGCCGCCATTACTGTTTTCCAGACCACATGGATTACAATCCAAACTTCCCTCCAAGTGTCTGCATGGGCGCAGCCATCTTGGATTCTGTCAGCTGATCATTCCTACCAATCCGATGTCAGTATTATTAATTTGCATAATTGCCTAGCCAATGCCTTCCTTGCTGCAGGTATAAATAGGTTGTGCCTGAGCAAGGAAGGCGTCAGTGCTTTGGTTGTCAAACCTAGTTCCAGTTTGTCTCTCTTCTGTGAATGTCTTCCAGGTTCCAGCTCCTGTTTCCAGACTTCTGCTATAGAGACCCGCACCAGCATTCCATCTGCGGTGTAGCCTGACTCTCCGATCCATACTGGACTCACCTGTTTCCAGCTACAACATCACCTGCTTCCAGCTCAGCTTCCAGCAGTGTACAGCTTCTCTTAAAGGGCCGGTGTCCTTTCTGCAGTTTACCACTCTCCACCGGTATTATTATTTCTCCGCTCTCAAATTCTACATTTCATCTACATTGCATCGCTCTCAAGCTTTATTTATTATTTAACTGGTTCCAGCCAGTATCCACTCCGTGCCAACACCTGTCTGGTTCCAACCAGTACCCACAGCAGCATTTTATCTACAGCAGTCCAGCTTTCCCTGGAACACCAGCTGGTACGACCCTGGGCTTTCCTCATTGCTACAGTTGAGCCTGGTAAGGACTTTCCAACTTGCAGATAATAAGAACTGTCTCATACCACCAGAGCTCTGTGGCCCCTGCCACCCTGTAGTACCCAGGAACTGTATTATTATTTCTCTGCTGATTTTTATGTTACTTTTTACTGCTACTGTGATGCATGGAGTTTGTCATAAATAAATATCATTGACTTTTACTCAAGTTGTCGTGGTCACGCCTTCGGGCGGTTTCTCTTCATGTTACTTACATGTCCAGGGGTCTGATACAACCTCCCAGGTTCCGGTACATCTCAGCCCCTACAACTGAGGCTGCCTTCCGTCAGCTCAGGCCCTCAGTTGTGACAGTAAGCACTGACCTAATGAATCCAGACGGAGACCAGGATCAAGCGGCCAGGCCGATGCAAGAACTGGCAGCCCGACTTGAACATCAGGAGGCTGCACAGGGCCACATCATCCGCTGTCTCCAGGATCTCTCTACTCGGCTGGATGGGATTCAGACAACTCTCCGTGGATCAGGCGCATCTGGGGCGTCAACCACAGTGACTCCAACTATAACCCCACCCACCTTACCCGTTTCTGCTCCACGTCTTCAGCTTCCAACGCCAGCAAAATTTGACGGATCTCCAAGACTCTGCAGGGGATTTCTCAACCAGTGTGAGATTCAGTTTGAGCTACAACCTGGCAATTTCCCCAGTGACCGTACAAAAATTGCCTACATCATCTCACTTCTCAGTGGCTCAGCCCTTGACTGGGCATCACCGTTATGGGAGAGGTCCGACACCCTGCTATCTTCTTACACTGCATTCGTGTCAACATTCAGGCGCATCTTCGACGAGCCAGGCCGGGTAACTTCAGCTTCGTCTGAGATTCTCCGCTTATGCCAGGGATCACATACTGTAGGACAATATCTTATACAGTTCCAGATCCTGGCATCTGAACTGGCATGGAACGACGAGGCCCTGTATGCTGCATTCTGGCATGGTTTATCCGAGCGTATTAAAGATGAGTTAGCTACCAGAGACTTACCCTCCAAGTTAGATGAGCTAATCTCACTTTGTACAAAAGTTGACTTACGTTTCAGAGAGAGAGCAACTGAGCGTGGAAGATCATCTGCTCCAAAATCTTCTGCTCCTCCTCCTCGCCAACTGTCACCAACTAAAGATGAACCCATGCAAATTGGCCGTTCCCGTTTAACTCCTGCTGAGCGCCGAAGACGTCTCTCTGAGTCTCTCTGTCTGTATTGTGCAGCCCCGTCTCACACTATTAATGCCTGTCCCAAACGTCCAGGACTCCAGACCCTAGCTCGCCAAGGAGAGGGCCGGCTAGGAGTCATGATCTCCTCTCCATCTCCTCAAGATTGTAATCTCCCAGTCTCGCTTCAAGTTGCTCAACGTTATCGGAACGTCATTGCCCTCCTTGATTCCGGAGCAGCTGGGAACTTTATTACCGAAGCCTATGTTAAACGGTGGTCCCTACCCACCGAGAGACTTCCTTCCTCCTTTTCCTTAACTGCCGTGGATGGCAGTAAAATTTTTGATACAGTTATTGCTCTAAGGACTCTACCAGTTCGTCTGAGAGTGGGAGTTCTTCATTCCGAACTTATTTCACTTTTAGTGATTCCAAGAGCCACACATCCTGTGGTCCTGGGCCTTCCATGGCTCCGTCTTCACAATCCTACAATTGATTGGACGACTACGCAAATTCTGGCATGGGGTCCCTCCTGTGCTGAGACATGTTTGTTTAAAGTGTTGCCTGTCTGTTCTTCCTCCCCCAGGTCGTCTGATGATCCACCTCCTCCATATCAAGATTTCACGGATGTGTTCAGTAAAGCTTCTGCTGATATCCTTCCTCCTCATAGAGAATGGGACTGCCTGATTGATCTCGTTCCAGGGAAGGTTCCACCTCGAGGCCGAACTTATCCGTTGTCTCTGCCCGAGACGCATTCTATGGAGGAATACATTAAAGAGAACCTAGCAAAGGGGTTCATTCGACCTTCTTCTTCTCCTGCCGGCGCAGGCTTCTTTTTTGTAAAAAAGAAAGATGGTGGTCTGCGGCCGTGCATCGACTACAGAGGTTTGAACGACATTACCATCAAGAACCGCTATCCTTTACCCCTGATTACTGAGCTCTTTGACAGAGTTAGCGGAGCTACCATCTTTACAAAGCAGGACTTGAGAGGTGCATACAATCTCATCCGGATCCGTGAGGGTGTTGAGTGGAAGACCGCATTTAACACCCGTGACGGACATTATGAGTACCTCGTCATGCCCTTCGGATTGAGCAATGCTCCAGCTGTCTTCCAGCATTTCGTCAATGAGATCTTCAGAGACATTCTATACCGTCATGTCGTGGTCTATCTAGATGATATCCTCATTTTTGCCAACAATTTAGAGGAACATCGTTTTTGGGTAAAGGAGGTTCTGTCCCGTCTCCGTGTCAATCATCTCTATTGCAAATTAGAGAAATGCGTCTTTGAAGTCAAGTCCATTCCGTTTCTAGGGTACATTGTGTCCGGTTCCGGACTAGAGATGGATCCTGAGAAACTACAAGCAATCCAGAATTGGCCGGTACCCTTAACCCTTAAAGGGGTCCAGAGGTTCTTGGGGTTCGCCAATTATTACCGAAAGTTTATACGAGACTTTTCCACCATTGTGGCGCCTGTTACTGCTTTCACCAAGAAGGGTGCTAACCCGTCCAAGTGGTCTGAAGAAGCCATGCAAGCTTTTCATCTTTTAAAACAGAGGTTCATCTCTGCGCCTGTCCTGAAACAGCCTGACATCGACTCTCCTTTCATCCTAGAGGTGGATGCCTCCTCCGTTGGAGTAGGAGCGGTGTTATCTCAGAGGGCTAAAGATGGCCATTTACATCCTTGCAGTTTCTTCTCACGGAAGTTCTCCCCAGCGGAGCGCAACTATGCCATTGGCGACCAGGAGTTGCTAGCCATCAAGCTCGCTCTAGAGGAGTGGAGATATCTGTTGGAGGGAGCTTCTCATTCAATCACCATCCTTACAGACCACAAGAACCTTCTATATCTGAAAGGCGCACAATGTCTCAACCCTCGTCAGGCCAGATGGGCACTTTTCTTTTCCAGGTTCGACTTTAAACTCCAGTTCTGTCCGGGCTCTCAGAATTGCAAGGCCGATGCCCTTTCCCGCTCATGGGAGCAAGAAAATGAGTCAGAGTCTTCAGACAAGCATCCTATTATAAATCCGTTGGCATTCTCCACGGTAGGGATGGACTCTACGCCCCCATCAGGGAAAAGTTTTGTGAAGCCGACACTAAGGAAGAAGCTCATGCATTGGGCCCATGCTTCCCGCTTTGCCGGACATACAGGTATCCAAAAAACCCTGGAGTTTATCTCTAGGTCCTATTGGTGGCCAACTCTGAAAAAGGACGTTTTGGAGTTCATTGCATCTTGCCCAAAGTGTGCTCAACATAAAGTATCCCGCCAGTCGCCTGCGGGGCAACTGGTTCCACTATCTGTTCCCCGTCGTCCATGGACCCATTTGTCGATGGATTTTATTACAGATTTGCCCATGTGCAACAAGTTTAATACCATCTGGGTGGTAGTTGACCGGTTCACCAAGATGGCACACTTCATTCCTCTCACCGGTCTTCCGTCAGCTTCCAAGTTGGCTCAAGTATTCATACAAGAGATCTTTCGACTCCACGGTCTTCCAGAAGAAATTATCTCAGATCGAGGAGTTCAATTCACAGCCAAATTCTGGCGAAGTTTATGTCAAGCCCTCCAAGTCAAGCTAAAGTTTTCCACGGCTTACCATCCTCAGACCAATGGTCAAACTGAGAGGGTGAATCAGGACTTGGAGTCCTTCCTCCGCATCTATGTGTCCTCCTCTCAAGATGACTGGGTTCAATTACTTCCCTGGGCCGAGTTCTGTCATAACAACCAGTATCATTCTTCATCTTCTTCAACACCATTCTTCACCAACTTTGGATTCCACCCTAAAGTCCCTGAGTTTCAACCGCTTCCAGCAACTTCTGTTCCCGCAGTGGATATCACCTTGCATCAGTTTGCCAATATCTGGAAGAGCGTACGATCAGCTCTGCTCAAGGCATCGTTCAGATACAAGAAGTTTGCGGATAAGAAGCGTCGAGCAGTTCCTGCTCTCAAGGTGGGTGATCGGGTATGGTTATCCACGAAGAATTTGAGGTTAAGAGTTCCCAGTATGAAGTTTGCACCTCGCTACATCGGTCCTTTTAAAATTGATCAGGTCATCAATCCTGTTGCTTACAGACTCCAGTTGCCTCCCTTCTTAAAGATACCCAGGACATTCCATGTTTCCCTGTTGAAACCGCTAATCTTGAATCGGTTTCATTCCTCACTTCCTCCAACTCCGAAAGTCCAAACTCAACGAGGCGTTGAGTATGAAGTAGCCAAGATCCTGGACTCACGTCACCGTTACGGTCAACTTCAGTATCTTATTGACTGGAAGGGTTATGGCCCTGAGGAACGTTCATGGACCAATGCTTCTGATATCCATGTTCCTGCCTTGGTCCGGAGATTCCATTCCAAGTTTCCTCAAAAGCCAAAGAAGTGTCCTGGGGCCACTCCTAAAGGGGGGGGTGCTGTCACGATCCGGGTATCTGGACGCCATTTCTTACCTATCAGATGCCTCCTAAGGCTGGCTCAGCGCTCCAGGACCGGATCCCATCTGTCATCCTGATGTGCACATTCCCGCATCCTCGCCTGTCTCTCTGGACGCAGTCACAGTAACGCCTTATACATCTGGCATGGCGTCTCCCGCGGCCTCCGCCGCCGTCCCTGAGCTTCTGCATTCAGAGTGGCGATTACGTCAGCCGCGGCCTCCGCTGTGTCCGCGTGGTTGGACGTGCATCTGTCAGCCTGGCGTCTCCTGTCTCCGGTGGCCGGCGCCGCCATTACTGTTTTCCAGACCACATGGATTACAATCCAAACTTCCCTCCAAGTGTCTGCATGGGCGCAGCCATCTTGGATTCTGTCAGCTGATCATTCCTACCAATCCGATGTCAGTATTATTAATTTGCATAATTGCCTAGCCAATGCCTTCCTTGCTGCAGGTATAAATAGGTTGTGCCTGAGCAAGGAAGGCGTCAGTGCTTTGGTTGTCAAACATAGTTCCAGTTTGTCTCTCTTCTGTGAATGTCTTCCAGGTTCCAGCTCCTGTTTCCAGACTTCTGCTATAGAGACCCGCACCAGCATTCCATCTGCGGTGTAGCCTGACTCTCCGATCCATACTGGACTCACCTGTTTCCAGCTACAACATCACCTGCTTCCAGCTCAGCTTCCAGCAGTGTACAGCTTCTCTTAAAGGGCCGGTGTCCTTTTTGCAGTTTACCACTCTCCACCGGTATTATTATTTCTCCCCTCTCAAATTCTACATTTCATCTACATTGCATCGCTCTCAAGCTTTATTTATTATTTAACTGGTTCCAGCCAGTATCCACTCCGTGCCAACACCTGTCTGGTTCCAACCAGTACCCACAGCAGCATTTTATCTACAGCAGTCCAGCTTTCCCTGGAACACCAGCTGGTACGACCCTGGGCTTTCCTCATTGCTACAGTTGAGCCTGGTAAGGACTTTCCAACTTGCAGATAATAAGAACTGTCTCATACCACCAGAGCTCTGTGGCCCCTGCCACCCTGTAGTACCCAGGAACTGTATTATTATTTCTCTGCTGATTTTTATGTTACTTTTTACTGCTACTGTGATGCATGGAGTTTGTCATAAATAAATATCATTGACTTTTACTCAAGTTGTCGTGGTCACGCCTTCGGGCGGTTTCTCTTCATGTTACTTACATGTCCAGGGGTCTGATACAACCTCCCAGGTTCCGGTACATCTCAGCCCCTACAACTGAGGCTGCCTTCCGTCAGCTCAGGCCCTCAGTTGTGACAATGTGCTGTTTGGGGACAATTTTTTTGAAGTGCCATCCTGTCTGACACTGCAGTGCCACTCCTAGATGGGCCAGGTGTTTGTGTCGGCCACTTGTGTCGCTTAGCTTAGCCATCTAGCGACCTCGGTGCAAATTTTAGGACTAAAAATAATATTGTGAGGTGTGAGGTGTGGCTATGCGAACGCTGGGCGGGTGTGTGACGTCAAATCCGGAACTGAATAGTCTGAAGTGATCGCAAGCGCTGAGTAGGTTTTGAGCTACTCTGAAACTACACAAAAAATTTTTGCAGGTACTCTGCGATAAAACTATTCGCACTTCTGCTAAGCTAAAATACACTCCCAGTGGGCAGAGGCATAGCGTTTGTATGGCTGCTAAAACTAGCTAGCAAACGATCAACTCGGAATGACCACCTATGTGCACTGCAGAGTGGGCAGATATAACGTGCAGAGAGAGTTAGATTTGGGTGGGTTATTTTGTTTCTGTGCAGGCTAAATACTGCCTGCTTTTTCTCAAACGTCCTAGAGGATGCTGGGGACTCCGTAAGGACCATGGGGTATAGACGGGATCCGCAGGAGACATGGGCACACTATAAGACTTTGAATGGGTGTGAACTGGCTCCTCCCTCTATGCCCCTCCTCCAGACCTCAGTTAGATTATGTGCCCAGGAGTGACTGGACACACACTTGGGGAGCTCTACTGAGTTTCTCTAAAGACTTTATTGTTAGGTTTTTTATTTTCAGGGAGACCTGCTGGCTACAGGCTCCCTGCATTGTGGGACTGAGGGGAGAGAAGTCAGACCTACTTCTTCTTAGTTCAAGGGCTCTGCTTCTTAGGCTACTGGACACCATTAGCTCCAGAGGGTTCGATCACTTGGTGTGCCTAGCTGCTTGTTCCCGGAGCCGCGCCGTCACCCCCCTCACAGAAGCCAGAAGAAAGAAGCTGGGTGAGTATTAGAAGAACAGAAGGCTTCAGACGGCAGAAGACTTCAGTACCGGAGGTACAGCGCAGCGGTAGCGCTGAGCTCCATGCTCCCACACACCAACGGCACTCACAGGGTGCAGGGCGCTGGGGGGGGGGGGGGGGGGGAGCGCCCTGGGCAGCAGTTACTGAGGATCTCTTTTATACTGGCAAGAAAGCATATTCATTGCCCGGGCACCGTGTACGATACCCCCGCCAGTATAACGGCAGCGGTCGCGCTGCGCGCCATTGCTCCCACACACCAACGGGTTTACATGGGTGCAGGGCGCAGGGGGGAGCGCCCTGGACGGCGGAATATATATATCAATCGAGTCAGGAAAAACAGGTATACAGTGCATAGACACTATGGCCCTCATTCCGAGTTGATCGGTCGCAAGGCGAATTTAGCAGAGTTACACACGCTAAGCCGCCGCCTAGGAGTGAATCTTAGCTTCTTAAAATTGCGACCGATGTATTCGCAATATTGCGATTACTAACTACTTAGCAGTTTCTGAGTAGCTCCAAACTTACTCTGCCTGTGCGATCATTTCAGTGCTTATCGTTCCTGGTTGACGTCACAAACACACCCAGCGTTCGCCCAGGCACTCCCACCGTTTCCCCGGCCACTCCTGCGTTTTTTCCGGAAACGGTAGCGTTTTCAGCCACACGCCCCTGAAACGCCGTGTTTCCGCCCAGTAACACCCATTTCCTGTCAATCACATTACGATCGCCGGAGCGAAGAAAAAGCCGTGAGTAAAATTACTTTCTTCATAGTAAAGTTACTTGGCGCAGTCGCAGTGCGAACATTGCGCATGCGTACTAAGCGGATTTTCACTGCGATGCGATGAAAAATACCGAGCGAACAACTCGGAATGAGGGCCAATATACGGGTCCCCTGCCTGCATACCAAGCTATATTCATAACGGGGCTGAAGCGCGCCAAAAAGGGGCGGGACTTAGCCCTCACAGCTGTGTTCAGCGCCATTTTCTCTCTGTCCCCACCAAAAATGTGTACAGTGCAAATGAGGGGGGGGGGGGGGGGGGGCACAGTGTTTTAGTGTTATATTGAGGGAAATAGAGCACTATTTCTCTAACGTCCTAGTGGATGCTGGGGACTCCGTAAGGACCATGGGGAATAGACGGGCTCCGCAGGAGACATGGGCACTTTAAGAAAGAATTTAGATTCTGGTGTGCTCTGGCTCCTCCCTCTATGTCCCTCCTCCAGACCTCAGTTTTGAATCTGTGCCCGGACGAGCTGGGTGCTACTTAGTGAGCTCTCCTGAGCTTGCTATAAGAAAATATTTTGTTAGGTTTTTTATTTTCAGGGAGCTCTGCTGGCAACAGACTACCTGCATCGTGGGACTGAGGGGAGAGAAGCATCCCTACTCTCTGAAGATAGGTCCTGCTTCTTAGGCTACTGTACACCATTAGCTCCAGAGGGATCGTACACAGGATCTCACCCTTTGTCGTCCGATCCCGGAGCCGCGCCGCCGTCCCCCTCGCAGAGCCGGAAGACAGAAGCCGGGTGAAAGAAGCAAGAAGACTTCAAAATCGGCGGCAGAAGACTCCAGTCTTCACATTAGGTAGCGCACAGCACTGCAGCTGTGCGCCATTGCTCCCACACTACACCAGGGACGTGCAGTCAGGGGAGGCAGTGCCTCCCCAGTCATTAATGATTAAGTTAATACAAAGAAGATGCATATGACACATATTCTGTGTCATATGTATCTTCTTAATATTATTCTTTACATTGCTCCCCTCTGTATGTGTTTGGGAGGCACCGATCGTGGTGCCTCCCGTTGTCACTGGGGAAAGGTATGGGAGCGGGGGGCGGGCACGGGCGGGGACTAGCCATGGGCTGTAAAAGCCCATTGAAAATATATGGGAAAGCGGCACCATTAGAGGTGCCGCTTTCCTACAGGGACGTGCTGTCAATCACTGTGTCGGCGACGCTGGCGGAGCAGGTGCGGGCGGCTGGATGCGGCGATGGTGCGGGCGGCGGGATGCGGCGGTGGTGCGGGCGGCGGTGAAGCGGGCGGCGGCAATGCGGGTGGCGGGTTGCGGCGGCGGTGCGGCGGCGGAAATGTACCTTTATCTGCAGAGTTTGGCCGCGGAGCGGTTCCAGATTAAAAAATGGCGCCTCAGCGTAATTTTTTTAATTCAAGATGGCCGCCGCGAGCCAATCACGGCTCGCCGCGTCATCGCCCCGCCCCCTCCGGCTGACTTATATAAGTCAGCGCGAGGCGGAGGAGAGTCAGTCCGACGGCGGAGGAGGAGCAGTGAAGAGCTCCTGAAGAAAGAAGACGGCGGAAGTCCTGGCTGGGTGGCGGCTATGCAAAAGAGCTTAGCAGCCGCCGCCCACCAGGTGAAGACGCTGGAAGCCCTGGGGGGGGTGGCGCTCCCCAGGTGAAGACGCCGGAAGCCCTGGGAAGGCAGCGGCCGCGCAAAAGAGCTTAAAGGCCGCCGCCCCCAGGTGAAGACTCAGTTTAATAAAGCTTATTTTTGTGTGGTGTTTTATTTTAATATTTTCTTTACAGGTGGACTACTGGTGCCAGCGGGCCCTTTATGTCCGGGCATGCTGGCACTTGTGGTTCTCCAAGTGCCAGCATGCTGGGGCAGGCTTGCTGGGACCTGTAGGCTACCTGTAAAGAACAATATTACTATTCTTTGCAGGTGGACTACAGGTGCCAGCAGGCCCTTTATGTCCGGGCATGCTGGCACTTGTGGTTCTCCAAGTGCCAGCATGCTGGGGCAGGCTTGCTGGGACCTGTAGGCCACCTGTAACGAACAATATTTACGCACAATGAACCCCGCACCCACCGCCACCAGGGGTGCGGGGCATAGCACTGGGCTATCAGCCCAGTGCTGGTTATTGCTCGGGAGGGGGGACCCCATTTTTATTTTTTGGGGCTCCCACTTTCCGAGGAATTCCAACCCTGGGCTGACTGGCAGATCAATGTTATGGCAGGGGGACACCACACTGAGCGTCTCCCCTGCTATGGCATTACTCCCCCTGGCTGGTTCTGCCTAGTGCTGGTTTTACTGATGTGTTGGGGGGACCACACTTTTTTTTTTTCTTCTCGGGGGGGGGGGGGGGGGGGGGCTTGTTAGCTGCCAATGCCTCCCCAACCAGTGACCTCACCGCACGTCACTGCACTACACCCACATACTCCGGTCACTGTAAGGGTACAGGGCGCAGGGGGGGGGGGGGGCGCCCTGGGCAGCAATTAGAGACCTCTTTGGCAAAAGTTTGCATAATATACAGTTGGGCACTGTATATATGTATGAGCCCCCGCCAAAATTGTACATGAAAGCGGGACAGAAGCCCGCCGTCGATAGGGCGGGGCTTCTTCCTCAGCACTCACCAGCGCCATGTTTTTTCTCCACAGCCCCGCTGAGAGGAAGCTCCCCAGTCTCTCCCCTGCAGTTACACGGTAGAAGAGGGTAAAAAGAGAGGGGGGGGGCACATAATTAGTAGTGATGTGCACCGGAAATTTTTCGGGTTTTGTGTTTTGGTTTTGGGTTCGGTTCCGCGGCCGTGTTTTGGGTTCGAACGCGTTTTGGCAAAACCTCACCAAATTTTTTTTGTCGGATTCGGGTGTGTTTTGGATTCGGGTGTTTTTTTTCAAAAAACCCTAAAAAACAGCTTAAATCATAGAATTTGGGGGTCATTTTGATCCCATAGTATTATTAACCTCAATAACCATAATTTCCACTCATTTTCAGTCTATTCTGAACACCTCACACCTCACAATATTATTTTTAGTCCTAAAATTTGCACCAAGGTCGCTGGATGGCTAAGCTAAGTGACACAAGTGGCTGACACAAATACCTGGCCCATCTAGGAGTGGCACTGCAGTGTCAGGCAGGATGGCAGATTTAAAAAAATAGTCCCCAAACAGCACATGATGCAAAGAAAAAAAGAGGTGCACCAAGGTCGCTGGATGGCTAAGCTAAGCGACACAAGTGGCCGACACAAACACCTGGCCCATCTAGGAGTGGCACTGCAGTGTCAGGCAGGATGGCACTTCAAAAAAATACTCCCCAAACAGCACATAATGCAAAGAAAAATGAAAGAAAAAAGAGGTGCAACATGGAATTGTCCTTGGGCCCTCCCACCCACCCTTATGTTGTATAAACAGGACATACACACTTTAACGAACCCATCATTTCAGCGACAGGGTCTGCCACACGACTGTAACTGAAATGACTGGTGGGTTTGGGCCCCCACCAAAAAAGAAGCAATCAATCTCTCCTTGCACAAACTGGCTCTACAGAGGCAAGATGTCCACCTCCTCCTCATCGTCCGATTCCTCACTCCTTTCACTGTGTACATCCCCCTCCTCACAGATTATTAATTCGTCCCCACTGGAATCCACCATCTCAGGTCCCCGTGTACTTTCTGGAGGCAATTGCTGCTGGTGAATGTCTCCATGGAGGAATTGATTATAATTTATTTTAATGAACATCATCTTCTCCACATTTTCTGGAAGTAACCTCGTACGCCGATTGCTGACAAGGTGAGCGGCGGCACTAAACACTCTTTCGGAGTACACACTGGAGGGAGGGCAACTTAGGTAGAATAAAGCCAGTTTGTGCAAGGGACTCCAAATTGCCTCTTTTTCCTGCCAGCATACGTACGGACTGTCTGACGTGCCTACTTGGATGCAGTCACTCATATAATCCTCCACCATTCTTTCAATGGTGAGAGAATCATATGCAGTGACAGTAGACGACATGTCAGTAATCGTTGGCAGGTCCTTCAGTCCGGACCAGATGTCAGCATCAGCAGTCGCTCCAGACTGCCCTGCATCACCGCCAGCGGGTGGGCTCGGAATTCGTAGCCTATTCCTCGCAGCCCCAGTTGCGGGAGAATGTGAAGGAGGAGATGTTGACGGGTCGCGTTCCGCTTGACTTGACAATTTTCTCACCAGCAGGTCTTTGAACCTCTGCAGACTTGTGTCTGCCGGAAAGAGAGATCCAACGTAGGTTTTAAATCTAGGATCGAGCACGGTGGCCAAAATGTAGTGCTCTGATTTCAACAGATTGACCACCCGTGAATCCTGGTTAAGCGAATGAAGGGCTCCATCCACAAGTCCCACATGCCTAGCGGAATCGCTCTGTTTTAGCTCCTCCTTCAATGCCTCCAGCTTCTTCTGCAAAAGCCTGATGAGGGGAATGACCTGACTCAGGCTGGCAGTGTCTGAACTGACTTCACGTGTGGCAAGTTCAAAAGGTTGCAGAACCTTGCACAACGTTGAAATCATTCTCCACTGCGCTTGAGACAGGTGCATTCCACCTCCTTTGCCTATATCGTGGGCAGATGTATAGGCTTGAATGGCCTTTTGCTGCTCCTCCATCCTCTGAAGCATATAGAGGGTTGAATTCCACCTCGTTACCACCTCTTGCTTCAGATGATGGCAGGGCAGGTTCAGGTGTTTTTGGTGGTGCTCCAGTCTTCTGTACGCGGTGCCTGTACGCCGAAAGTGGCCCGCAATTCTTCTGGCCACCGACAGCATCTCTTGCATGCCCCTGTCGTTTTTTAAATAATTCTGCACCACCAAATTCAAGGTATGTGCAAAACATGGGACGTGCTGGAATTTGACCAGTTGTAATGCACGCACAATATTGCTGGCATTGTCCGATGCCACAAATACCCAGGAGAGTGCAATTGGGGTAAGCCATTCTGCGATGATCTTCCTCAGTTGCCGTAAGAGGTTTTCAGCTATGTGCGTATTCTGGAAAGCGGTGATACAAAGCGTAGCCTGCCTAGGAACGAGTTGGCGTTTGCGAGATGCTGCTACTGGTGCCGCCGCTGCTGTTCTTGCAGCGGGAGGCAATACATCTACCCAGTGGGCTGTCACAGTCATATAGTCCTGAGTCTGCCCTGCTCCACTTGTCCACATGTCCGTGGTTAAGTGGACATTGGGTACAACTGCATTTTTTAGGACACTGGTGAGTCTTTTTCTGACGTCCGTGTACATTCTCGGTATCGCCTGCCTAGAGAAGTGGAACCTAGATGGTATTTGGTAATGGGGGCACACTACCTCAAGCAATTCTCTAGTTCCCCGTGAACTAACGGCGGATACTGGACGCACGTCTAACACCAACATAGTTGTCAAGGCCTGAGTTATCCGCTTTGCAACAGGATGACTGCTGTGATATTTCATCTTCCTCGCAAAGGACTGTTGGACAGTCAATTGCTTACTGGAAGTAGTACAAGTGGTCTTCCGACTTCCCCACTGGGATGACGATCGACTCCCAGCAGCAACAACAGCAGCGCCAGCAGCAGTAGGCGTTACACTCAAGGATGCATCGGAGGAATCCCAGGCAGGAGAGGACTCGTCAGACTTGCCAGTGACATGGCCTGCAGGACTATTGGCTTTCTTGGGTAAGGAGGAAATTGACACTGAGGGAGTTGGTGGTGTGTTTTGCGTGAGCTTGGTTACAAGAGGAAGGGATTTACTGGTCAGTGGACTGCTTCCGCTGTCGCCCAAAGTTTTTGAACTTGTCACTGACTTATTATAAATGCGCTGCAGGTGACGTATAAGGGAGGATGTTCCGAGGTGGTTAACGTCCTTACCCCTACTTATTACAGCTTGACAAAGGCAACACACGGCTTGACACCAGTTGTCCGCATTTCTGTTGAAATAATTCCACACTGTAGAGATGATTTTTTTTGTATTTTGACCAGGCATGTCAATGGCCATATTCCTCCCACGGACAACAGGTGTCTCCCCGGGTGCCTGACTTAAACAAACCACATCACCATCAGAATCCTCCTTGTCAATTTCCTCCCCAGCGCCAACAACACCCATATCCTCATCCTGGTGTACTTCAACACTGACATCTTCAATTTGACTATCGGGAACTGGACTGCGGGTGCTCCTTCCAGCACTTGCAGGGGGCGTGCAAATGGTGGAAGGCGCAAGCTCTTCGCATCCAGTGTTGGGAAGGTCAGGCATCGCAACCGACACCATTGGACTCTCCTTGGGGATTTGTGATTTCGAAGAACGCACAGTTCTTTGCTGGGCTTTTGCCAGCTTAAGTCTTTTCTTTTTTCTAGCGAGAGGATGAGTGCTTCCATCCTCGTGTGAAGCTGAACCACTAGCCATGAACATAGGCCAGGGCCTCAGCCGTTCCTTGCCACTCCGTGTCGTAAATGGCATATTGGCAAGTTTACGCTTCTCCTCAGACGCTTTTAATTTTGATTTTTGGGTCATTTTACTGAACTTTTGTGTTTTGGATTTTACATGCTCTGTACTATAACATTGGGCATCGGCCTTGGCAGACGACGTTGATGGCATTTCATCGTCTCAGCCATGACTAGTGGCAGCAGCTTCAGCACGAGGTGGAAGTGGATCTTGATCTTTCCCTATTTTTTTAACCTCCACATTTTTGTTCTTCATATTTTAATGCGCACAACTAAAAGCCACCACAGGTATACAATGTAGATGGATGGATAGTATAGTATTATATTACTTATGGACGACGAGTGCACTGACGACACAGAGGTAGGTACAGCCGTGGCCTACCGTACTGCTATATATATATAATATACTGTATAATAATAACGGACCTGGTGGACACAGTCAGCAGACTGCTAAACTAGTATGAAGAAAAAAAAAGCCACCACAGGTATACAATGTAGATGGATGGATAGTATAGTATTATATTACTTATGGACCACGAGTGCACTGACGACACAGAGGTAGGTACAGCCGTGGCCTACCGTACTGCTATATATATATATAATATACTGTATAATAATAACGGACCTGGTGGACACTGTCAGCAGACTGCTAAACTAGTATGAAGAAAAAAAAAGCCACCACAGGTATACAATGTAGATGGATGGATAGTATAGTATTATATTACTTATAGACAACGAGTGCACTGACGACACAGAGGTACGTACAGCCGTGGCCTACCGTACTGCTATATATATATATATATATATATAATATACTGTATAATAATAACGGACCTGGTGGACACTGTCAGCAGACTGCTAAACTAGTATGAAGAAAAAAAAAGCCACCACAGGTATACAATGTAGATGGATGGATAGTATAGTATTATATAACTTATGGAGGACGAGTGCACTGACGACACAGAGGTAGGTACAGCCGTGGCCTACCGTACTGCTATATATATATAATATACTGTATAATAATAACAACGGACCTGGTGGACACTGTCAGCAGACTGCTAAACTAGTATGAAGAAAAAAAAAGCCACCACAAGTATACAATGTAGATGGATGGATAGTATAGTATTATATAACTTATGGAGGACGAGTGCACTGACGACACAGAGGTACGTACAGCCGTGGCCTACCGTACTGCTATATATATATATATAATATACTGTATAATAATAATGGACCTGGTGGACACAGTCAGCAGACTGCTAAACTAGTATGAAGAAAAAAAAAGCCACCACAGGTATACAATGTAGATGGATGGATAGTATAGTATTATATTACTTATGGACGATGAGTGCACTGACGACACAGAGGTAGGTACAGCCGTGGCCTACCGTACTGCTATATATATATATATATATATATACTGTATAATAATAACGGACCTGGTGGACACTGTCAGCAGACTGCTAAACTAGTATGAAGAAAAAAAAAGCCACCACAGGTATACAATGTAGATGGATGGATAGTATAGTATTATATTACTTATGGACGACGAGTGCACTGACGACACAGAGGTAGGTACTGCCGTGGCCTACCGTACTGCTATATATAATATACTGTATAATAATAACGGACCTGGTGGACACTGTCAGCAGACTGCTAAACTAGTATGAAGAAAAAAAAAGCCACCACAGGTATACAATGTAGATGGATGGATAGTATAGTATTATATTACTTATGGAGGACAAGTGCACTGACGACACAGAGGTAGGTACAGCCGTGGCCTACCGTACTGCTATATATATATATATATAATATACTGTATAATAATAACGGACCTGGTGGACACTGTCAGCAGACTGCTAAACTAGTATGAAGAAAAAAAAAGCCACCACAGGTATACAATGTAGATGGATGGATAGTATAGTATTATATTACTTATGGACGACGAGTGCACTGATGACACAGAGGTAGGTACAGCCGTGGCCTACCGTACTGCTATATATATATATATATATATATATAATATACTGTATAATAATAACGGACCTAGTGGACACTGTCAGCAGACTGCTAAACTAGTATGAAGAAAAAAAAAGCCACCACAGGTATACAATGTAGATGGATGGATAGTATAGTATTATATTACTTATGGACGACGAGTGCACTGACGACACAGAGGTAAATACAGCCGTGGCCTACCGTACTGCTATATATATATATATATATATATATATATATACTGTATAATAATAACGGACCTGGTGGACACTGTCAGCAGACTGCTAAACTAGTATGAAGAAAAAAAAAGCCACCACAGGTATACAATGTAGATGGATGGATAGTATAGTATTATATTACTTATGGACGACGAGTGCACTGACGACACAGAGGTAGGTACAGCCGTGGCCTACCGTACTGCTATATATAATATACTGTATAATAATAACGGACCTGGTGGACACTGTCAGCAGACTGCTAAACTAGTATGAAGAAAAAAAAAGCCACCACAGGTATACAATGTAGATGGATGGATAGTATAGTATTATATTACTTATGGAGGACAAGTGCACTGACGACACAGAGGTAGGTACAGCCGTGGCCTACCGTACTGCTATATATATATATAATATACTGTATAATAATAACGGACCTGGTGGACACTGTCAGCAGACTGCTAAACTAGTATGAAGGGAAAAAAAGCCACCACAGGAGTGTTTTTCAGGCAGACAAACGTATACTGGACTGGTGGTCACTGTCAGCAAAACTGTGCACTGTACTCCTGCTATAACTGCTCCCCAGTCCCCACAATTAGGCAGTGTGAGCACTGCAGTGCACTCAGCACAGATATATCATGCAGCAGTGCAGCACACTGAGCACAGATATGGTGGAGCGTTTTTTTTCCAGGAAGAGAAACAACGGATTAAACTCACTGGTGGTATTATAATCAAAACCCTGCACTGTACTCCCTAACAGCTGCTCCCCGTCCCCAATCCTCCCCACAATTATAACTAAGTCACTCTTTTCTACTATAACGGAGAGGACGCCAGCCACGTCCTATCCCTATCAATCTCAATGCACGTGTGAAAATGGCGGCGACGCGCGGCTGCTTATATAGAATCCGAATCTCGCGAGAATCCGACAGCGGGATGATGACGTTCGGGCGCGCTCGGGTCAAACGAGCAAGGCGGGAGGATCCGAGTCTGCCTCGGACCCGTGTAAAAAGGCTGAAGTTCGGGTGGGTCGGTTTCCGAGAAACCGAACCCGCTCATCACTAATAATTAGGCGCAAAAATCAATATAAACAGCAGCTACTGGGTTAACATTAAGTTACTGTGTTATTCCTGGGTTAATAGCGCTGGGGTGTGTGCTGGCATACTCTCTTTCTGCCTCTCCAAAGGGCCTTATGGGGAATTGTCTTCAGATGAGCATTCCCTGAGTGTGTGGTGTGTCGGTACGTGTGTGTCGACATGTCTGAGGTAAAAGGCTCCCCTAAGGAGGAGATGGAGCAAATATGTGTGTGAGAGGGTGTCTCCGTCGACAACGCCGACACCTGTTTGGATATGTGTAATTAAGTGCTAAGGTGAATTTATTGCACAAAAGATTAGAGAACAGACAGGAAATCTACACATGTCTGTCCCTATGTCGCAGAGACCTTCAGAGTCTCTCAATGCTCACTATCCAAAATAATAGACACTGATATCGACACGGAGTCTGACTCCAGTGTCGACTACGATAATGCAAAGTTACAGCCAAAATGGCAGAAAAGTATTCAATATATGCTTATTGTAATAAAAGATGATTTGCATATCACTGATGACTCATCTGTCCCTGACACAAGGGTACACATGTTTAAGGGGAAGAAAGCTGAGGTAAATTTCCCTCCTCTCATGATGAAAAAGAGTGGGAATCTCCAGACAAGAGACTGCAGTTTCCCACAAATAATTCTCAGGCAGTATCCTTTCCCCACTAGGGCCAGGATATGATGGGAATCTTCCCCTAGGGTGTCACCTTTGCCCAAAAGGTAGCCCTGACATAACAGCTATTCCCAGGGATCCTGCAGATAGCGTGCACATTCTGGTACACTACTCAGACCGGCGATTGTGACGGCATGGGTTTATAGCGCAGTGGCAGCGTGGACAGGTACCTTATCAGCAGAGATTGAGACCCTAGTATGTATATATATATATATATATATGTATATATAGAGATATATATATTAAAGATGCTGTCTTAAGAGATATATATATATATAAAACATGCCCAAAGAGACATGAGTATACTTGGTCCTAGAGTCAAAGCTATGTCGATTTCTGCTTGACGTGTCCTGTAGAATATGCAATGGACAGATGATGCCGACTTAAGAGGCATATGGAAGGCTGAGGATTGTGTGGAGAAGGGTTCTCGGACCTGGTCTCCACAGCTATAGCTGGTAATTCTGATATTTTGCCTTATATTCCTGCACAGCCTAGGAAAGCACGACATTATCAAATGCAGCCTTTCGAACAAAGAAACAAGAAAGTCCGAGGTGCGTCCTTTCTTGCCAGAGGCGGGGGCAGAGGAAAGAAGCTGCACAACACAGCTAGTTCCCAGGAACAGAAGTCCTCCCCGGCCTCTACAAAATCCACCGCATGTCGCTGGGGCTCCACAGGCGGAGCTAGGCCCGGTGGGGGCACGCCTTCGTAAGTTCAGCCACAAGTGGGTTCACTCCCTGTTAGATCCCTGGGCAATAGATATTGTGTCTCAGGGATACAAGCTGGACTTTGAGGAGATGCCCCCTCACCGACGGCCCTGCCGGCTTCCCCCCACGAGAGGGAAACAGTGTTAACTGCAATTCACAAATTGTATCTTCAACAGGTGGTGGTCAAGGATCCCCTCCTTCAACAAGGAGGGGGTTATTATTCGACCATGTGATAGTCCCGAAACCAGACGGTTCGGTCAGACCCATATTGAATTTAAAATCCCTGAACATATACCTGAAAAGGTTCAAGTTCAAGATGGAATCGCTAAGAGTGGTCATTGCAAGCCTGAAAGGGGGAGATTTTATGGTGACTCTGGACATAAAGGATGCATACCTTCATGTCCCCATTTATCCACCTCATCAGGCGTACCTCAGAATTGCGGTACGGGATTGTCATTACCAATTTCAGACGTTGCCGTTTGGTCTCTCCACGGCCCCGAGAATATTCACCAAGGTAATGGCGGAAATGATGGTGCTCCTGTGGAAGCAAGGTGTCACTATTATCACGTACTTGGACGATCTCCTTTTAAAAGCGAGATCAAGAGAGCAGTTGCTGAACAGCGTATCACTTTCTCTGGAAGTGTAACGGCAACACGGCTGGATTCTATATATTCCAAAGTCGCAGTTGGTTCCTACAGCTCATATGCCCCTCCTAGGCATGATCCTAGACACAGACCAGAAAAGGGTTTATCTCCCGATAGAGAGAGCTCAGAAGCTCGTGACACTGGTCAGGAATCTATTAAAACCAAAACAGGTGTCAGTGCATCACTGCACTCGAGTCCTGGGAAGGATGGTGGCATCATATGAGGCCATTCCCTTCGGCAGGTTCCATGCGAGGACCTTCCAATGGGACTTACTGGACAAGTGGTCCGGATCACATCTTCAGATGCATCGCTTAATCACCCTATCCCCCAGGGCCAGGGTGTCTCTCCTGTAGTGGCTGCAGAGTGCTCACCTTCTCGAAGTTCGCAGATTCGGCATTCAGCTCTGGGTCCTGGTGACAACGGATGCAAGCCTCTGAGGGTGGGGGGCAGTCACACAGGGAAGAAATTTCCAAGGGCTGTGGTCAAGTCAGGAGACTTGCCTTCACATCAACATCCTGGAACTAAGGGCCATATACAATGCCCTACGTCAAGCGGAGTCCCTGCTTCGCGACCAACCGGTTCTGATTCAGTCAGACAATATCACCGCAGTGGCTCATGTAAACCGCCAAGGCGGCACAAGGAGCAGGGTGGCGATGGTAGAAGCCACCAGAATTCTTCGCTGGGCGGAGAATCACGTAAGCGCACTGTCAGCAGTGTTCATTCCGGGAGTGGACAACTGGGAAGCAGACTTCCTCAGCAGGCACGACCTCCACCCGGGAGAGTGGGGACTTCATCAAGAAGTCTTCATGCAGATTGCAAGTCGGTGGGAACTGCCACAGGTGGACATGATGGCATCCCGCCTCAACAAAAAGCTGCAGAGATATTGCGCCAGGTCAAGAGACCCTCAGGCGATAGCTGTGGACGCACTGGTGACACCGTGGGTGTTCCCGTCGGTCTATGTATTTCCTCCTCTTCCTCTCATACCCAAGGTGCTGAGAATCATAAGGAAAAGAGGAGTGAGAACAATACTCTTTGTTCTGGATTGGCCAAGAAGGACTTGGTTTCCAGATCTGCAAGAAATGCTCACAGAGGATCCGTGGCCTCTGCCTCTAGGACAGGAGTTGTGCAACAGGGGCCCTCTCTGTTCCAAGACTTACCGCGGCTGCGTTTGACGGCATGGCGGTTGAACGCCGGATCCTAGCAGAAAAAGGCATTCCGGATGAGGTCATTCCTACGCTGATAGAGGCTAGGAAGGATGTGACGGCTCAACATTATCACCGTATATGGCGAAAATATGTGGCTTGGTGTGAGGCCAGGAATGCCCCTACGGAGGAATTCCAGCTGGGCCTTTTCCTTCACTTCCTACAGTCGGTAGTGACTTTGGGCCTTAAATTGGGTTCCATTAAGGTTCAGATTTCGGCCTTATCCATTTTCTTTCAAATAGAACTGGCTTCTCTGCCTGAAGTTCAGACGTTTGTAAAGGGAGTGCTGCATATTCAGCCCCCTTTTGTGCCTCCAGTGGCAGCTTGGGATCTTAACGTGGTGTTGAGTTTCCTGAAATCACACTGGTTTGAACCACTGAAAACGGTGGAGTTGAAATATCTCACGTGGAAGGTGGTCATGCTATTAGCCTTGGCTTCGGCTAGGCGTGTGTCAGAATTGGCGGCTTTGTCACATAAAAGCCCTTATCTGGTTTTCCATGCGGATAGAGCAGAATTGCGGACCCGCCCACAATTTCTGCCGAAAGTGGTTTCATCCTTTAATATAAACCAACCTATTGTGGTGCCTGTGGCTACTACTGACTTGGAGGATTCCGAGTCACTGGATGTAGTCGGGGCTTTGTAGGTTTATGTAGCCAGAACGGCTAAGGTCAGGAAAACAGAATCTTTGTTTATCCTGTATGCTTCCAACAAGCTTGGGGCACCTGCTTCAAAGCAAACTATTGCTCGCTGGATCTGTAACACGATTCAGCAGGCTCATTCTGCGGCAGGGTTGCCGCTGCCTAAATCAGTTAAGGCCCATTCCACAAGGAAGGTGGGCTCTTCTTGGGCGGCTGCCCGAGGGGTCTCGGCATTACAGCTTTGCCGAGCGGATACTTGGTCAGGTTCAAACACCTTTGCAAAGTTCTACAAGTTTGATACCCTGGCTGAGGAGGACCTTGTGTTTGCTCATTCGGTGCTGCAGAGTCATCAGCACTCTCCCGCCCGTTTGGGAGCTTTGGTATAATCCCCATGGTCCTTACGGAGTCCCCAGCATCCACTAGGACGTTAGAGAAAATAAGATTTTACTTACCGGTAAATCTATTTCTCGTAGTCCGTAGTGGATGCTGGGCTCCCGTCCCAAGTGCGGACTTCTTCTGCAATGCTTGTATATAGGCCCTCATTCCGAGTCGTTCGCTCGGTAATTTTCATCGCATCGCAGTGAAATTCCGCTTAGTACGCATGCGCAATATTCGCACTGCGACTGCGCCAAGTAATTTTACAATGAAGATAGTATTTTTACTCACGGCTTTTTCTTCGCTCCGGCGAACGTAGTGTGATTGACAGGAAATGGGTGTTACTGGGCGGAAACACGGCGTTTTCGGGGCGTGTGGATAAAAACGCTACCGTTTCCGGAAAAAACGCAGGAGTGGCCGGAGAAACGGGGGAGTGTCTGGGCGAACGCTAGGTGTGTTTATGACGTCAAACCAGGAACGACAAGCACTGAACTGATCGCAGATGCCGAGTAAGTCTGAAGCTACTCTGAAACTGCTAAGTAGTTTGAAATCGCAATATTGCGAATACATCGGTCGCAATTTTAAGAAGCTAAGATACACTCCCAGTAGGCGTAGGCTTAGCGTGAGCAACTCTGCTAAATTCGCCTTGCGAGCGATCAACTCGGAATGAGGGCCATAGTTATTGCTTAAATAAGGGTTATGTTATAGTTGCATCAGAGTTTATCTGATGCTCTGTGATTGTTCATACTGTTAACTGGGTAAAGTTATCACAAGTTATACGGTGTGATTGGTGTGGCTGGTATGAGTCTTACCCTGGATTCCCAAAATCCTTTCCTTGTACTGTCCGCTCTTCCGGGCACAGTTTCTCTAACTGAGGTCTGGAGGAGGGACATAGAGGGAGGAGCCAGAGCACACCAGAATCTAAATTCTTTCTTAAAGTGCCCATGTCTCCTGCGGAGCCCGTCTATTCCCCATGGTCCTTACGGAGTCCCCAGCATCCACTACGGACTACGAGAAATAGATTTACCGGTAAGTAAAATCTTATTTCTCTAACGTCCTAGTGGATGCTGGGAACTCCGTAAGGACCATGGGGATAGCGGGCTCCGAAGGAGGCTGGGCACTCTAGAAAGATCTTAGACTACCTGGTGTGCACTGGCTCCTCCCACTATGACCCTCCTCCAAGCCTCAGTTAGATTTCGTGCCCGGCCGAGGTTGGATGCACACTAGGGGCTCTCCTGAGCTCTTAGAAAGTTATAGTCTTAGAATTTGTTATTTTCAGTGAGACCTGCTGGCAACAGGCTCACTGCAGCGAGGGACTAAGGGGAGAAGAAGCGAACTCGCCTGCTTGCAGCCGGATTGGGCTTCTTAGGCTACTGGACACCATTAGCTCCAGAGGGATCGACCGCAGGCCCAGCCTTGATGTTCGGTCCCGGAGCCGCGCCGCCGTCCCCCTTACAGAGCCAGAAGCAAGAAGATGGTCCGGAAAATCGGCGGCATGAAGACTCTGTCTTCACCAAGGTAGCGCACAGCACTGCAGCTGTGCGCCATTGCTCCTCTCACACACTTCACACTCCGGTCACTGAGGGTGCAGGGCGCTGGGGGGGGCGCCCTGAGGCAGCAATAAAAACACCTTGGCTGGCTAAAATACCTCAATATATGGCCCCAGGGGCTATATATGAGGTAAATACCCCTGCCAGAATTCCATAAAAAACGGGAGAATAGGCCGCGAAAAAGGGGCGGAGCCTATCTCCTCAGCACACTGGCGCCATTTTTCCCTCACAGCTCGGCTGGAGGGAAGCTCCCTGGCTCTTCCCTGCAATTCTACAGTACAGTAAGAGGGACAAGAGAGGGGGGGCATTAAAATTGGCACTGTATACAGTATATTATATAAAAGCTATTAGGGACATAACTCAGTTAGTCCCTGTATATATATAGCGCTCTGGTGTGTGCTGGCATACTCTTACTCTGTCCCCCCAAAGGGCTTTTGTGGGTCCTGTCCTCGTTTAGAGCATTCCCTGTGTGTCTGCGGTGTGTCGGTACGGCTGTGTCGACATGTTGAATGAGGAGGCTTATATGGTGACAGAACAGAGGCCGATATATGTGATGTCGCCCCCTGTGGGGCCGACACCAGAGTGGATGGATAGGTGAAAGGTATTAACCGACAGTGTCAACTCCTTACATAAAAGGGTGGATGACGTAACAGCTGTGGGACAGCCGGCTTCGCAGCCCGCGCCTGCCCAGGCGTCTCAAAGGCCATCAGGGGCTCAAAAACGCCCGCTCTCTCAGATGGCAGACACAGATGTTGACACGGAGTCTGACTCCAGTGTCGACAAGGTGGAGACATATACACAATCCACTAGGAACATCCGTGACGTGATCCCGGCAATAAAAAATGTGTTATACATTTCTGACTTTAACCCAAGCACCTCTAAAAATGGGTTTTAGGTTTGGGGAGAAAAAACAGGCAGTGTTTTGTTCCCCCATCAGATGAATAAATGAAGTGTGTGAAAGCGTGGGTTCCCCCGTTAAGAAACTGGTAATTTATAAAAAGTTACTGATGGCGTACCCTTTCCCGCCAGGTGGATAAGTTACGCTGGGAGATATCCCCTAGGGTGGATAAGGCGCTCACACGTTTGTCAAAAAAGGTGGCACTGCCGTCTTAGGATACGGCCACTTTAATAGGTACCTGTTGATAAAAAACAGGAGGCTATCCTGAAGTCTGTATTTACACACTCAGGTACTAGACTGAGACCTGCAGATAGTGCTGCTGCAGCGTGGTCGGTGACCCTGTCAAACAGGGATACTAGTTGGAAAACATAAAAACATATTAAAGACGTCGTCTTATATATGGGGGATGCACAGAGGGATATTTTGCCGGCTGGCATCCAAAATAAATGTAATGTCCATTCTGTCAGGAGGGTATTAGAGACCTGTCACTGGACAGGTGATGCTGACTTAAAAAGCGCATAGAGAGCCTTATAAGGGTGAGGAATTATTTGGGGATGGTCTCTGGGACCTCGTATCCACAGCAACTGCTGGGAAGAAATAATTTTACCTCAGGTTTCCTCACAGACAAAGGTACAGTCCTTTCGGCTTCAGAGTCAGCCTGTTCCCAGAATCAAGATTCTTCCCCCGCCTCCTGTGAGGCCACACCATGACGCGGGTGCTCCACAGGTGTAGCCAGGTACGGTGGGGGGCCGTCTCAAAAATTTCAGCAATTAGTGGGCTCGCTCACAGGTGGATCCCTGTTTCTTTCAAGTAGTATTTCAGGGGTACAAGCTGGAATTCGAGATGTCTCCCCCCAGCCGTTTCCTAAAATATGCCTTGCTGACAACTCCCTCAGGCAGGGAGGCTGTGCTAGAGGCAATTAATAAGCGGTATTCCCAGCAGGTAATACTCAAGGTGCCCCTACTTCAACAAGGACGGGGTTACTATTCCACACGGGTTGGGGTACCGAAACCGCATGGTTCGGTGTGACCCATTTTATATTTAAAATCCTTGAACACAAAAATTCAAGTTCAAGATGGAATCGCTCAGGGCGGTTATTCCAAGCCTGGACGAGGGGGATTACATGGTATCCTGGGACATCAAGGATGCTTACCTGCATGTCCCCATTTACCATCCTCGCCAGGAGTACCTCAGATTTGTGGTACAGGATTACCATTACCAAGTCCAGACACTGCCGTTTGGACTGTACATGGCACCGAGGGTGTTTTATCAAGGTAATGGCCGAAATGTTGATACTCCTTCAAAAAAAGGGAGTTGTAATTATCCCGTACTTGGACAATCTCGTTATAAGGGCGAGGTCCAAGGAGCAGTTGGTAGTCGGGGTAGCACTATTTTGGAAAGTGCTACAACAGCATGGTTGGATTCTAAACAGTCCAAAGTCACAGCTGGTTCCTATGACACGTCTACTGTTCCTGGGGATGGTTCTGGACATAAACCAGAAATAGTGTTTCTCCCGGAGGAGAAAGCCAAGGAGTTGTCATCTCTAGTCAGAGACCTCCTGAAGCCAAAATAGGTAGCGGTGCATCATTGCACGCGAGTCCTGGGAAAAATGGTAGCTTCCTACGAAGCAATCCCATTAGGCAGGTTCCATACAAGAACTTTTCAGAGGGACCTGTTGGACAAGTGGTCCGGATCGCATCTTCCGATGCATAGGCTGATAACCCTGTCTCCAAGGACCAGGGTATCTCTACTGTGGTGGCTGCAGAGTGCCCATCTTCAAGAGGGCCGCAGGTTCGGCATACAGGACTAGGTCCTAGTGACCATGGATTCCAGCCTTTGAGGCTGGGAGGCAGTCACACAGGGAAGAAATTTCCAGGGACTTTGGTCAAGTCAGGTTATTTCCCTACACATAAATATTCTGGACCTGAGGGCCATTTACAATGCCCTGAGGCCGGCAAGGCCTCTGCTTCAAAACCAGCCGGTACTGATCCAATCAGACAACATCACGGCAGTCGCCCATGTAAACCAACAGGGCGGCACAAGAAGCAGGATGGCGATGGCAGAAGCCACAAGGATTCTCCGATAGGCGGAAAATCATGTGTTAACACTGTCAGCAGTGTTCATTCCCGGAGTGGACAACTGGGAAGCAGATCTTCTCAACAGACACGACCTCCACCCGGGAGAATGGGGACTTCCTCCAGAAGTCTTCCAATAGGATTGTACACCATTGGGAAAGGCCACAGGTGGACATGATGGCGTCCCGCCTCAACAAAAAGCTATAAAAGATATTGCACCGGGTCAAGGGGCCCTCAGGCGATAGCTATGGACGCTCTGGTAACACCGTGGGTGTACCAGTCGGTTTATGTGTTCTCCCCTCTGCCTCTCATACCAAAGGTACTGAGAATAATAAGAAGGCGAGGAGTAAGAACGATACTCGTGGATGGCCAAGAAGAGCTTGGTACCCAGAACTTCAAGAATTTATATCAGAGGACCCATGGCCTCTGCCACTCAGACAGGACCTGCGGCAGCAGGGGCCCTGTCTGTTCCAAGACTTACCGCGGCTGCGTTTGTCGGCATGGCGGTTGAACGCCGGATCCTGAAGGAAAAGGGCATTCCGGAGGAAGTCATTCCTACGCTTACTAAAGCCAGGAAAGAGGTTACAGCAACTCATTATCACCGCATATGGCGAAAATATGTTGCATGGTGTGAGGCCGAAAGGGCCCCAACAGAGGAATTTCAACTAGGTCGATTTCTGCATTTCCTGCAAGCAGGAGTGACTATGGGCCTTAAATTGGGTTCCATTAAGGTACAGATCTCGGCTCTGTCGATTTTCTTTCAAAAAGAACTAGCTTCAGTACCTGAAGTTCAGACATTTATAAAAGGAGTGCTGCAGAGTCAGCCCCCGTTTGTGCCTCCTGTGGCACCTTGGGATCTCAACGTGGTGTTGAGTTTCTTAAAATCACATTGGTTTGAACCACTAAAAACCGTGGATCTGAAATATCTCACGTGGAAGGTGGTTATGTTATTGGCCTTGGCTTCTGCCAGGCGAGTATCAAAGTTGGCGGCTTTGTCTTGTAAAAGCCCTTATTTGATTTTCCATATGGATAGGGCAGAATTGAGGACTCGTCCCCAGTTTCTCCCAAAGGTGGTGTCAGCGTTTCACCTGAACCAGCCTATTGTGGTGCCTAGGCTACTAGGGACTTGGAGGACTCCAAGTTGCTAGACGTTGTCATGGCACTGAAAATATATGTTTCCAGAACGGCTAGAGTCAGAAAATCTGACTCGCTGTTTATCCTATATGCACCTAACAAGCTGGGTGCTCCTGCTTCTAAGCAGACTATTGCTCGTTGGATTTGTAGTACAATTCAGCTTGCACATACTGTGGCAGGCCTGCCACAGCCAAAAATCTGTCAATGCCCATTCCACAAGGAAGGTGGGCTCATCTTGGGCGGCTGCCCGAGAGGTCTCGGCTTTACAACTTTGCCGAGCAGCTACTTGGTCAGGGGCAAACACGTTTGCAAAATTCTACAAATTTGATACCCTGGCTGAGGAGGACCTGGAGTTCTCTCATTCAGTGCTGCAGAGTCATCCGCACTCTCCCGCCCGTTTGGGAGCTTTGGTATAATCCCCATGGTCCTTACGGAGTTCCCAGCATCCACTAGGACGTTAGAGAAAATAAGAATTTACTCACCGGTAATTCTATTACTCGTAGTCCGTAGTGGATGCTGGGCGCCCATCCCAAGTGCGGTTTATCTGCAATACTTGTACATAGTTATTGTTAACTAAATCGGGTTATTGTTGAGCCATCTGTTGAGAGGCTCTATTGTTTCATACTGTTAACTGTGTTTCATATCACGAGTTGTACGGTGTGATTGGTGTGGCTGGTATGAGTCTTACCCGGGATTCAAAATCCTTCCTTATTGTGTACGCTCGTCCGGGCACAGTACCTAACTGAGGCTTGGAGGAGGGTCATAGTGGGAGGAGCCAGAGCACACCAGGTAGTCTAAGATCTTTCTAGAGTGCCCAGCCTCCTTCGGAGCCCGCTATCCCCATGGTCCTTACGGAGTTCCCAGCATCCACTACGGACTACGAGAAATAGAATTACCGGTGAGTAAATTCTTATTTTTTTTAGATAATGGGCATGTAAACATTGTTGTACATGTTTCTCTGTGTGTTCCCTGTCAGATATACCCACTATAGTCCACATGTGTCGACATGCGTGAGTGCTCTGTCACAAACAGCTATGGGGATCACTGTCGGCATCGCCGACGCCTGTTGGTACTTGATACAGTAGATGCAGAGTTAACAGGTCGGTAGTTGTATACTTGTCAAAAGTAAACACTGTATGGGAGACACAGTTGTATGTGGGTGACCCTGTCGGCACCAACTGTTATTACTGGGTGTAAATTAACATGCGGTAACTGTCTTATACCTGTATATATATTTATATGTATATGTATGGTACGGTTCCATGGGCCTGTAGCTCGAGCACAGACATGGTAGTATATGTGGGGGAGTGTTATCAAACTATTTATGTATACTTCCCTAGGAACCCTCGGGGTCGAAAATATGTTATTTTGCCTGGTTACTACTCCCTGCCGTCGACGAATACTAGGTGTTCTGTCGACCATAAGGTTTCCTGTTAGATCCACAAATGGGGCATTCAGTACATCAGTGATTTTCAACCTTTTTCAAGTTGGGGCACACCAGCCAAGATCTTAAAATTGCCAAGGCACACCATCAGTAACACTCCCCCCCCAAAATAAAACACAAAAAACCCCACACATTGGCCCACACGGGGATAAAACACACACATTGGTCCCCACAGTAATTGAACACATTGCCCCCCCCCAGTAGTGCCACACATTTGCCCCCACAGTAATACCACACATTAGCTCCCACTGTAATAAAACAGATTTATAGTAATGGCACACACCTGCCCCCATAGTAATTATACACGCCTGCCCCCATAGTAATTATACACGCCTGCCCCCATAGTAATTATACACACTTGCCCCATAGTACTTATACACACCTGCCCCCATAATAATGACACACACCTGCCCCCCAGTAATGCCACACACCTGCCCCCCATAGTAATGCTACACACCTGCCCCCCCCCCCCTGTAATTCCACACATTGCCTGCCTGCCCCCACCCACTGTAATTACACAGATTAATATATATATTTTGATATACAGTTACACAGTACCTGTTCAAAGGGAACCTGAAATATTTCCCTTTCAGTGGGGAGAAGTGAAAGCAGGCAGCACGGAGCGAGGAGCAGCAGTGGGCGGGCAGACATGAATGTGACGGCCTGGGTAGCATAGCGCTGCACTTCCGTGAAAACAAGCCTGCTCTCACGGAAGTGTAGCACTGTGCTACTCGTGCACTGGATAGTAAGGGCGGCAGAAGTCATCTGGGGCTGGCGGCAGCGGCGGGTCTCTAGCGGCGCGGAGGGCACCTCTGGCCGGCAGCAGCGGCGGGTCTCTAATGGCGGCGGAGGGCACCTCTGGCTGGCGGCAGCGGCGGGTCTCTAGTGGGCGGCGGCAGGCATCACGGGCGGCGATGGCGGCACACCTGGCAATGCCTCGCGGCACACTAGTGTGCCGCGGCACACCTGTTGAAAAACACTGCAGTAAATGGTCATACACATTCAGAACACAGTAATGTCACTAGGGACCCGACGGTTCCGGACAATCCGCTTATATGTATGTTTTATATATATATATATTAGTGATGAGCACCGGAAATTTTTCGGGTTTTGTGTTTTGGTTTTGGGTTCGGTTCCGCGGCCGTGTTTTGGGTTCGAACGCGTTTTGGCAAAACCTCACCGAATTTTTTTTGTCGGATTCGGGTGTGTTTTGGATTCGGGTGTTTTTTTCAAAAAACCCTAAAAAACAGCTTAAATCATAGAATTTGGGGGTCATTTTGACCCCAAAGTATTATTAACCTCAATAACCATAATTTCCACTCATTTTCAGTCTATTCTGAACACCTCACACCTCACAATATTATTTTTAGTCCTAAAATTTGCACCGAGGTCGCTGGATGGCTAAGCTAAGCGACCCAAGTGGCCGACACAAACACCTGGCCCATCTAGGAGTGGCACTGCAGTGTCACGCAGGATGGCCCTTCCAAAAAACACTCCCCAAACAGCACATGACGCAAAGAAAAAAAGAGGCGCAATGAGGTAGCTGTGTGAGTAAGCTAAGCGACCCTAGTGGCCGACACAAACACCTGGCCCATCTAGGAGTGGCACTGCAGTGTCACGCAGGATGGCCCTTCCAAAAAACACTCCCCAAACAGCACATGACGCAAAGAAAAAAAGAGGCGCAATGAGGTAGCTGTGTGAGTAAGCTAAGCGACCCTAGTGGCCGACACAAACACCTGGCCCATCTAGGAGTGGCACTGCAGTGTCACGCAGGATGGCCCTTCCAAAAAACACTCCCCAAACAGCACATGACGCAAAGAAAAAAAGAGGCGCAATGAGGTAGCTGTGTGAGTAAGCTAAGCGACCCTAGTGGCCGACACAAACACCTGGCCCATCTAGGAGTGGCACTGCAGTGTCACGCAGGATGGCCCTTCCAAAAAACACTTCCCAAACAGCACATGACGCAAAGAAAAAAAGAGGCGCAATGAGGTAGCTGTGTGAGTAAGATAAGCGACCCTAGTGGCCGACACAAACACCTGGCCCATCTAGGAGTGGCACTGCAGTGTCACGCAGGATGGCCCTTCCAAAAAACACTCCCCAAACAGCACATGACGCAAAGAAAAAAAGAGGCGCAATGAGGTAGCTATGTGAGTAAGCTAAGCGACCCTAGTGGCCGACACAAACACCTGGCCCATCTAGGAGTGGCACTGCAGTGTCACGCAGGATGGCCCTTCCAAAAAACACTCCCCAAACAGCAGCACATGACGCAAAGAAGAAAAAAAAGAGGCGCAATGAGGTAGCTGTGTGACTAAGATAAGCGACCCTAGTGGCCGACACAAACACCTGGCCCATCTAGGAGTGGCACTGCAGTGTCACGCAGGATGGCCCTTCCAAAAAACACCCCCCAAACAGCACATGACGCAAAGAAAAAAAGAGGCGCAATGAGGTAGCTGTGTGAGTAAGCTAAGCGACCCTAGTGGCCGACACAAACACCTGGCCCATCTAGGAGTGGCACTGCAGTGTCACGCAGGATGGCCCTTCCAAAAAACACTCCCCAAACAGCAGCACATGATGCAAAGAAAAAAAGAGGCGCAATGAGGTAGCTGTGTGAGTAAGCTAAGCTACCCTAGTGGCCGACACAAACACCTGGCCCATCTAGGAGTGGCACTGCAGTGTCACGCAGGATGGCCCTTCCAAAAAACACCCCCCAAACAGCACATGACGCAAAGAAAAATGAAAGAAAAAAGAGGTGCAAGATGGAATTGTCCTTGGGCCCTCCCACCCACCCTTATGTTGTATAAACAGGACATGCACACTTTAACCAACCCATCATTTCAGTGACAGGGTCTGCCACACGACTGTGACTGAAATGACGGGTTGGTTTGGACCCCCACCAAAAAAGAAGCAATTAATCTCTCCTTGCACAAACTGGCTCTACAGAGGCAAGATGTCCACCTCATCATCATCCTCCGATATATCACCGTGTACATCCCCCTCCTCACAGATTATCAATTCGTCCACACTGGAATCCACCATCTCAGCTCCCTGTGTACTTTGTGGAGGCAATTGCTGCTGGTCAATGTCTCCACGGAGGAATTGATTATAATTCATTTTAATGAACATCATCTTCTCCACATTTTCTGGATGTAACCTCGTACGCCGATTGCTGACAAGGTGAGCGGCGGCACTAAACACTCTTTCGGAGTACACACTTGTGGGAGGGCAACTTAGGTAGAATAAAGCCAGTTTGTGCAAGGGCCTCCAAATTGCCTCTTTCTCCTGCCAGTATAAGTACGGACTGTCTGACGTGCCTACTTGGATGCGGTCACTCATATAATCCTCCACCATTCTTTCAATGGGGAGAGAATCATATGCAGTGACAGTAGACGACATGTCAGTAATCGTTGGCAGGTCCTTCAGTCCGGACCAGATGTCAGCATCAGCAGTCGCTCCAGACTGCCCTGCATCACCACCAGCGGGTGGGATCGGAATTCTGAGCCTTTTCCTCGCACCCCCAGTTGCGGGAGAATGTGAAGGAGGAGATGTTGACAGGTCGCGTTCCGCTTGACTTGACAATTTTGTCACCAGCAGTTCTTTGAACCCCAGCAGACTTGTGTCTGCCGGAAAGAGAGATCCAAGGTAGGTTTTAAATCTAGGATCGAGCACGGTGGCCAAAATGTAGTGCTCTGATTTCAACAGATTGACCACCCGTGAATCCTTGTTAAGCGAATTAAGGGCTCCATCCACAAGTCCCACATGCCTAGCGGAATCGCTCTGTGTTAGCTCCTCCTTCAATGTCTCCAGCTTCTTCTGCAAAAGCCTGATGAGGGGAATGACCTGACTCAGGCTGGCAGTGTCTGAACTGACTTCACGTGTGGCAAGTTCAAAAGGTTGCAGAACCTTGCACAACGTTGAAATCATTCTCCACTGCGCTTGAGACAGGTGCATTCCACCTCCTATATCGTGCTCAGTTGTATAGGCTTGAATGGCCTTTTGCTGCTCCTCCAACCTCTGAAGCATATAGAGGGTTGAATTCCACCTCGTTACCACTTCTTGCTTCAGATGATGGCAGGGCAGGTTCAGGCGTTTTTGGTGGTGCTCCAGTCTTCTGTACGTGGTGCCTGTACGCCGAAAGTGTCCCGCAATTCTTCTGGCCACCGACAGCATCTCTTGCACGCCCCTCTCGTTTTTTAAATAAATCTGCACCACCAAATTCAAGGTATGTGCAAAACATGGGACGTGCTGGAATTTGCCCATATTTAATGCACACACAATATTGCTGGCATTGTCTGATGCCACAATTCCACAGGAGAGTACAATTGGGTTAAGCCATTCTGCGATGATCTTCCTCAGTTGCCGTAAGAGGTTTTTAGCTGTGTGCGTATTCTGGAAAGCGGTGATACAAAGCGTAGCCTGCCTAGGAAAGAGTTGGCGTTTGCGAGATGCTGCTACTGGTGCCGCCGCTGCTGTTCTTGCGGCGGGAGTCCATACATCTACCCAGTGGGCTGTCACAGTCATATAGTCCTGAGCCTGCCCTGCTCCACTTGTCCACATGTCCGTGGTTAAGTGGACATTGGGTACAACTGCATTTTTTAGGACACTGGTGAGTCTTTTTCTGAGGTCTGTGTACATTTTCGGTATCGCCTGCCTAGAGAAATGGAACCTAGATGGTATTTGGTACCGGGGACACAGTACCTCCAACAAGTCTCTAGTTGCCTCTGCAGTAATGATGGATACCGGAACCACGTTTCTCACCGCCCAGGATGCCAAGGCCTCAGTTATCCGCTTTGCAGCAGGATGACTGCTGTGATATTTCATCTTCCTCGCAAAGGACTGTTGGACAGTCAATTGCTTGGTGGAAGTAGTAAAAGTGGTATTACGAGTACGACTTCCCCTCTGGGATGACCATCGACTCCCAGCAGCAACAACAGCAGCGCCAGCAGCAGTAGGCGTTACACGCAAGGATGCTTCGGAGGAATCTCAGGCAGGAGAGGACTCGTCAGAATTGCCAGTGACATGGCCTGCAGGACTATTGGCATTCCTGGGGTAGGAGGAAATTGACACTGAGGGAGTTGGTGGGGTGGTTTGCGTGAGCTTGGTTACAAGAGGAAGGGATTTACTGGTCAGTGGACTGCTTCCGCTGTCGCCCAAAGTTTTTGAACTTGTCACTGACTTATGATGAATGCGCTGCAGGTGACGTATAAGGGAGGATGTTCCGAGGTGGTTAACGTCCTTACCCCTACTTATTACAGCTTGACAAAAGCAACACATGGCTTGACAAATGTTGTCCGCATTTCTGTTGAAATACTTCCACACTGAAGAGCTGATTTTTTTGGTATTTTCACCAGGCATGTCAATGGCCCTATTCCTCCCACGGACAACAGGTGTCTCCCCGGGTGCCTGACTTAAACAATCCACCTCACCATCAGAATCCTCCTGGTCAATTTCCTCCCCAGCGCCAGCAACACCCATATCCTCATCCTGGTGTACTTCAACACTGACATCTTCAATCTGACTATCAGGAACTGGACTGCGGGTGCTCCTTCCAGCACTTGCAGGGGGCGTGCAAATGGTGGAAAGCGCATGCTCTTCCCGTCCAGTGTTGGGAAGGTCAGGCATCGCAACCGACACAATTGGACTCTCCTTTGGGATTTGTGATTTCGAAGAACGCACAGTTCTTTGCTGTCCTTTTGCCAGCTTGAGTCTTTTCATTTTTCTAGCGAGAGGCTGAGTGCTTCCATCCTCATGTGAAGCTGAACCACAAGCCATGAACATAGGCAAGGGCCTCAGCCGTTCCTTGCCACTCCGTGTGGTAAATGGCATATTGGCAAGTTTACGCTTCTCCTCAGACGCTTTTAATTTTGATTTTTGGGTCATTTTTTTCCTGATCTTTTGTGTTTTGGATTTTACATGCTCTGTACTATGACATTGGGCATCGGCCTTGGCAGACGACGTTGATGGCATTTCATCGTCTCGGCCATGACTAGTGGCAGCAGCTTCAGCACGAGGTGGAAGTGGATCTTGATCTTTCCCTATTTTTTTAACCTCCACATTTTTGTTCTCCATATTTTGCGCACAACTAAAAGCCACCACAAGTATACAATGTAGATGGATGGATAGTATAGTATTACTTATACTTATGGACGACGAGTGCACTGACGACACAGAGGTAGGTACAGCCGTGGCCTACCGTACTGCTGCTTAGTGCTTATATATAAATATAATATACTGTATAACGGACCTGGTGGACAGTGTCAGCAGACTGCTAAACAAACTAGTATGAAGAAAAAAAAAAAAAACACCACAGGTATACAATGTAGATGGATGGATAGTATAGTATTACTTATACTTATGGACAACGAGTGCACTGACGACACAGAGGTAGGTACAGCAGTGGCCTACCGTACTGCTGCTTAGTGCTTATATATAAATATAATTTACTGTATAACGGACCTGGTGGACAGTGTCAGCAGACTGCTAAACAAACTAGTATGAAGAAAGGAAAAAAAAAACACCACAGGTATACAATGTAGATGGATGGATAGTATAGTATTACTTATACTTATGGACGACGAGTGCACTGACGACACAGAGGTAGGTACAGCCGTGGCCTACCGTACTGCTGCTTAGTGCTTATATATAAATATAATATACTGTATAACGGATCTGGTGGACAGTGTCAGCAGACTGCTAAACTAGTATGAAGAAAGAAAAAAAAAACACCACAGGTATACAATGTAGATGGATGGATAGTATAGTATTACTTATACTTATGGACGATGAGTGCACTGACGACACAGAGGTAGGTACAGCCGTGGCCTACCGTACTGCTGCTTAGTGCTTATATATAAATATAATATACTGTATAACGGACCTGGTGGACAGTGTCAGCAGACTGCTAAACTAGTATGAAGAAAGAAAAAAAAAAACACCACAGGTATACAATGTAGATGGATGGATAGTATAGTATTACTTATACTTATGGACGACGAGTGCACTGACGACACAGAGGTAGGTACAGCCGTGGCCTACCGTACTGCTGCTTAGTGCTTATATATATGATATACTGTATAATGGACCTGGTGGACACTGTCAGCAGACTGCTAAACAAACTAGTATGAAGAAAGAAAAAAAACCCACCACAGGTATACAATGTAGATGGATGGATAGTATAGTATTACTTATACTTATGGACGACGAGTGCACTGACGACACAGAGGTAGGTACAGCTGTGGCCTACCGTACTGCTGCTTAGTGCTTATATATAAATATAATATACTGTATAACGGACCTGGTGGACAGTGTCAGCAGACTGCTAAACAAACTAGTATGAAGAAAGAAAAAAAAAACACCACAGGTATACAATGTAGATGGATGGATAGTATAGTATTACTTATACTTATGGACGACGAGTGCACTGACGACACAGAGGTAGGTACAGCCGTGGCCTACCGTACTGCTGCTTAGTGCTTAATTATATATATAATATACTGTATAACGGTCGGACCTGGTGGACACTGTCAGCAGACTGCTAAACAAACTAGCATGAAGAAAGAAAAAAAAAACACCACAGTGTTTTTCAGGCAGACAAACGTATACTGGACTGGTGGTCACTGTCAGCAAAACTGTGCACTGTACTCCTGCTATAACTGCTCCCCAGTCCCCACAATTAGGCAGTGTGAGCAGTGCACTCAGCACAGATATATGATGCAGCAGTGCAGCACACTGAGTGAGCACAGATATGGTGGAGCGTTTTTTTTCAGGCAGAGAAACAACGGATTAAACTCAAAACCCTGCACTGTACTCCCTAACAGCTGCTCCCCGTCCCCAATCCTCCCCACAATTAAAACTAAGTCACTCATTTTTTTTTTTTTCTAATACAACGGAGAGGACGCCAGCCACGTCCTCTCCCTAACAATCTCAATGCACGTGTGAAAATGGCGGCGACGCGCGGCTCCTTATATAGAATCCGAGTCTTGCTAGAATCCGACAGCGGGATGATGACGTTCGGGCGCGCTCGGGTTAACCGAGCAAGGCGGGAGGATCCGAGTCGCTCGGACCCGTGTAAAAAAAAGGTGAAGTTCGGGCGGGTTCGGATTCCGAGGAACCGAACCCGCTCATCACTAATTTGCAGTGACAATCCATCAATATGTTCCGTTGATGAAGAAGATCGGTGCGGCCTAAGAGGCCTTTTCGGTGAGCAGGTCAAATGCCAGAGTGGTTTCCACGGGGCCAGTTGGAAATGTGGTCCGGATCTCACCTGCGCATGCGCCGGAATATAATCCTAATGGCCAGGTTTTCGCTCCTGTGGTGTCGGCTCAGTTCTCACCTCCTAGAGGGACGAAGATTCGGAATCCAGGATGAGATCCTGGTGTCCATGCATGCAGATCTCCGAGACTGGGGAGCAGTCCTTGCAAGGGAAGTATTTACAGAGGAAAAGGTCGAGCTGGAAGGCTTGTCTGCAATAAGCTTTCTTGAATTAAGAGCTATTTTCAATGAACATATGCTTTGTGATCTGTCCGTGTTAATTCTGTCGGACGACTTGACAGCAGTGGTGTAAGTAAGCCGCTAGGGCAGAACAAGGAGCAAAGTGGCAATGACAAAATAGATTCCTCTGCAGATGCGATCTCCATCTGGGAGAAATACGGTCGTCATCGAGAAGTTTTCGCTGAAGCGACAAGTCGTTGAGGAGTGCCTCAATTGGACATGTTGGCGTCTCGCCTCAACGAGAAATCTCAGAGATATTGTTCCAGGTCAGAGGACACTCAAACTATAGCAGTGGACGTCCTCAGGACACCTTGGGTGTTTTCAGTTGGTCTATGTGTCCCCTCCGGTGTCACTCTTCTGAAGGTGATAAACGTAAGAAGAACAAAGGTTCAGGGGATCCTCATTGTTCCGGTCTAACCGAGGAGGGCTTGGTATCCAGTTCTTCAAGATTTACTCATAGAAGATCCCTGGCCTCTTCCTCTACATGAGGAACTGTTACAACAAGATCCGGGTGTGTATAAAAACTTACCGCGGCTGCATTTGACGGCATGGCGGTTGAACGCCATATCCTAACCAGAAAGGATTTTGCCAGTGAAGTTGTTTCCACACTTCTTCGGGCTAGAAAAGATGTAACGGCAAAGCCTTACCACCATGTTTGGAGAAAATGTGTGTCTTGGTGTGAATCCAAGAAGGCTACTACGGAAGTTTCAACTGGGTCGTTCTTCTCCATTCTTTGCAAGCAGGTGTGGGTGCATGCCTAAAGTTAGGCTCTATTTCAGTGCGGCTTTGGCCTTGTAAATTTTCTTTCGAGAAAAAATTGGCAACCTTTCCGGAAGTTCGGACCTTCATGGAAGGAGTACTGGACATCCAATCTCCATTTGTGCCCCCATTGGCACCGTGGGACCTTGACGTGGTGTTGCGGTTTCTTGTGTCAAAATGTTTGGAACCTTTATGAAAGGTTGTGTTAAAGTTTCTCTATTGGAGAGTGGTCATGCTTTTGGCTTTGGCGTCCGCAGGGCGGATGTCGAAAGTAGCGGCTGGGTCTCACAAGAGCCCCTGTTTGATCTTCCAGGTGGATAGAGCGGAATTGAGAACTCGGATAATAGTTCTGCCAAAAGTGGTTTCGGTATTTCGCAGAAACCTGCCTATTTGATGCCTGTGGTTGCTTAAGCATTGGCTGATTCAAGGTCTCTCGATGTGGTCAGGGCTTTGAATATTTATGTAGCCAATTTGGCTCAGATTGGGGAATCAGAGGCTCTGTTTGTCCGGTATGCCCCAGCGTGATTGGGGCACCTGCGTCTCTGCAGTCTGTTACACGCTAGATTTGTGACACGATTCGGCGTGCTCATTCTACGGCTGGATTGCCGTTACCGAAGTCGGTGGTGACCCATTCTACTAGGTAGATGGGCTCTTCTTGGGCGGATGCCCGAGGAGTCTCGCCGGTTCAACTTTGCCGAGCGGATACTTGGTCGGGTTCAAACACTTTGACTAAGCTATACAAGTTTGATACCCTGGCTGATGGGGACCTCATGTTTGCTCAATCGGTGCTGCAGAGTCGTACGCACTCTCCCGCCCGGTCTGGAGCTTTGGTATAAGCCCCATGGTCCTTACGGAGTCCCCAGCATCCTCTAGGACGTTTGAGAAAATAGGATTTTAATACCTACCAGTAAATCCTTTTCTCTTAGTCCGTAGAGGATGCTGGGCGCCCGTCCCAGTGCGTACTGTGTCTGCAGTTATTGGTTATGGTTACACTCTTGTGGTGTTTCTTTTCTGTCAGGCTGTTGCTGACGTTGTGCATATCATGGCATGCGGTGTCTTATTATTGGTTGTGTTGACACACTGGTTGTGTTACATATTCTCTCAGCATGCGGCTGTGTATTGTCCATGTTGTGGGCTGGTATTCTTTTGAATACCACGTTCTGCTGTATGTTCGTGGTGTGAGCTGGTATGACACTCACCGTGTTTAAACAATAAATCTTTCCTCGAAATGTCAGTCTCCCTGGGCACAGTTTTCTAACTGAGGTCTGGAGGAGGGGCATAGAGGGAGGAGCCAGTTCACACCTATTCAAAGTCTTATAGTGTGCCCATGTCTCCTGCGGATCCCGTCTATATCCCCATGGTCCTTACGGAGACCCAGCATCCTCTACGGACTAAGAGAAAAGGATTTACCGGTAGGTATTAAAATCCTATTATTTCTACACTGCAATTTAGATTTCAGTTTGAACACAACCCACCCATATCTAACTTTCTCTGCACGTTATATTTGCCCCACCTACAGTGCACATGCTTTTACCCATTAGAGAACAAATTTGCCGATCAGGTCTGAATTAGACCCACTGGCTGCTATTAGAGATGAGCGGGTTCGGTTGCTGAGGAACCGAACCCCCCCTGAATTTCCCTATCCGAGCCGGGATACGAGTCTGGCTCAGGACTTCCCGCCTTCCTCAGATCCCAAAACGAGGCAAAACGTCATCATTCCGTAGTTGGATTCTCACAGGTTTTGGATTCTTTATAAGTCCTGGTGATCGGTGCCATCTTCACTACGGCTTTAGATGTTGTACAGTATGGACGTATCCGCAGACTTGCCTACTCTCCCGGAATGGCCGGGAGGCTCCCGAAAATCGGGTGACCCTCCCGGCCCCCCGGAAGAGCAGGCAAGTCTCCCGATTACAGGGGTCCCCCCAAGCCCGGCCGCCCACTTAGCGAGTAAAGTGGGCGGTCCGGGCAGGCGATGACGCGATTCTTGTTGAATCGCGACATCGTAGACATGCCCCCTGCTGTACAATGCCATAATAGCGGCATTACACAGCGGGGGTGGGGCTTACACGGCACGACCCCCGTAGCCATGCCCCCGACCCGCCTCCGCCACGCCCCCGGACCGCCTCCGGTCCGCCCCCCTCTGCACACACATCGCAGCCCGCCCTCCTGCCGAACCGACCTGGCTGCTCTCTCCCGGAGAGAGCAGCAAAAAAGTCGGTAAGTATGCGTATCCGTGCTCTCTGCTGCTGCGGGCTCACATTTAGGGGCTGTTTTGACATCTATTTAAGGGGCTGCACTGACATCTAAGGGGCTGCTGTTGGCTCACATTTAGGGGCTGCTGTGTCATCTAAGTGGCTGTTGTGTCCTCATTCAAGGGCTTCTGTGTCCTCCAGGGGCTGCTCTGTCTGTCAAGGGGGTGCTCTCAGTCAATCCACCCAGGGGCTTTGCCCCAGTGTTAAAAAAATAAATAAATCTGTATATTCATTTCTATTTTGTGCTGTACCCCAGTATACATCCAGAGGCTGCTGCTGCTGGTCCTTCAAGGGGCTGATCTGTCCATTAAGGGGTGCTCTGTCGGTCCATCCAGCGGCTCTGCCTAAGTGTTAAAAATATATATAAAAAATATAAATGTAATTCTATTTTGTGCTGTACACAAGTATACATCCAGAGGCTGCTGCTGGTCCATCAAGGGGCTGCTCCGTCCATTAAAGGGTGATCTGTCCGTCCGTCCATCCATCCATCTATCCAGGGGCTCTGCCCCAGTGTTAAAAAAATATAAAAAATGTATATTTACAGTAACTTTATTTCTCATACGTCCTAGAGGATGCTGGGGTCACATCAAGAACCATGGGGTATAGACGGGATCCGCAGGAGACATGGGCACTTTAAGACTTTGAATGGGTGTGAACTGGCTCCTCTCTCTATGCCCCTCCTCCAGACTCCAGTTTAAAATCTGTGCCCAGGCAGACTGGATGCACACTGAGGAGCTCTACTGAGTTTCTCGGAAAATACTAGTGATGTGCACCGGAAATTTTTCGGGTTTTGTGTTTTGGTTTTGGGTTCGGTTCTGCGGCCGTGTTTTGGGTTTGGACGCGTTTTGGCAAAACCTCACCGAAATTTTTTTGTCGGATTCGGGTGTGTTTTGGATTCGGGTGTTTTTTTCAAAAAACCCTAAAAAACAGCTTAAATCATAGAATTTGGGGGTCATTTTGATCCCATAGTATTATTAACCTCAATAACCATAATTTCCACTCATTTTCAGTCTATTCTGAACACCTCACATCTCACAATATTATTTTTAGTCCTAAAATTTGCACCGAGGTCGCTGGATGGCTAAGCTAAGCGACCCAAGTGGCCGACACAAACACCTGGCCCATCTAGGAGTGACATTGCAGTGTCAGACAGGATGGCCCTTCAAAAAAATTGTCCCCAAACAGCACATGATGCAAAGAAAAAAAGAGGCGCAATGAGGTAGCTGTGTGACTAAGCTAAGCGACCCTAGTGGCCGACACAAACATCTGGCCCATCTAGGAGTGGTACTGCAGTGTCACGCAGGATGGCCCTTCAAAAAAATACTCCCCAAACAGCACATGATGCAAAGAAAAATGAAAGAAAAAAGAGGTGCAAGATGGAATTGTCCTTGGGCCCTCCCACCCACCCTTATGTTGTATAAACAGGACATGCACACTTTAACGAACCCATCATTTCAGTGACAGGGTCTGCCACACGACTGTGACTGAAATGACTGGTTGGTTTGGGCCCCCACCAAAAAAGAAGCAATCAATCTCTCCTTGCACAAACTGGCTCTACAGAGGCAAGATGTCCACCTCCTCCTCATCGTCCGATTCATCACCCCTTTCACTGTGTACATCCCCCTCCTCACAGATTATTAATTCATCCCCACTGGAATCCACCATCTCAGGTCCCCGTGTACTTTCTGGAGGCAATTGCTGCTGGTGAATGTCTCCACGGAGGAATTGATTATAATTCATTTTAATGAACATCATCTTCTCCACATTTTCTGGAAGTAACCTCGTACGCCGATTGCTGACAAGGTGAGCGGCTGCACTAAACACTCTTTCGGAGTACACACTGGAGGGAGGGCAACTTAGGTAGAATAAAGCCAGTTTCTGCAAGGGCCTCCAAATTGCCTCTTTTCCCTGCCAGTATACGTACGGACTGTCTGACGGGCCTACTTGGATGCGGTCACTCATATAATCCTCCACCATTCTTTCAATGGTGAGAGAATCATATGCAGTGACAGTAGACGACATGTCAGTAATCGTTGGCAGGTCCTTCAGTCCGGACCAGATGTCAGCACTCGCTCCAGACTGCCCTGCATCACCGCCAGCGGGTGGGCTCGGAATTCTTAGCCTTTTCCTCGCACCCCAAGTTGCGGGAGAATGTGAAGGAGGAGCTGTTGACGGGTCACGTTCCACTTGACTTGACAATTTTCTCACCAGCAGGTCTTTGAACCCCTGCAGACTTGTGTCTGCCGGTAAGAGAGATACAACGTAGGTTTTAAATCTAGGATCGAGCACGGTGGCCAAAATGTAGTGCCTGAACGCCGAAAGTGGCCCGCAATTCTTCGGGCCACCGACAGCATCTCTTGCATGCCCCTGTCGTTTTTTAAATAATTCTGCACCACCAAATTCAAGGTATGTGCAAAACATGGGACGCGCTGGAATTTGCCCAGATGTAATGCACGCACAATATTGCTGGCGTTGTCCGATGTAACAAATCCCCAGGAGAGTCCAATTGGGGTAAGCCATTCTGCGATGATCTACCTCAGTTGCCGTAAGAGGTTTTCAGCTGTGTGCGTATTCTGGAAAGCGGTGATACAAAGCGTAGCCTGCCTAGGAACGATTTGGCGTTTACGAGATGCTGCTACTGGTGCCGCCGCTGCTGTTCTTGCAGCGGGAGGCAATACATCTACCCAGTGGGCTGTCACAGTCATATAGTCCTGAGTCTGCCCTGCTCCACTTGTCCACATGTCCGTGGTTAAGTGGACATTGGGTACAACTGCATTTTTTAGGACACTGGTGAGTCTTTTTCTGAGGTCTGTGTACATTTTCGGTATCGCCTGCCTAGCGAAATGGAACCTAGATGGTATTTGGTACCGGAGACACAGTACCTCAATCAAGTCTATAGTTGGCTCTGAATTAACGATGGATACCGGAACCACGTTTCTCACCGCCCAGGCTGCCAAGGCCTCAGTAATCCGCTTTGCAGCAGGATGACTGCTGTGATATTTCATCTTCCTCGCAAAGGACTGTTGGACAGTCAATTGCTTACTGGAAGTAGTACAAGTGGTCTTCCGACTTCCCCTCTGGGACCAGCAAGAGGAAGGGATTTACTGGTCAGTGGACTGCTTCCGCTGTCGCCCAAAGTTTTTGAACTTGTCACTGACTTATGATGAATGCGCTGCAGGTGACGTATAAGGGAGGATGTTCCGAGGTGGTTAACGTCCTTACCCCTACTTATTACAACTTGACAAAGGCAACACACGGCTTGACACCTGTTGTCCGCATTTGTGTTGAAATAATTCCACACCGAAGAGCTGATTTTTTTTGTATTTTGACCAGGCATGTCAATGGCCATATTCCTCCCACGGACAACAGGCGTCTCCCCGGGTGCCTGACTTAAACAAACCACTTCACCATCAGAATTCTCCTTGTCAATTTCCTCCCCAGCGACAGCAACACCCATATCCTCATCCTGGTGTACTTCAACACTGACATCTTCAATTTGACTATCAGGAACTGGACTGCGGGTGCTCCTTCCAGCACTTGCAGGGGGCGTGCAAATGGTGGAAGGCGCCCAGTGTTGGGAAGGTCAGGCATCGCAACCGACACAATTGGACTCTCCTTGGGGATTTGTGATTTCGAAGAACGCACAGTTCTTTGCTGTGCTTTTGCCAGCTTAGGTCTTTTCTTTTTTCTAGCGAGAGGATGAGTGCTACCATCCTCATGTGAAGCTGAACCACTAGCCATGAACATAGGCCAGGGCCTCAGCCGTTCCTTGCCACTCCGTGTCGTAAATGGCATATTGGCAAGTTTACGCTTCTCCTCAGACGCTTTTAATTTTGATTTTTGGGTCATTTTACTGATCTTTTGTGTTTTGGATTTTACATGCTTTGTACTATGACATTGGGCATCGGCCTTGGCAGACGACGTTGATGGCATTTCATCGTCTCGGCAGTGACTAGTGGCAGCAGCTTCAGCACGAGGTGGAAGTGGATCTTGATCTTTCCCTATTTTTTTAACCTCCACATTTTTGTTCTCCATATTTTAATGCGCACAATTAAAAGCCACCACAGGTATACAATGTAGATGGATGGATACTAGTATACTTATGGATGACGAGTGACGACACAGAGGTAGGTACAGCAGTGGCCTACCGTACTGCTATATACAGTATAATGGACCTGGTGGACACTGTCAGCAGACTGCGTTTATACTTAGTATAAAGAAAAAAAGACACCACAGGTATACAATGTAGATGGATGGATACTTAGTATACTTATGGACGACGAGTGACGACACAGAGGTAGGTACAGTAGTGGCCTACCGTACTGCTATATACAGTATAATGGACCTGGTGGACACTGTCAGCAGACTGCGTTTATACTTAGTATAAAGAAAAAAAGACACCACAGGTATACAATGTAGATGGATGGATACTTAGTTTACTTATGGACGACGAGTAACGACACAGAGGTAGGTACAGCAGTGGCCTACCATACTGCTATGTACAGTATAATGGACCTGGTGGACACTGTCAGCAGATTGCGTTTATAGTATCAAGAAAAAAAGACACCACAGGTATACAATGTAGATGGATGGATACTTAGTATACTTATGGACGACGAGTGACAACACAGAGGTAGGTACAGCAGTGGCCTACCGTACTGCTATATACAGTATAATGGACCTGGTGGACACTGTCAGCAGACTGCGTTTATAGTATAAAGAAAAAAAGACACCACAGGTATACAATGTAGATGGATGGATACTTAGTATACTTATGGACGACGAGTGACAACACAGAGGTAGGTACAGCAGTGGCCTACCGTACTGCTATATACAGTATAATGGACCTGGTGGACACTGTCAGCAGACTGCGTTTATAGTATAAAGAAAAAAAGACACCACAGGTATACAATGTAGATGGATGGATACTTAGTATACTTATGGACGACGAGTGACGACACAGAGGTAGGTACAGCAGTGGCCTACCGTACTGCTATATACAGTATAATGGACCTGGTGGACACTGTCAGCAGACTGCGTTTATACTTAGTATAAAGAAAAAAAGACACCACAGGTATACAATGTAGATGGATGGATACTTAGTATACTTATGGACGACGAGTGACGACACAGAGGTAGGTACAGCAGTGGCCTACCGTACTGCTTTATACAGTATAATGGACCTGGTGGACACTGTCAGCAGACTGCGTTTATAGTATAAAAAAAAAAGACACCACAGGTATACAATGTAGATGGATGGATACTTAGTATACTTATGGACGACGAGTGACGACACAGAGGTAGGTACAGCAGTGGCCTACTGTACTGCTATATACAGTATAATGGACCTGGTGGACACTGTCAGCAGACTGCGTTTATAGTATAAAGAAAAAAAGACACCACAGGTATACAATGTAGATGGATGGATACTAGTATACTTATGGACGACGAGTGACGACACAGAGGTAGGTACAGCAGTGGCCTACCGTACTGCTATATACAGTAAAATGGACCTGGTGGACACTGTCAGCAGACTGCGTTTATAGTATAAAGAAAAAAAGACACCACAAGTATACAATGTAGATGGATGGATAGTATACTTATGGACGACGAGTCATGACACAGAGGTAAGTACAGCAGTGACCTACCGTACTGCTATGTACAGTATAATGGACCTGGTGGACACTGTCAGCAGACTGCGTTTATAGTATAAAAAAAAAGACACCACAGGAGTGTTTTTCAGGCAGACAAACGTATACTGGTGGTCACTGTCAGCAAAACTGTGCACTGTACTCCTGCTATAGCTGCTCCCCAGTCCCCACAATTAAGCAGTGTGAGCACTCAGCACAGATATCTCATGCAGCACTGCACACTGAGCACAGATATGGTATGGAGCGTTTTTTTCAGGCAGAGAACGGATAAAAAACTGGTGGTCACTATTAGCAAAACTCTGCACTGGACTCCTCCTAACAGCTGCTCCCCAATCCTCCCCACAATAAGCTAAGCAATCAGATCAACTGTGTAGTATATAACTAGTATATAAACGGAGAGGACGCCAGCCACGTCCTCTCCCTATCAATCTCAATGCACGTGTGGAAAATGGCGGCGACGCGCGGCTGCTTATATAGAATCCGAATCTCGCGAGAATCCGACAGCGGGATGATGACGTTTGGGCGCGCTCGGGTTAGCCGAGCAAGGCGGGAGGATCCGAGTCTGCTCGGACCCGTGTAAAAAAGGTAAAACTCGGGTGGGTTCGGTTTCTCGGAAACCGAACCCGCTCATCACTAGAAAATACTTTATGTTAGGTTTTTTATTTTTAGGGAGATTGCTGGCAACAATCTCCCTGCATCGTGGGACTTAGGGGAGAGAAGTCAGACCTACTTCTAGGGAGTTTTTAGGCTCTGCTACTTGGCTACAGGACACCATTAGCTCCTGAGGGTTTGGAACAATAGGTACGCCTAGGGGTTCACTCCCAGAGCCTGCCGTCACCCCCCTTGCAGAGCCAGAAGTCAGAAGACAGGTGAGTAGAAGAAGTAAAGAAGACTTCAGTGACGGCTTCTGAGGTACCGCACAGCGATCGCGCTGCGCGCCATGCTCCCACACGCACAGCGGCACTATAGGGTGCAGGGCGCAGCGGGGGCGCCCTGGGCAGCATATAAATCCTCATTAAGGCTGGCAATGTGGATAATAAGTAGTGATGTGCACCGGAAATTTTTCGGGTTTTGGTTTTGGATTCGGTTCCGCGGCCGTGTTTTGGATAAGGACGCGTTTTGGCAAGACCTCCCTGAAAATTTTTTGTCGGATTCGGGCGTGTTTTGGATTCGGGTGTTTTTTTACAAAAACCCTCAAAAACAGCTTAAATCATAGAATTGGGGGGTCATTTTGATCCCATAGTATTATTAACCTCAATAACCATAATTTCCACTCATTTTCAGTCTATTCTGAACACCTCACAATATTATTTTTAGTCCTAAAATTTGCACCGAGGTCGCTGGATGGCTAAGCTAAGCGACACAAGTGGCCGACACAAACACCTGGCCCATCTAGGAGTGGCACTGCAGTGTCAGGCAGGATGGCACTTCAAAAAAATAGTCCCCAAACAGCACATGATGCAAAGAAAAAAAGAGGCGCACCAAGGTCGCTGTGTGACTAAGCTAAGCGACACAAGTGGCCGACACAAACACCTGGCCCATCTAGGAGTGGCACTGCAGTGTCAGACAGGATGGCACTTCAAAAAAATTGTCCCCAAACAGTACATGATGCAAAGAAAGAAAGAGGCGCACCAAGGTCGCTGTGTGACTAAGCTAAGCGACACAAGTGGCCGACACAAACACCTGGCCCATCTAGGAGTGGCACTGCAGTGTCAGACAGGATGGCACTTCAAAAAAATTGTCCCCAAACAGCACATGATGCAAAGAAAGAAAGAGGCGCACCAAGGTCGCTGTGTGACTAAGCTAAGCGACACAAGTGGCTGACACAAACACCTGGCCTATCTAGGAGTGGCACTGCAGTGTCAGACAGGATGGCACTTCAAAAAAATAGTCCCCAAACAGCACATGATGCAAAGAGAAAAAGAGGTGCACCAAGGTCACTGTGTGATTAAACTAAGCGACCCAAGTGGCCGACACAAACACCTGGCCCATCTAGGAGTGGCACTGCAGTTTTCTAGCGAGAGGATGAGTGCTTCCATCCTCATGTGAATCTGAACCACTAGCCATGAACATAGGCCAGGGCCTCAGCCGTTCCTTGCCACTCCGTGCCGTAAATGGCATATTGGAAAGTTTACGCTTCTCATCAGGCGCTTTCAATTTTGATTTTTGTGTCATTTTACTGAACTTTTGTTTTTTGGATTTTACATGCTCTCTACTATGACATTGGGCATCGGCCTTGGCAGACGACGTTGATGGCATTTCATCGTCTCGGCCATGACTAGTGGCAGCAGCTTCAGCACAAGGTGGAAGTGGATCTTGATCTTTCCCTATTTTAACCTCCATTTTTTGTTCTCCATTTTTTAATGTGTGGAATTATATGCCAGTATCAATAGCAATGGCCTACTACTATATATACTGCGCACAACTGAAATGCACCACAGGTATGGATGGATAGTATACTTGACGACACAGAGGTAGGTAGAGCAGTGGCCTTCCGTACCGTACTGCTATATATACTGGTGGTCACTCTCAGCAAAACTCTGCACTGTACTCCTCCTATATAATATACTGGTGGTCCCCAGTCCCCACAATAAAGCTGTGTGAGCACAGATTTATGCAGCACACTGAGCACAGATATGGAGTGTTTTTCAGGCAGACAACGTATACTGGTGGTCACTGGTCAGCAAAACTCTGCACTGTACTCCTCCTATATAATATACTGGTGGTCCCCAGTGCCCACAATAAAGCAGTGTGAGCACAGATATATGCAGCACACTGAGCACAGATATGGAGTGTTTTTCAGGCAGACAACGTATACTGGTGGTCACTGGTCAGCAAAACTCTGCACTGTACTCCTCCTATATAATATACTGGTGGTCCCCAGTGCCCACAATAAAGCAGTGTGAGCACAGATATATGCAGCACACTGAGCACAGATATGGAGTGTTTTTCAGGCAGACAACGTATACTGGTGGTCACTGGTCAGCAAAACTGCACTGTACTCCTCCTATATAATATACTGGTGGTCCCCAGTGCCCACAATAAAGCAGTGTGAGCACAGATATATGCAGCACACTGAGCACAGATATGGAGTGTTTTTCAGGCAGACAACGTATACTGGTGGTCACTGTCAGCAAAACTCTGCACTGTACTACTCCTATATAATACAGCTGCTCCCCAGTCCCCACAATTAAGCAGTGTGAGCACAGATATATGCAGCACACTGAGCACAGATATGGAGTGTTTTTCAGGCAGACAACGTATACTGGTGGTCACTGTTCAGCAAAACTCTGAACTGTACTCCTCCTATATAATATACTGGTGGTCCCCAGTGCCCACAATAAAGTAGTGTGAGCACAGATATATGCAGCACACTGAGCACAGATATGGAGTGTTTTTCAGGCAGACAACGTATACTGGTGGTCACTGTCAGCAAAACTCTGCACTGTACTCCTCCTATATAATACAGCTGCTCCCCAGTCCCCACAATTAAGCAGTGTGAGCACAGATATATGCAGCACACTGAGCACAGATATGGAGTGTTTTTCAGGCAGACAACGTATACTGGTGGTCACTGGTCAGCAAAACTCTGCACTGTACTCCTCCTATATAATATACTGGTGGTCCCCAGTGCCCACAATAAAGCAGTGTGAGCACAGATATATGCAGCACACTGAGCACAGATATGGAGTGTTTTTCAGGCAGACAACGTATACTGGTGGTCACTGTCAGCAAAACTCTGCACTGTACTCCTCCTATATAATACAGCTGCTCCCCAGTCCCCACAATTAAGCAGTGTGAGCACAGATATATGCAGCACACTGAGCACAGATATGGAGTGTTTTTCATGCAGACAACGTATACTGGTGGTCACTGTCAGCAAAACTCTGCACTGTACTCCTCCTATATAATATACTGGTGGTCCCCAGTGCCCACAATAAAGCAGTGTGAGCACAGATATATGCAGCACACTGAGCACAGATATGGACTGTTTTTCAGGCAGACAACGTATACTGGTGGTCACTGTCAGCAAAACTCTGCACTGTACTCCTCCTATATAATACAGCTGCTCCCCAGTCCCCACAATTAAGCAATAAGCACAAATATTATTAATAAACGGAGAGGATGCCAGCCACGTCCTCTCCCTAACATTTCCAATGCACGAGTGAAAATGGCGGCGACGCGCGGCTGCTTATATAGAATCCGAATCTCGCGAGAATCCGACAGCGGGATGATGACGTTCGGGCGCGCTCGGGTTAACCGAGCCATACGGGAGAATCCGAGTATGCCTCGGACCCGTGTAAAATGGGTGAAGTTCGGGGGGGTTCGGTTTCCGAGGAACCGAACCCGCTCATCACTAATAATAAGTGCCTAGGCCCTTAATCCTAACCATCGCCAGTGTCATTATAGTAATAAATAGTGGGCTGAATCGCACCTTTAAGGGTGCGGGGCTTAGCCCTCACAGCTCACACAGCCAGCGCCATTTTCTCTTGTAAAAATGCTGGTCCTCCCTCACACTGCTGAAAGTATCAGGGTGAAAAACGGGGGGGGGGGGGGGGGGGGCGAAATATATGTTTAATATAAACTGCTGCAGGTTTGGGGCATTCTATAATGTTCAAGACCGCTATTAAGCGCTGGGTTATGAGCTGGCAAACTCTTTCTGTGTCTCTCTGACAGAATTTACTGTGAGTCTGTCCCCTATATGTCGGTGGGTGTTTAGTACACGTGTGTCGGCATGTCTGTGGCGGAGTGCTTCCCGCAAACGGCTGTGGGTCTGCACCACCGACTCCTTATAGTACTTGGTACAAGTGTGTCAACAGGTCGGGGGATGAATGTTTTTCCTAAGAGAAAAGTATATTAGGGAAACAGACGTGTGTGGGTGGCCCTGTCGGCACCACCAATATCAGACTGGGTAAAAGAATTGCATGTGAATGTGATGCATATCAGAAAAGGCTATGTATGTATATACAGTATTTATATATATATGTAGTAAGGTTGCATAAATCGTGTCACAAGACGTAGAAATATCTGTGGAGGATATTTCCCTCAGACCCCTTGGGGTCGCAAAAATGTTATTTTGCCCAGTTACTACTCCCTAATACCAACACAGATGCGGCTTCCTATGTCGACAATAATGTTTCCAGAGGAGATCCCCCCCTCCAAAAAAAGGAGCATTTAGGGCATGATTAGTGTATGAGGAGGACGTACAGTATTAACGTCCCTGAGGACCCTGCTGTTCCGAACAGAGGGGTCTATGTGTGTGTATGTGTATACATATATATATATATATATATATATATATATGTTGTACACATGCATACAGGTACACATACATTTATAATACAGCTGAAGTAACATTCCTCATTTTCATGTGCTGAACGCTCTGTTGAGAAGGTCTGGGTTGGCCCTGACATGATGGTTTCAAATCCTCAGGAGGATATCGATTGTTTGTTCTTTTCCCGCCGTGGATATAATAAAGTGGGAGTCACCCCCTGTTCTGCATGGGGCGCTGTCACAAAGCCAGTGGATCAAGTGTAGGAAACTGTTAGGGTCTCCTGCTCTGTGCTGCCACGTCGTCATGACAACCGGGAGACAAGTGCTAGCGGAGTAACCTGAGCGTAGCTGATACTCCGGTTCGGGTCTTTTGCTGTGCAGTGGTTACAGGCTCTGTGCACGGCAGGGGACCCGTGGCTGGTTTTTGTGCTCACAGTCTGTGAGGTCTGAGTGGGGCGTGGACAGCACCTGCTATATAAACCCTCTTCTCAGGTTAGGCAGATGCTGCGGAATCTTTGTTGGTTAGTCAGTTCCTGAAAGCTAGCTAGTACTGTGTAAACTTTGTATTTGTTTGTTGCTTACTGCAAATAGGCCTTGGGATTTGGTATTACACTCTGCCAATCCAGACCTAGCAGTAAGACTGGAGTCAGTCGTTTAACTTGCTGGGGTTCTTTTGCTACTCTATGAACCTAGCAAGTTTGCGGCTGTATTCTCAGACTTGCCTGCCAAAATCCTTTCTCACTGTGCAAGGTGTTCAGGTGTCAGTTTAGTGGCAGTAAGCTGAACCAGTGCACTGCAAGTGAGGACTAGGATTGTGGAGACTCTCCTTGTGTCTATTATTCCATCTCTGACCAAGGAGTTTACTGCCACACCCGTTGGTAACCCTTTAGGGTTTTGCTGTTGCCCTTAGCAACAGCATTTTGGGTTCTCTACGTATTAAATCACAACATCTCGCTTCTTTCCATCTGAGCATTCCTAATACTAGGGAGACACCCAGTTTCTTAGCCTTTGGGCTTCTCTGTTCACGTTGTGTTTATTTTGTTACCCTATCACCTTCTATGTATTTAATGTCATATTCCCCAGTCTGTCTGTGAGTTCATTTGTTTGGCATCCCTCTCCGTTCAGACACCAGTACATTCCTGCTGGCACTGGTGTGCATAACATATTCAGCAGCCTAATACTCCTGTTGAAATTTTGTGGGAATATGGAGCATACCCCTCAAAATACTTTGCAACAGGTGGTCGATCAGGTGCAGGTCCTGATTCGACAATTTAATGATTTGTCCATTAAAATGCACACCTCGTAGGCCGCTGGCGGAGCTCCCGCAGCAGCAGTGCCTTCAGGGGTTAAGGAGCCGAAAGTAAATCTTCCGGATCGTTTTTCTGGAGATCGCTCGCAGTTCTTTTGTTTCAAGGAGAGCTGCAAGCTATATTTCCAGCTTAGGCCTCAGTCTTCTGGGTCGGAGATTCAGCGGGTGGGCATAGTGATTTCCTTGCTACAAGGAGACCCACAGGTCTGGGCATATGGGTTGCAGCCTGACTGTCCGTCGCTTAAAAGTGTTGATGCTTTTTTTACGGCACTGGGCATGTTGTATGATGACCCTGACAAGACGGCCTCAGCCGAGGCTCAGATTTCGATCCTTAAGAAAGGGCGAAGTCCAGTTGAGGTTTATTGTACGGAGTTTCGGAGGTTGGCCCATGATACCCAGTGGAATGACCCAGCCCTGAGACACCAGTACCGAAGAGGTCTTTCTAACCAGTTAAAAGACCAACTGGTACAATATCCCTTGCCTGATAGCTTGGATCAGCTCATGCAGTTATCCATTCGGTTGGATAGACGGCTGAGAGAGCGCAGGCTTGAAAGGGAGACCGAGGTTTCCTTCTTTCCCAAGGGAACCTCAGACTCTGAGGAATTTTCCGAGGAGCCTATGCAGATTGGGGCTACCCGCCTCTCCTCGCGTGAGAAGACGCGGAGGAGACAGCAGGGGTTCTGTTTGTACTGTGGGAATAAAGGTCATGTGGTAGTATCATGCCCAGAAAAGCCGGAAAACTTCAGGGCCTGAGGGTGATGGGAAATATCCTGTCAGGCCAGAAGTCAGAATTTCCCAAGAAGACTTTTATCATTCCGGTGACCTTGAAGATCCTCGGTCAAACTGTCAAGACTGAGGCCTTTGTGGACAGTGGGGCCGACGGGGTTTTTATGGACCGCCAATTTGCCCTGAAACACTCTGTTCCCTTAGTACCCTTGGCATCGGAAATTGAGATTTGTGGGTTAAACGGGGAACCATTATCCCAGGGTAAAATTACCTCTTGCACTAGCCAGATTTCTTTGTTTATTGGAGCCACACACTCTGAAAAATTGTCCTTTTATGTGACTGTCTGTACTTTTGCCCCATTGGTGTTGGGGTTACCCTGGTTAATGGCCCACAATCCTCAATTTGACTGGGTCTCTGGGGAGATTCTTAGTTGGGGTACTGATTGTTTCAGGAGTTGCTTGAGCCTTCCAGTCAGGCTTTCGCAGCTAAGTTTGCCAGGATTGCCAGGATGTTATGCAGATTTTGCGGACGTGTTCTCCAAAAGAGTTGCAGAGGTACTACCTCCACATCGCCCCTATGACTGTGCCATTGATTTGTTGCCGAATTCTAAGCTTCCCAAGAGCAGGTTGTACTCCCTGTCACGTCCTGAGACTCAGGCTATGGCAGAGTACATTCAGGAGAACTTGGCTAAGGGATTTATCAGACCTTCACAGTCTCCAGTTGGGTCGGGGTTCTTCTTCGTGGGTAAAAAGGACGGTTCGTTGCGACCCTGCTTCGACTTCAGGGAATTGAACCGTATCACGATTAAAAACTCATACCCACTGCCTCTCATTTCGGTCTTGTTTGACCAGCTTCGTACTGCCACCATTTTTTCTAAGATTGACCTACGCGGTGCGTACAATCTAATCCAAATAAGAGAGGGGGTGAATGGAAGACTGCCTTTAATACCCACTCAGGGCATTATGAATATTTGGAGCCTTTTGGGCTCTGTAATGCCCTGGCAGTCTTCCAGGACTTCATGAACGATGTGCTCAGGGAATATTTGGATAGATTCTTAGTTGTATACTTAGATGACATCCTAATCTTCTCCCATTCCCTGGAGGAACATCGGAAGCATGTACGCTTAGTCCTCCAGAAACTCAGAGACCACCGGCTTGGGGCGAAGCTGGAGAAGTGCGAATTTGAAGTTCAGCAAATTGCATTTCAAGGATATATTATCTCCCCAGAAGGTTTCCAAATGGAGGGTTCCAAGGTACAGGCAGTCCTGGATTGGGTGCAGCCCACTAGTTTGAAGGCGCTTCAGCGTTTTCTGGGCTTTGCGAATTTTTATAGACGATTTATCGCTGGATTTTCGTCTATAGTGGCGCCCTTGGTGGCACTCACTAAGAAAGGGGCGGATGTTGCTCACTGGTCTTGTGAGGCCAAAGCGGCTTTTGCCCGTCTCAAAAGGGCATTTGTCTCGGCCAAGGTGCTGCGACACCCAGATCCAGAGCGTCCTTTTGTGGTGGAGGTGGATGCCTCTGAGATGGGTATTGGGGCAGTGCTCTCTCAGATGGGGGTGTCTGATAATCGCCTTCATCCCTGTGCTTACTTTTCCCGTAAATTTTCGCCTGCCGAGATGAATTATGACGTGGGTAACCGGGAATTGTTGGCTATTAAGGATGCACTCGAGGAGTGGAGACACTGGCTTGAGGGGGCTAAGTTTGTGGTCTCAATTCTCACCGACCATAAGAATTTGGCATATTTAGAGTCAGCGAAGCGCCTCAATGCCAGGCAGGCACGATGGGCTTTGTTTTTTGCTTGCTTTAATTTTTTGATAACATATCGCCCTGGGTCAAAAAACATCAAGGCTGATGCGCTATCGCTGAGTTTTGCTCCAATCCAGGAGACCACCGAGGAGCCATTGCCCATTGTGTCCCCATCATGTATTAAAGTGGGCATTACCCAGGACCTCTTGTCATTAGTCCTTAGAGCACAGGAGCAGGCTCCTCCAGACCTTCCGGTAGGTCTTTTGTTTGTGCCTCCTAGGTTAAGACAGCGAGTGTTCCTGGAATTCCATGCCAAGAAGTCGGCAGGTCACCCGGGTATTGCAAGAACTCAGGAGTTGCTATCTAGGGCGGTGTGGTGGCCCTCGGTGGCTAGGGATGTGGATCAGTGGGTTCGGGCATGTGACATCTGTGCCCGAAATAAGACTCCTAGAGGGGTTCCTGTTGGCCCATTACATCCACTCTCTATTCCATCTAAGCCATGGTCCCACATTTCAATGGATTTTGTGGTGGACTTGCCCAAATCCTCGGGGATGACAGCCATCTGGGTTGTCGTTGACAGGTTTTCGAAGATGGCACACTTCGTTCCATTGGTTGGGCTGCCATCGGCCAGACGCCTGTCTGAATTATTTATGCTGCATGTTGTGCGCCTCCACGGGTTGCAACTTGATGTGGTCTCTGACCGCGGATCCCAGTTTGTGGCCAAATTCTGGAGGGCATTTTGTTCCGATCTCCAGATTTCTGTCAGCTTGTCATCAGGCTACCATCCGCAGTCTAATGGGCAGACTGAAAGGGTGAACCAGTCCTTGGAGCAGTTCCTCAGGTGTTATGTCTCCAAGTGTCAGACTGACTGGGTTGCTCATCTGTCCATGGCGGAGTTTGCCTATAACAACGCGGCTCACTCTGCTACAGGGATCTCTCCCTTCCTTGGTGTGTATGGGCATCATCCTAAGGCCAATTCTTTTGACCCCCAGGACTCCACGCCTGGTGGTTCCTCTGTGGTTTCGGTCCTTAGAGGTATTTGGAGGAAAGTGAAGAAAGCCCTTGTGTCTGTGTCATTAGTGACCAAAAGGGTTTTTGATAAGTGGAAAAGACCCTGCAGCTTCAAATTAGGAGACTTCGTCTGGTTGTCTACCAAGAATTTGAAGTTGAGACAGCCATCTCATAAGTTAGGCCCCCGGTTCATCGGTCCTTATAAGATCACTAGGGTTATCAATCCGGTGGCATTTCAGTTAGATCTACCCCGTTCTTTGGGTATCAATAAAACATTTCATTGTTCCCTTTTAAAACGGGCGATTAGTAATCCTTCTTCCAGTGGAAGACCTTCCCCTCTTCTGATACGTGGCCAGAGGGAGTTTGTTGTTGAAAGGATTCTTGACTCCAAGATGGTTCGCGGTCGGCTGTCATTTTTGGTGCACTGGAAGGGGTATGGCCCGGAGGAGCGGTCGTGGGTGCGCAGTTGTGATCTTCATGCCCCCAGACTGTTACGCTCTTTCTTCTCGCAGTTCCCAGATAAACCCGGTGGTAGGGGTTCTTTGACCCCTCGTCAGAGGGGGGGGGTACTGTTAGGGTCTCCTGCTCTGTGCTGCCACGTCGTCATGGCAACCGGGAGACAAGTGCTAGCGGAGTAACCTGAGCGTAGCTGATACTCCGGTTCGGGTCTTTTGCTGTGCAGTGGTTACAGGCTCTGTGCACGGCAGGAGATCCGTGGCTGGTTTTTGTGCTCACAGTCTGTGAGGTCTGAGTGGGGCGTGGACAGCACCTGCTATATAAACCCTCTTCTCAGGTTAGGCAGATGCTGCTGAATCTTTGTTGGTTAGTCAGTTCCTGAAAGCTAGCTAGTACTGTGTAAACTTTGTATTTGTTTGTTGCTTACTGCAAATAGGCCTTGGGATTTGGTATTACACTCTGCCAATCCAGACCTAGCAGTAAGACTGGAGTCAGTCGTTTAACCTGCTGGGGTTCTTTTGCTACTCTATGAACCTAGCAAGTTTGCGGCTGTATTCTCAGACTTGCCTGCCAAAATCCTTTCTCACTGTGCAAGGTGTTCAGGTGTCAGTTTAGTGGCAGTAAGCTGAACCAGTGCACTGCAAGTGAGGACTAGGATTGTGGAGACTCTCCTTGGGGTAAATTTACTAAGATTCGTATTTTCCCGTTTCAGGTCAAAGTTCAATCACGAATGACATCGAAAGTGTAAAACTGCAACTTTTTGAATTTGTTACGATGGATTTACTAAGCTGTCGTATTCGGGTTTTTCTTTTCTTCCGATGTCGATGTCATTCGTGTTTTTTTTGTGTTTTTTACGGCAGTGATTAGCAAAACACTGCCGACTTTTTTACAATTAATCTCGGCCGGATCTGTGTGATCCGTGCTGGGGTTCTATTTTTTTTTTTTTTTTAATTAAACACTGTAAAATTTTAAAAAAAAATTGCGTGGGGTCCCCCCTCCTAAGCATAACCAGCCTCGGGCTCTTTGAGCCGATCCTGGTTGCCGAAATATGGGAAAAAAATTGACAGGGGTTCCCCCATATTTAAGCAACCAGCATCGGGCTCTGCGCCTGGTCCTGGTTCCAAAAATACGGGGGACAAAAAGAGTAGGGGTCCCCCGTATTTTTAAAACCAGCACCGGGCTCCACTAGCTGGACAGATAATGCCACAGCCGGGGGTCACTTTTATATAGTGCCCTGCGGCCGTGGCATCAAAAATCCAACTAGTCACCCCTGGCCGGGGTACCCTGGGGGAGTGGGGACCCCTTCAATCAAGGGGTCCCCCCCCCCAGCCACCCAAGGGCCAGGGGTGAAGCCCGAGGCTGTCCCCCCCCATCCAATGGGCTGCGGATGGGGGGGCTGATAGCCTTTGTTGTAAAAGAAAAGATATTGCTTTTAGTAGCAGTACTACAAGTCCCAGCAAGCCTCCCCCGCATGCTGGTACTTGGAGAACCACAAGTACCAGCATGCGGCGGAAAAACGGGCCCGCTGGTACCTGTAGTACTACTACTAAAAAAATACCCAAAAAAACACAAGACACACACACCGTGAAAGTATAATTTTATTACATACATACACACATACATACATACTTACCTTATGTTCCCACGCAGGTCGGTCCTCTTCTCCAGTAGAATCCAAGGGGTACCTGTTGAAGAAATTATACTCACGAGATCCAGGGGTCCAGGGTCCTCGGGGAATCCAGGTGTAATCCACGTACTTGAAAAAAATAACAAAACGGACACTCGAGCCACGCACTAAAAGGGGACCCATGTTTGCACATGGATCCCCTTTTCCCGACTGCCAGAAACCCACTCTGACTGATGTCTAAGTGGGTTTCTTCAGCCAATCAGGGAGTGCCACGTTGTAGCACTCTCCTGATCGGCTGTGTGCTCCTGTACTGAGTGACAGGCGGCACACGGCAGTGTTACAATGTAGCGCCTATGCGCTCCATTGTAACCAATGCTGGGAACTTTCTTGCTCAGCGGTGACGTCACTTTAGGTCAACCGCAGGGCAGAAAGTTCCCATCATTGGTTACAATGTAGCGCATAGGCGCTACATTGTAACACTGCCGTGTGCTGCCTGTCAGTGAGGACAGGAGCACACAGCTGATCAGGAGAGTGCTACAACGTGGCACTCCCTGATTGGCTGAAGAAACCCACTTAGACATCAGTCAAAGTGGGTTTCTGGCATTCGTGGAAAGGTGACCCATGTGCAAACATGGGTCCCCTTTCAGTTCGTGGTCGGGACACCGTTTTTTTTTTTTTTTTCAAGTACGTGGATTACCCCTGGATTTCCCGAGGAGCCTGGACCCCTGGATCTCGTGAGTATAATTTATTCAACAGGTACCCCTTGGATTCTACTGGAGAAGAGGACCGACCTGCGTGGGAACTTAAGGTAAGTATGTATGTATGTGTGTATGTATGTAATAAAATTATACTTTCACGGTGTGTGTGTCTAGTCTTTTTTTGGGTATTTTTTTAGTAGCAGTACTACAGGTACCAGCGGGCCCGTTTTTCCGTCGCATGCTGGTACTTGTGGTTCTCCAAGTACCAGCATGCGGGGGAGGCTTGCTGGGCCTTGTAGTACTGCTACTAAAAACAATATATTTTCTTTTACAACAAAGGCTATCAGCCTCCCCATCCGCAGCCCATTGGATGGGGGGGACAGCCTCGGGCTTCACCCCTGGCCCTTGGGTGGCTGGGGGGGGGACCCCTTGATTGAAGGGGTCCCCACTCCCCCAGGGTACCCCGGCCAGGAGTGACTAGTTGGATTTTTTATGCCACGGCCGCAGGGCACTATATAAAAGTGACCCCCGGCTGTGGCATTATCTGTCCAGCTAGTGGAGCCCGGTGCTGGTTTTAAAAATACGGGGGACCCCTACTCTTTTTGTCCCCCGTATTTTTGGGACCAGGACCAGGCGCAGAGCCCGATGCTGGTTGCTTAAATATGGGGGAACCCCTGTCATTTTTTTCCCCATATTTCTGCAACCAGGATCGGCTCAAAGAGCCCGAGGCTGGTTATGCTTAGGAGGGGGGACCCCACGCAATTTTTTTTGAAAAAATAAGCACTTTCCCACCCCTTCCCACTGATATACATGCACGGATCTCATGGATCCGTGCATGCCTATCCAATCACGAATAAAAAAAAAAGGTCTGTTTTTTTTAGCACTTTTTTACGAGTTGTAATTTTTCACGGCAGTGTTTGTTTGTTTTTTGCTTTGCACTTCTTAGTAAATGACCGAGATTCATACTTAAACAGCCGCGTTTTGACCGATGGTGTATTCATTCGTAATTTTTTACTTGGACTTGCAAAAAATTACGAATGCCCTCATCTCTGCCGTGATTAGTGTTTAGTAAATTACCGAGATGACACTTTGATGAAAAAACGGCATCTCGGTCAAAATCGGGAGCTTAGTAAATTTCCCCCCTTGTGTCTATTATTCCATCTCTGACCAAGGAGTTTACTGCCACACCCGTTGGTAACCCTTTAGGGTTTTGCTGTTGCCCTTAGCAACAGCATTTCGGGTTCTCTACGTATTAAATCACAACATCTCGCTTCTTTCCATCTGAGCATTCCTAATACTAGGGAGACACTCAGTTTCTTAGCCTTTGGGCTTCTCTGTTCACGTTGTGTTTATTTTGTTACCCGATCACCTTCTATATATGTAATGTCATATTCCCCAGTCTGTCTGTGAGTTCATTTGTTTTGCATCCCTCTCCGTTCAGACACCAGTACATTCCTGCTGGCACTGGTGTGCACAACAGAAACTATGTTATATTCTAGTTATGTGTCCACGCATACATCAGTTAGACCCAGAGCCGGCCATAGGCATAGGCAATCTAGGCAATTGCCTAGGGCATTTGATATGCCTAATGGCATCAGCAGCTTCTGCTGATTAAAATGATATGCGGCATGCCTATATTCTGTGTGTGTAGCATTTTATATGCAGATACAGCCACAGTCTCACACAGTATATAGGCATGCTGCATATCATTTTAATCAGCAGAAGCTGCTTGTGCTTCATAGCCACATAGCAATGCAAATAAGATGCATTTTCATAAAAAAGGGTGTGCCCGATGTTAGCATTGAGGCAAGATTTATGAGGACACATCTGTATCCAAGCAGAGGCAGAGGTCACATTGTTAGTGGCAGTGTGAGTGCTGTGTGCATGTGAGTGGGTTGGTTGAGCAGTAGTGTTTGGAATATGTGTAAGGAGCATTATGTGTGTCATGTAAAAATGCATTAATAATGTGCAACATATGTGTAAGGGGCACTATGTGTATAAGGACATTAATAATGTGCGGCATATGTGTAACAGGGTACTACTGTATGTGTGTCATTATGTGTATAGGGGTACTAATAATGTGCAGCAAATGTGTAGGGGCACTATGCGTGTCATTATATGTATAACTGCATTAATGTGCGGCATATCTGTACTGTAAGGGACATTATGTGTAAAAGGGCATTAATAAAGGTTGTCATAATGTGTAAGGCGCATTATGTTTATAAGGACAGTAATAAGGTGTCTCATATGTGTAAGGGGCATTACTGTGTGGAATGTGTATAAATGCATTACTAATGTGTGGCATTATGTTTATAAGGTGCTCTACTATGTGGGGTTGCGTATAGAACGGGCACTACTGTGTTGTCTAATGTGAATAAAGAGCAATAGGGTGTGGTGTAATGTGAATAAGAAGCAATTCAGTGTGATGTAATGTGAATAAGGGGCTCTACTGTAATGTAGAGATGTGCACTTGAAATTTTTCGGGTTTTGTGTTTTGGTTTTGGGTTCGGTTCCGCGGCCGTGTTTTGGGTTCGACCGCGTTTTGGCAAAACCTCACCGAATTTTTTTTGTCGGATTCTGGTGTGTTTTGGATTCGGGTGTTTTTTTAAAAAAACCCTAAAAAACAGCTTAAATCATAGAATTTGGGGGTCATTTTGATCCCAAAGTATTACTAACCTCAAAAACCATAATTTCCACTCATTTTCAGTCTATTCTGAACACCTCACACCTCACAATATTATTTTTAGTCCTAAAATTTGCACCGAGGTCGCTGGATGACTAAGCTAAGCGACCCAAGTGGCCGACACAAACACCTGGCCCATCTAGGAGTGGCACTGCAGTGTCATGCAGGATGGCCCTTCCAAAAAACACTCCCCAAACAGCAGCACATGACGCAAAGAAAAAAAGAGGCGCAATGAGGTAGCTGTGTGAGTAAGCTAAGCGACCCTAGTGGCCGACACAAACACCTGGCCCATCTAGGAGTGGCACTGCAGTGTCACGCAGGATGGCCCTTCCAAAAAACACTCCCCAAACAGCACATGATGCAAAGAAAAAAAGAGGCGCAATGAGGTAGCTGTGTGAGTAAGCTAAGCGACCCTAGTCGCCGACACAAACACCTGGCCCATCTAGGAGTGGCACTGCAGTGTCACGCAGGATGGCCCTTCCAAAAAACACTCCCCAAACAGCACATGATGCAAAGAAAAAAAGAGGCGCAATGAGGTAGCTGTGTGAGTAAGCTAAGCGACCCTAGTCGCCGACACAAACACCTGGCCCATCTAGGAGTGGCACTGCAGTGTCACGCAGGATGGCCCTTCCAAAAAACACTCACCAAACAGCACATGACGCAAAGAAAAAAAGAGGCGCAATGAGGTAGCTGTGTGAGTAAGCTAAGCGACCCTAGTGGCCGACACAAACACCTGGCCCATCTAGGAGTGGCACTGCAGTGTCACGCAGGATGGCCCTTCCAAAAAACACTCCCCAAACAGCACATGACGCAAAGAAAAAAAGAGGCGCAATGAGGTAGCTGTGTGAGTAAGCTAAGCGACCCTAGTGGCCGACTCAAACACCTGGCCCATCTAGGAGTGGCACTGCAGTGTCACGCAGGATGGCCCTTCCAAAAAACACTCCCCAAACAGCACATGACGCAAAGAAAAAAAGAGGCGCAATGAGGTAGCTGTGTGAGTAAGATAAGCGACCCTAGTGGCCGACACAAACACCTGGCCCATCTAGGAGTGGCACTGCAGTGTCACGCAGGATGGCCCTTCCAAAAAACACTCCCCAAACAGCACATGACGCAAAGAAAAAAAGAGGCACAATGAGGTAGCTGTGTGAGTAAGATAAGCGACCCTAGTGGCCGACACAAACACCTGGCCCATCTAGGAGTGGCACTGCAGTGTCACGCAGGATGGCCCTTCCAAAAAACACTCCCCAAACAGCACATGACGCAAAGAAAAAAAGAGGCGCAATGAGGTAGCTGTGTGAGTAAGATAAGCGACCCTAGTGGCCGACACAAACACCTGGCCCATCTAGGAGTGGCACTGCAGTGTCATGCAGGATGGCCCTTCCAAAAAACACTCCCCAAACAGCACATGACGCAAAGAAAAAAAGAGGCGCAATGAGGTAGCTGTGTGAGTAAGCTAAGCGACCCTAGTGGCCGACACAAACACCTGGCCCATCTAGGAGTGGCACTGCAGTGTCACGCAGGATGGCCCTTCCAAAAAACACTCCCCAAACAGCACATGACGCAAAGAAAAAAAGAGGCGCAATGAGGTAGCTGTGTGAGTAAGCTAAGCGACCCTAGTGGCCGACACAAACACCTGGCCCATCTAGGAGTGGCACTGCAGTGTCACGCAGGATGGCCCTTCCAAAAAACACTCCCCAAACAGCACATGACGCAAAGAAAAAAAGAGGCGCAATGAGGTAGCTGTGTGAGTAAGCTAAGCGACCCTAGTGGCCTACACAAACACCTGGCCCATCTAGGAGTGGCACTGCAGTGTCACGCAGGATGGCCCTTCCAAAAAACACTCCCCAAACAGCACATGACGCAAAGAAAAATTAAAGAAAAAAGAGGTGCAAGATGGAATTGTCCTTGGGCCCTCCCACCCACCCTTATGTTGTATAAACAGGACATGCACACTTTAACCAACCCATCATTTCAGTGACAGGGTCTGCCACACGACTGTGACTGAAATGACGGGTTGGTTTGGACCCCCACCAAAAAAGAAGCAATTAATCTCTCCTTGCACAAACTGGCTCTACAGAGGCAAGATGTCCACCTCATCATCATCCTCCGATATATCACCGTGTACATCCCCCTCCTCACAGATTATCAATTCGTCCCCACTGGAATCCACCATCTCAGCTCCCTGTGTACTTTGTGGAGGCAATTGCTGCTGGTCAATGTCTCCACGGAGGAATTGATTATAATTCATTTTAATGAACATCATCTTCTCCACATTTTCTGGAAGTAACCTCGTACGCCGATTGCTGACAAGGTGAGCGGCGGCACTAAACACTCTTTCGGAGTACACACTTGTGGGAGAGCAACTTAGGTAGAATAAAGCCAGTTTGTGCAAGGGCCTCCAAATTGCCTCTTTTTCCTGCCAGTATAAGTACGGACTGTCTGACGTGCCTACTTGGATGCGGTCACTCATATAATCCTCCACCATTCTTTCAATGGGGAGAGAATCATATGCAGTGCCAGTAGACGACATGTCCGTAATCGTTGGCAGGTCCTTCAGTCCAGACCAGATGTCAGCATCAGCAGTCGCTCCAGACTGCCCTGCATCACCGCCAGCGGGTGGGCTCGGAATTCTGAGCCTTTTCCTCGCACCCCCAGTTGTGGGAAAATGTGAAGGAGGAGATGTTGACAGGTCGCGTTCCGCTTGACTTGACAATTTTCTCACCAGCAGGTCTTTGAACCCCAGCAGACTTGTGTCTGCCGGAAAGAGAGATCCAAGGTAGGTTTTAAATCTAGGATCGAGCACGGTGGCCAAAATGTAGTGCTCTGATTTCAACAGATTGACCACCCGTGAATCCTTGTTAAGCGAATTAAGGGCTCCATCCACAAGTCCCACATGCCTAGCGGAATCGCTCTGTGTTAGCTCCTCCTTCAATGTCTCCAGCTTCTTCTGCAAAAGCCTGATGAGGGGAATGACCTGACTCACGCTGGCAGTGTCTGAACTGACTTCACGTGTGGCAAGTTCAAAGGGCAGCAGAACCTTGCACAACGTTGAAATCATTCTCCACTGCGCTTGAGACAGGTGCATTCCACCTCCTATATCGTGCTCAATTGTATAGGCTTGAATGGCCTTTTGCTGCTCCTCCAACCTCTGAAGCACATATAGGGTTGAATTCCACCTCGTTACCACTTCTTGCTTCAGATGATGGCAGGGCAGGTTCAGGCGTTTTTGGTGGTGCTCCAGTCTTCTGTACGTGGTGCCTGTACACCGAAAGTGTCCCGCAATTCTTCTGGCCACCGACAGCATCTCTTGCACGCCCCTCTCGTTTTTTAAATAATTCTGCACCACCAAATTCAAGGTATGTGCAAAACATGGGACGTGCTGGAATTTGCCCATATTTAATGCACACACAATATTGCTGGCGTTGTCCGATGCCACAAATCCACAGGAGAGTCCAATTGGGGTAAGCCATTCCGCGATGATCTTCCTCAGTTGCCGTAAGAGGTTTTCAGCTGTGTGCGTATTCTGGAAACCGGTGATACAAAGCGTAGCCTGCCTAGGAAAGAGTTGGCGTTTGCGAGATGCTGCTACTGGTGCCGCCGCTGCTGTTCTTGCGGCGGGAGTCCATACATCTACCCAGTGGGCTGTCACAGTCATATAGTCCTGACCCTGCCCTGCTCCACTTGTCCACATGTCCGTGGTTAAGTGGACATTGGGTACAGCTGCATTTTTTAGGACACTGGTGACTCTTTTTCTGAGGTCTGTGTACATTTTCGGTATCGCCTGCCTAGAGAAATGGAACCTAGATGGTATTTGGTACTGGGGACACAGTACCTCCAACAAGTCTCTAGTTGGCTCTGCAGTTATGATGGATACCGGAACCACGTTTATCACCACCCAGGATGCCAAGGCCTCAGTTATCCGCTTTGCAGCAGGATGACTGCTGTGATATTTCATCTTCCTCGCAAAGGACTGTTGGACAGTCAATTGCTTGGTGGAAGTAGTAAAAGTGGTCTTACGACTTCCCCTCTGGGATGGCCATCGACTCCCAGCAGCAACAACAGCAGCGCCAGCAGCAGTAGGCGTTACACGCAAGGATGCATCGGAGGAACCCCAGGCAGGAGAGGACTCGTCAGAATTGCCAGTGACATGGCCTGCAGGACTATTGGCATTCCTGGGGAAGGAGGAAATTGACACTGAGGGAGTTGGTGGGGTGGTTTGCGTGAGCTTGGTTACAAGAGGAAGGGATTTACTGGTCAGTGGACTGCTTCCGCTGTCGCCCAAAGTTTTTGAACTTGTCACTGACTTATTATGAATGCGCTGCAGGTGACGTATAAGGGAAGATGTTCCGAGGTGGTTAACGTCCTTACCCCTACTTATTACAGCTTGACAAAGGCAACACACGGCTTGACAAATGTTGTCCGCATTTCTGTTGAAATACTTCCACACCGAAGAGCTGATTTTTTTGGTATTTTCACCAGGCATGTCAATGGCCCTATTCCTCCCACGGACAACAGGTGTCTCCCCGGGTGCCTGACTTAAACAAACCACCTCACCATCAGAATCTTCCTTGTCAATTTCCTCCCCAGCGCCAGCAACACCCATATCCTCCTCATCCTGGTGTACTTCAACACTGACATCTTCAATCTGACTATCAGGAACTGGACTGCGGGTGCTCCTTCCAGCACTTGCAGGGGGCGTGCAAATGGTGGAAGGCGCATGCTCTTCACGTCCAGTGTTGGGAAGGTCAGGCATCGCAACCGACACAATTGGACTCTCCTTGTGGATTTGGGATTTCGAAGAACGCACAGTTCTTTGCTGTGCTTTTGCCAGCTTGAGTCTTTTCTTTTTTCTAGCGAGAGGCTGAGTGCTTCCATCCTCATGTGAAGCTGAACCACTAGCCATGAACATAGGCCAGGGCCTCAGCCGTTCCTTGCCACTCCGTGTGGTAAATGGCATATTGGCAAGTTTACGCTTCTCCTCCGACAATTTTATTTTAGATTTTTGAGTCCTTTTTTTACTGATATTTGGTGTTTTGGATTTTACATGCTCTGTACTATGACATTGGGCATCGGCCTTGGCATACGACGTTGCTGGCATTTCATCGTCTCGGCCATGACTAGTGGCAGCAGCTTCAGCACGAGGTGGAAGTCGATCTTGATCTTTCCCTATTTTTGGAACCTCAACATTTTTGTTCTCCATATTTTAATAGGCACAACTAAAAGGCACCTCAGGTAAACAATGGAGATGGATGGATACTAGTATACTTATGGATGGACGAGCGACTGCCGACACAGAGGTAGCTACATCCGTGGACTACCGTACTGTGTCTGCTGCTAATATAGACTGGATGATAATGAGATAAAAATAAAATATATATATATATATATATCACACTAGTACTGCAGCCGGACAGGTATATATATATATTATGTAATGACGGACCTGCTGGACACTGTCTGTCAGCACTGCAGACTCCTAAAGTAAGCTACTAGTATCAAGAAGATAGAAAAAAAAACCACGGGTAGGTGGTATACAATTATGGATGGACCAGCGACTGCCAACACAGAGGTAGCTACAGCCGTGGACTACCGTACTGTGTCTGCTGCTAATATAGACTGGATGATAATGAGATAAAATTAGAATATATATATATATCACACTAGTACTGCAGCCGGACAGGTATATATATATTATGTAATGACGGACCTGCTGGACACTGTCTGTCAGCACTGCAGACTCCTAAAGTAAGCTACTAGTATCAAGAAGATAGAAAAAAACCCCACGGGTAGGTGGTATACAATTATGGATGGACCAGCGACTGCCGACACAGAGGTAGCTACAGCCGTGGACTACCGTACTGTGTCTGCTGCTAATATAGACTGGATGATAATGAGATAAAGTTAAAATATATATATATATCACACTAGTACTGCAGCCGGACAGGTATATATATATTATGTAATGACGGACCTGCTGGACACTGTCTGTCAGCACTGCAGACTCCTAAAGTAAGCTACTAGTATCAAGAAGATAGAAAAAAAACCACGGGTAGGTGGTATACAATTATGGATGGACCAGCGACTGCCGACACAGAGGTAGCTACAGCCGTGGACTACCGTACTGTGTCTGCTGCTAATATAGACTGGATGATAATGAGATAAAATTAAAATATATATATATATCACACTAGTACTGCAGCCGGACAGGTATATATATATTATGTAATGACGGACCTGCTGGACACTGTCTGTCAGCACTGCAGACTCCTAAAGTAAGCTACTAGTATCAAGAAGATAGAAAAAAACCCCACGGGTAGGTGGTATACAATTATGGATGGACCAGCGACTGCCGACACAGAGGTAGCTACAGCCGTGGACTACCGTACTGTGTCTGCTGCTAATATAGACTGGATGATAATGAGATAAAGTTAAAATATATATATATATCACACTAGTACTGCAGCCGGACAGGTATATATATATTATGTAATGACGGACCTGCTGGACACTGTCTGTCAGCACTGCAGACTCCTAAAGTAAGCTACTAGTATCAAGAAGATAGAAAAAAAACCACGGGTAGGTGGTATACAATTATGGATGGACCAGCGACTGCCGACACAGAGGTAGCTACAGCCGTGGACTACCGTACTGTGTCTGCTGCTAATATAGACTGGATGATAATGAGATAAAATTAAAATATATATATATATCACACTAGTACTGCAGCCGGACAGGTATATATATATTATGTAATGACGGACCTGCTGGACACTGTCTGTCAGCACTGCAGACTCCTAAAGTAAGCTACTAGTATCAAGAAGATAGAAAAAAAAACCACGGGTAGGTGGTATACAATTATGGATGGACCAGCGACTGCCGACACAGAGGTAGCTACAGCCGTGGACTACCGTACTGTGTCTGCTGCTAATATAGACTGGATGATAATGAGATAAAAATAAAATATATATATATATCACACTAGTACTGATGCCAGACAGGTATATATATATTATGTAATGACGGACCTGCTGGACACTGTCTGTCAGCACTGCAGACTCCTAAAGTAAGCTACTAGTATCAAGAAGATAGAAAAAAAAAACACGGGTAGGTGGTATACAATTATGGATGGACCAGCGACTGCCGACACAGAGGTAGCTACAGCCGTGGACTACCGTACTGTGTCTGCTGCTAATATAGACTGGATGATAATGAGATAAAATTAAAATATATATATATATCACACTAGTACTGCAGCCGGACAGGTATATATATATTATGTAATGACGGACCTGCTGGACACTGTCTGTCAGCACTGCAGACTCCTAAAGTAAGCTACTAGTATCAAGAAGATAGAAAAAAAAACCACGGGTAGGTGGTATACAATTATGGATGGACCAGCGACTGCCGACACAGAGGTAGCTACAGCCATTGACTACCGTACTGTGTCTGCTGCTAATATAGACTGGATGATAATGAGATAAAAATAAAATATATATATATATATATATCACATTAGTACTGCAGCCGGACAGGTATATATATATTATGTAATGACGGACCTGCTGGACACTGTCTGTCAGCACTGCAGACTCCTAAAGTAAGCTACTAGTATCAAGAAGATAGAAAAAAAACCACGGGTAGGTGGTATACAATTATGGATGGACCAGCGACTGCCGACACAGAGGTAGCTACAGCCGTGGACTACCGTACTGTGTCTGCTGCTAATATAGACTGGATGATAATGAGATAAAATTAAAATATATATATATATATATATATATATATATCACACTAGTACTGCAGCCGGACAGGTATATATATTATGTAATGACGGACCTGCTGGACACTGTCTGCAGAATGCGTTTATAAAAACACCACACGACGAGTGTTTAACTTTTTCAGGCAGACAATCACAATATACTGGTGGTCAGCAGACAATCACAATATATTGGTGGTCAGTGGTCAGTCACACTGGCAGTGGCACTCTGGCAGCAAAAGTGTGCACTGTACTTAAAATATGTACTCCTGCTGTAACTGCTCCCCAGTCTCCCCCACAATTAAGCTGTGTGAGCAGTGAGCACTCAGCACAGTCAGATAATGATATACAGTATTACATATGATGCAGCACACTGGGCTGAGCACAGATATGGTATGTGACTGTGTCACACTGTGTATCGTTTTTTTTTCAGGCAGAGAACGGATTAATTAAACTGGTGGTGGTCACTGGTCACACTATCAGCAAGTAGTACTCCGTCCTAAGCAGACAATCACAATATACTGGTGGTCAGTGTGGTCATAGGTCAGTCACACTGGCAGTGTGGCACTCTGGCAGCAAAAGTGTGCACTGTACTTAAAATATATTATTTATTTATGTACTCCTGCTCTAACTGCTCCCCAGTCTCCCCCACAATTAAGCTGTGTGAGCAGTGAGCACTCAGCACAGTCAGATATACAGTATTACATATGATGATGCAGCACACTGAGGCTGAGCACAGATATGGTATGTGACTGTGTCACACTGTGTATCGTTTTTTTTCAGGCAGAGAACGGATTAATTAAACTGGTGGTCAATGGTCACACTATCAGCAAGTAGTAGTACTCCAGTCCTAATATGCTCCCCAAAATTAGTAAATACCAAATAGTGTCTCTAACTCTCTACTCTCTTCTCTATAAACGGAGAGGACGCCAGCCACGTCCTCTCCCTATCAATCTCAATGCACGTGTGAAAATGGCGGCGACGCGCGGCTCCTTATATAGAATCCGAGTCTCGCGATAGAATCCGAGCCTCGCGAGAATCCAACAGCGTGATGATGACGTTCGGGCGCGCTCGGGTTAGCCGAGCAAGGCGGGAAGGTTCGAACCTGCCTCGGACCCGTGTAAAAAGGCTGAAGTTCGGGGGGGTTCGGTTTCCGAGAAACCGAACTCGCTCATCACTACTGTAATGATTAACGTTTATAAGGTAAAGTGATACTACTGTAGGATGTAATATGAATTATGGACACTATCGCATGATCAAATGTGAATAAAGTTGCAGTACTGTGTGGCGTAATTGGAATTAGGGTTATTGTGTGGCCATACCCCTTGCCAGCAAACACACCCCTTTTTGGTCTGTGCGCCAAATGTGGGAACTGTTCCTATTTAAAATATAGGGGGTACAAACACCAAAATAAGGACAGATATGGGTAAGGGGTGATGGTGCTGGGAAAGAGGTGCAAGGTCAGAGGCGGAACCAGCGGTGGTGCTAGGGGGCACCAGCCAAAATCTTGCCTAGGGCATCATATTGGTTAGGGCAGGCTCTGGTTAGACCAGCCATTGCATGTGCATGGGGGAGTAGTACAGGTTGAGTATCCCATATCCAAATATCCGAAATACGGAATATTCCGAAATACGGACTTTTTTGAGTGAGAGTGGGATAGTGAAACTTTTGTTTTTTGATGTCTCAATGTACACAAACTTTGTTTAATACACAAAGTTATTAAAAATATTGTATTAAATGACCTTCAGGCTGTGTGTATAAGGTGTATAAGAAACATAAATGAATTGTGTGAATGTACACACACTTTGTTTAATGCACAAAGTTATAAAAAATATTGGCTAAAATGACCTTCAGGCTGTGTGTATAAGGTGTATATGAAACATAAATACATTATGTGCTTAGACTTGGGTCCCATCACCATGATATCTCATTATGGTATGCAATTATTCCAAAATACGGAAAAATCCCATATCCAAAATACCTCTGGTCCCAAGCATTTTGGATAAGGGATACTCAACCTGTAGTATTCAAAAATGGTTGGTTACCTGGTCATCCGTTATAGATACCTTGGGGAGAGATGAGATACTCCGTATGTTGGGTCATATCAAGGACGCTGCAGCATACTTTCGTGCGACTGCAGGGGATATGGGACTCTTTGGTTCGCGACCCAATTCCATGGTGGTCTCAGCTAGGAGGGCGTTGTGGATTCACCAATGGAATGCTGATGCTGACTCCGAGAAGAAATGGAGTCTCTTCCCTAGGAAGGTGAAGCCTGATTTGGTGACGGCCTAGTTATTTTGATCTCGGCAAATACCGCTGGTAAGTCTACCTTCTTGCCCTATGTTCCCTCACAACGGATGATGACACATCATTGTCGGATGCAGTCATTGAGGACCAATTGATACAGATTCCCTTTTTCTTTGCAGGTAGAGGAAGGAGAAAAGGGAAGAGGTCCGCAACCTCTTCAAGATCAAAGGAGCAGACATCATCCTCTGTTCTGCCACATCCACTGCATGATGCTGGGACTCTCTTGCGGGAGCCCACACCGGTGGGGCCATGTCTAAAACTCTTCAGTCAGTCCTGGAATGGACCTGGACCCGGGGGTTTTGCGAATAGTGTCCCAAGGGCACATACTGGAGTTTCCAGACGTTTCTCCTCACCAATTTTTCAAATAAACTGATTCTCCTCCGGATGGGGAGGTAGTATTCGACGCAACACAAGTGTTGTGTCAGGACCAGGTCATTGGCCAGGGAGAAGACTTTTATTCAAGCCTCTTTGTGGTCCCGAAGCCAGACGGCTCGGTCAGACCAATCCTAAATCTGAAATCACTCAATTTATACTTAAAGAAATTCAAATCCAAGATGGAATCTCTCAGGGCAGTGATCTCCAATCTGGAAAAAAGGATACAGGAGGTCAACTTACATTTTCCTCCGCATTAGATTTACCTGAGGTTTTCTGTTCAGGATGGTCATTACCAATTTCAGCAGGGTGATGGCGGTAATGATGGTTCTCCTTTTCTAGTACGGAGTCACATTTATCCCGTGCTGGGACGGTCTCCTGATAACGGCGAGATCAAGAAACCAGTTGGTGCAAAACGTTGCACTCTCCCTGACAGTTCTTCAACAACCGGGTTGGCTCCTGAACTGGCCGATTCACTGATGGTTCCATCGACGCGGTTGTCAGTTTTGGGAATAATACTAGACACAGACCTACAGAGAGTTTTTTCTTCCAGTGGAAAAGGCTCTGGAGAGCCAGAGTCTTGTAAAACAAATTCCGAGACCAGCAAGAGTGTCAATTCATCAATACATTCGGTTGCTGGAAAAGATGGTTGCGGCCTACGAGGCCACTCTGTTTGGCAGGTTTCATGCCAGGATGTTCCAGTGGGACCTGTTGGACAAGGAGTCTGGTTCCCACCTACACATACACCGGAGGATAATCCTGTCTTCCAAGTCCAGAATCTCACTCCTGTGGTGGCTGCGCAGTTCTCACCTCCTAGAGGGGCGCTGGTTCGAAATCCAGGACTGGATCCTAGCGACCACGGATGCAAGCCTCCGAGGCGGGGGGGGGGGGGGGCAGTCACACAGGGGGGAAAACTTCCAAGGAAGATGGTCAAGTTAGAAAACTTGTCACCACATAAACGGTCTAGAGTTAAGGGCCATTTACAACAGTTTTCTACAAACAAAAACCAGAACGGCAATGGCAGAAACCACAAGGATTTTCCGCTGGGCGGAAAAACATACAAGCACTCTGTCGGCGATGTCGTTCCAAGAGTGGACAACTGGGAAGCAGACTTCCTCAGCAGACACGATCTCCATCCAGGAGAGGGGAAACCTCCTCCAAGTAATCTTCGGAGAAGTGACATGTCGGTGGGATTTCCTCAAGTAGGAATGATGGCATCTCGTCTCAACAAGAAGCTTCAGAATTCCAGGTCAAGGGACCCTCAAACAGGAACAGTGAATGCACTGGTGACACCGTGGGTGTTTTCAGTCGGTATATGTATTCCATACATTTTCTCTCATTCCAAAAGTTCTGGGATCATAAAAAGGAAATTCGAGCGAGCCTCATGGTCTCAGACTGGCCAAGGAGAGCTTGATATCCAGATCTCAGGAATTACTCATAGGAGATCCCTGTTTTTTTCCTTTGCGCGTGGACCTGCTGCAGCAGGGGCTGTGTGTGTATTAGGATTTACCGCGGCTACATCTGATGACATGGCGGTTGACTGCCAAATCCTAGTCCGTAAGAGTATTCCCACGGTATTTGTTCTCCACGCTTATTTAGGATGGAAAAAGGAGTTACGTCTAAATATTACTACCGTAGTTGGAGAAAATAAATTTCTTGGTGTGAATCCAAGAAGACTCCTACGGCAGACTTGTCAGCTAGGACGTTTTCTCCATTTCCTACAAGCCGGTGTGGATGCGGGCCTAACCTTGGGCTCAATTATAATCGTCCTTATCGGGTTTCTTTCAGAATAAATTGGACTCCCTTCCAGAAGTTCAGACTGTCGTGAAGGGCGTGTTGCACATCCAACCTCCATTTGTGCCCCAGTGGCACCATGGGATCTTAACGTGGTGTTGCAGTTCCTTCACTCACATTGATTTGAACCTTTACAGAATGTGGAGTTGACATTCATCACTTTGGAAGTGGTCGTCAGGTTGGCCTTGGCATACGCAAGGCGAGTGTCTGAGTTAGTAGCCTGGTCTCACAAGAGACCTTATTTGATCTTCCATGAAGATAGAGCAGAGTTGGAAACTCGTCAAAAATATCTACCGAAGGTAGTTTCTTCTTTCCACATGTACCAACCTATTGTGGTGCCTGTGACTACCGACGCCTTCGCTGAGTCGAAGTCTCTGCATGTGGTTAGAGTTTTGAAAATTTATGTCGCCAGGACGGCTCCGTTTAGGAACACAAGCTCTGTTGTTCTGCTTCCAAGCAGACCGTTGCGCGCTGGATCTGTGGTACGATACAGCATGCTCATCTCACGGCAGGATTGCCGTTACCGAAATAGGTGAAGGCCCATTCTACTACTTTGCCGACCAGCTATTTAGCAAACAATTTGGCTAAGTTTTACAGGTTTATTACCTTGGCCGAGGTTGACCTCACATTTGGTCCTTCGGTACTGCAGAGTCGTCCGCACTCTCCCGCCGATTGTAGAGCTTTGGTATAACCCCATGGTTCTTGATGTGACCCCAGCATCCTCTAGGACGTATGAGAAAATAGGATTTTAATACCTACCGGTAAATCCTTTTCTCTTAGTCCGTAGAGGATGCTGGGCGCCCTCCCAGTGCGTACTGTATCTGCAGTAATTCTTTGTGGTTACACACATGTTGTGTTACGTTTCTTGTCAGCCTGGTGCTGCAATTGTTCATGCCGTTGGCTTGTATTCTGTTGAATGCCACGTTCAGCGGTATGCTTGAGGTGTGAGCTGGTAAGATGCTCACCATGGTTTAACAATAAATCCTTTCTCGAAATGTCCGTCTCCCTGGGCACAGTTCATATAACTGGAGTCTGGTGGAGGGGCATAGAGGGAGGAGCCAGTTCACACCCATTCAAAGTCTTAAAGTGCCCATGTCTCCTGCAGATCCCGTCTATACCCCATGGTTCTTGATGTGACCCCAGCATCCTCTACGGAATAAGAGAAAAGGATTTACCGGTAGGTATTAAAATCCTATTTTTGTGGTGTACCCCATTATACATCCAGAGGCTTCTGCTGTTGGTCCATCAAGGGTCTGCTCCATCCATTAAGGGGTGCTCTCTTCTTCGATCCAGGGGCTCTGTCCAAGTGTTAAAAAATAATAATAAAAATATACTGTATATCTGTTTCTATTTTGTGCTGTACTCCAGTATGCATCCAGAGGCTGCTGCTGCATCCGTCCGTCCATTAAGGGGTGCTCTGTCCATCCATCCAGGGGCTCTGCTTCAGTGTTAAAAAAATAAAAATAAAAACAAATAATAAAAAAATAAATATATATATATATATATATATATATATATATATTTATTCCATTTTGTGCTATACCCCAGTATACATTCAGAGACTGCTGCTGTGTCCGTCCATCAAGGAGCTGCTCCATCTATTAAGAGTTGCTCTGTCTGTCCATCCAGGGGCTCTGCCCCAATGTTAAAAAAAATAATAAAAATATATATTTAATTCAATTTTGTGCAGTACCCCAGTATATATCCAGAGGCTGCTGCTGTGTCCGTCCATCAAGGGGCTGCTTTGTCCATTATGGGGTGGTATGTCCATCCATCCAGGGGCTCCGCCCCAGTGTTAGAATATATATATATATATATATATATTTCATTATATTTTGTGCTGTATCCCAGTATACATCCAGAGGCTGCTGCTGTTGGTCCATCAAGGGGCTGCTCCATCCAACCGCAGTGTGTAATTATTATATATATTTCTGACTCATTTGTGCGACACTGTTGCTGTACCCCACTTCGTGTCGATAGAAATGGAGGACAAAAAATTGAAAGATCAGGAAACACTTCCCACTACTAGTGCTGAAGCTGATGCCACTAGTCATGACATTGACAATGCAAGTCCGTCAACGTCATCTGCTAAGGCCAATGCCCAATGGTGTAGATGACATGTAAAAGCAAGGAAGTCTTATTTCACGGCGATAAATTAATAAAGGTAAAGTTAGCTGATGAGAAACGTAAAATTGGCAATATGCTATTCACTACACAAAGTTGCAAGGATAGGTTAAGGCCTTGGTCTGTGTTTATGACTGGTGGTTCTGCTTCTCATAGTGATCATGTAAGCCCTCCTGCCTGTAGTAGAGTTAAAAAAATAAAACTTGTTAAGGAACAGGAACTAACTGTGCATTCAGAAATATCACCAATCCCCAAGGAGAGTCCTAGTGTGTCTGCGGTTGCGATGCATAAGCCTTACCTTTCCAATACTGTGTGAGAAGAGGAGGCTCCTTTCAATATTTGCATGCCCTCTGCAAGTGTTGGGAGGAGCAGCGCAATTCAATGTGCTGACATTGAGATTGAGGATGTCATTGTAGAAGTACACCAGGAGAAGGAGGATATTGGTGTAGCTGGCACTAATGAGAATGTTGACGATGAGGATTTTGATGATGGGGATGTGGTTTGTTTAAATAAGGCTCCAGTAGAGACAGTTGTTGCCTATTGTATGAAAAACAAGCACATTGTCGTGCCTGGGCTAAAGACAAAAAAATCCACCTCTTCTGTATAGAATTATTTCTTCCCACACCCGGACAATTACTGTGTAGCCATCTGCAGCCTTTGTAAGGCCATTGTAAGTAGAGGTGGGGACTGTAACCACCTAGGAACCTCTACTCTGTTACGCCACTATCACAAGTTGTTGAAACATTCAGAAACATTGGCTAAAAATGTAACCAGTCCAGCAACACCTAGCTCCCTTTTCTCTGTTGGATCAAAACACCTGCAATCCCCACCACCAACACCCTCATTGTCAATTTCCTCCTTAATCAGGATCGGAAGTAGCCCTGTATCCAATTCCTCCAGATGATCCTTGAGTGTTACGTCTACTGTTGCTGCTGGGAGTTGATCTTCATCCCAGAAGGGGAACAGGAAGACTACTTGTAGTTTAACAAAACAATTGACTGTTCAACAATCCTTTGCGAGGAAATAGAAGTTTGGCAGCAGTCACCCAGTTGCAAAGAAAATTACTGAGGTCATAACAACTATGCTGGTGTTAGACGTGTGTCCAGTATCCGCTATTATTGCAGTGGGATTTAGACAGTTGATTGACGTGCTGGGTCCCCGGTACCAAATCCCGCCTAGATTCCACTTCACTAGACAAGCAATTCCCAGCCTGTACAAGGACATTAAAAAAGTGTTTTTAGTGTACTCAGAAATGCCGTTGTACCCACTGTCCACTTTACCACGGATATGTGGGCAAACTAAAGATTATATGACTGTGACAGTCCACTGGGTAGATGTATTGCCTTCTGCAGCACCAACAGCAGCAGCATCTCACAAATGCTAACTCATTCAGAGGCAGGCTATGTGTTTATCTCCGGTTTCAGTAAAAGGCACACTGCTGAAAACCTCTTAGAAAAAATCATTACACAATGGCTTACCCCACTTGGACTCTACTCAGGATTTGTGATATCTGACAATGCCACCAATATTGTGAGGGTATTATATCTGGGCAAATCCCAACACGTCCCATGTTTTGCTCACACAATTAATTTGGTGTTGCAGATTTTTTTTTTAAATGACAGGGGCGTGCAGGAGATGCTGTGTCATAGCCCTAAAATTTTGTTGAAAAATTTGTTACAATTTCTGACATTCAGCAACTGCATGTCGAAGACTGGAGCACCACCAAACACTCTTGAATTTGCACTGCCATCAGCTGAAGCAAGAGGTCATAACAAGGTGGAATTCTACCCTTTATGTGTTTCAGCGGATGGAGGAGCAGCAAAAGGCCAATCAAGCCTACATATCCACCTATGACATAGGGAAAGGAGTGGGAATGCACCACAGTCAAGCGCAATGGAGAATAATTTCCATGTTGTGCAAGGTTCTCAAACCCTTCGAAGTTGCCACATATACAGTTAGTTCAGACACTGCCAACCTGATTCAGGTCATTTCCCTCATCAGTCTTTTGCAAAGTGGCTAGAGAAAATGAAGAAGGAGATGAAATGAAGCGATTCCGCTAAGTACTGTATGTCGGACTTGTAGATAAAGCCCTACATTCGCTTTGCCAGGATTCAAGGATCGTCAATCTCTTGAAATCAGGTCACTATATTTTGGCGACTGTACTTGATCTTAGGTTTAAGTCATATGTTGTGTCCTACTTTCCAATGGGCACAAATCTGCAGAGATGCAAAGAGCTGTTGGTGAGAAAATTGTCAGTTCAAGCGGAACGTGACACGACAACATCACCTACTATACTTTCTTCTCTGGCAACTGCGAGGAAAAAAAATACATTTTCCTAAGAGACCCGCTGGCAGTGATGCAGATCAGTCAGGAATAAGTTTTGACATCTGGTCCGTACTGAGAGCTGCCTACAATTACTGACATGTCTATTGTTACATATGATGCTGTTACCATTGAAAGAATGGTTGATAACTATTTCAGTGATAGCATCCAAATAGGCATGTCAGACACTCCGTTTCAATACTCGCAGATAAAAGAGGCAATTTGGAGACCCTTGTACAAACTGGCTTTGTTTTACTTAAGTTTTCCACCCTCCAGTGTGTACTCAGAGAGCATTTTAAGCACAGCTGTAAACCTTGTCAGCGATCTACGTAGGAGGTTACTTACCAAAAATGTAGAAAAGATGAGGTTCATCAAAATTAATAACAAATTCCACAAGGAAGACCTTTACCAGCAATTACCTCCAAAAAGTAGGGAAGAACCTGTGATGGTGGATTCCAGCGGGGACAAATTAATAGTCTGTGAAGCAGAGGATGAAAACAGTAATGGGGGTGAGGAATCAGATGTTGATGACAACACTGGGCCTATCGAAAGTACTAAAGCCAGTTTGTGCACTGCTCATTGCCAGCTTGTTTTGTGGGGGTCCAAACAAATAAATTATTTCAGCCACAAGTGACAGTCTCTGTCACTGAAATGATTGGTTTGTTAAACTGTGCATGTTCTGTTTAATATATACAACATAAGGGTATGTGGGAGGGCCTAAGGACAATTCCATCTTGCCCCTCTTTTCTGTGCATTATGTGCTCTTTGGAGCATTTTTTGGCATAGGGCATAGTTTAAAAAACTGATAACCTGTCTGTCACTGCAGTGCCACTCCTAGATATGCCAAGAGTTTGTGCCACACCACTTCTGTCGCTTAGCTTAGTCATCCAGCTACCTCAGTGCAACCTATTGACCTAAACTGGATGAAAACAATATTGTGAGCTGTGAGGTGTTCAAAATAGATTATAAATGAGTGGAAATGTATGTTTTTGAGGTTAATAATACTGTAGGAACAAAAGCACCCCCAAATTCTGTGATTATCGCTGTTTTTATGATTTAAAAAAAAACAACACAGATCCAAAACCAAAACCTGCAAGGGCGGTTTTGGCAAAACCAATACAAATCCAAAACACGCAGGAGATACAGATCCAAAACCAAAACACGAAAATTGGCCCGGTGCACACCCCTAGCTGCTATACATGTCATCAACCATCATACTGATAATGTCCATTATTACCATTAAACATAAAGCTATACACTATTACAGACTGAGTACGCTATTTGCGTACTGAGTACCGTAGGCTAGGCCGTGGGCGCGACGCACGAGCGACACGTACGCTCACGGATTCACGCTTCATATCAAGCATGCTATAGGCGTACCGAGTACCATACTGCTACGCTATTGGCGTAGCGGACGCTGCGCCGTGAGAGTGAGACACGAGCGGCGCAGACGCTCACAGAAGGATATGCAGTAAACCTTATTAATAAAACACAGTAAGAATATGCTTATACTCTAAACCTTAGTAGTCAGATACTACAATGATGTAACGCTTAAAAACCTTAACAATGTGTATGCTGTTTGAGCGATTGAGACGCTAAGAAAAGCCCTTTGCAGTAAACAGTGAAAACACAAGACCTGGTTTGGATTTAAAAACCACAGCAGCTCTAACACCGCCGTGGATGGTTTAGAGAAAAAGGGAAACACAATACAAGTTATACACTACAAACTAACATAGAAATCTAAACAGAATAACAGAAAATAATGTGAACAATGGCGAACAATGGTTACAAGAGCGAACAAATGAGAACATAAATGGCGAACAAAATGGCTACAGAGAATAATAAATACGTGGGGATGATTCGCAAGCGCGACCTGGATCCAGTCCTCAGCATTCAGGGAGAAAGCCTTCAGAAAGAGTGAGGCTGGCCAGGCACCGGTGGTCTTTATATACACAACATACATTCACAATACAATGGTCCCTGTATAATCTCATTGTTCATTGGACACAGGAATGTGTCTCCACATTATAGCAAAGGTCATAGGTGGATTTGAACAGGTGGGCTGTGTCTTTCCCCAACTGCTCTGGTGGGAGGTATCCTCAGGATTCCCGCCGCATGTGTAATTTACAGCAAATACAGTTAATGTTCATAAACTACATTTGTACATAACTATACGCAGGAGCGAGCGATCCTTTCCTAACTAGCATCGGAATGTTACCCTTAAAATAGCCTACAGCTGGATACTAGACACCACCTTTCAACCTTTGTCTGACCCTTCCTATCATGTAAAGAGGAATCTCTCTGTCCAGGAACAGTTTAAACGAAACATACTCGCTGACATTGTCTAGGGGAATATTAACTACAAAACACACTATATGGGTTAAATATGCTATGATCGAGTCGCACGCTAGACGCTCACAAACTCTACCGTAAATGCGCATACCACGCGCGTGATCGCCGGAGCGATCTTTACGCAAATTGTGGATATGTGCACGCACGGCAGAATGTGTGCACGAGCAGCGGGCATGTGCATGAGGGGTTAGTACAAGGCATATGAATCATGATATTTTTCGACTTTGACAATACCAAGTAGGGCCACTGGCAGGAGCATTCTAAAAAGTAGATAAGTGACATTATGGGCCAGTTTCATCGATAGTGTCAGACTGAAGCATGGATGGCCCACCTAGAGAGTGCATATATATAAGTTCCGGTGCACATACTCTGAGCAACACTAAATTAGGCCCCACAAAGTAATGCCCCTGTCACCATATTATGCCCGACACAGTAATGCCCCTGACACCATATTATGCCCCTACATTAATCCCCCTGTCACCATACTATGCACCTACTGTTATGCCCCTATCGCCATATTATGGCCACATAGTAAAAAGACACAAGACACAGCTAGTGAAAGCATTGTACTTTTCAAACTCAGGCATAAATACCCTTAGAAGTATCGGGTTTTACAACCCAACTCTCTGTAAAAAAAAGCAAATTTCTTGTGCCCCCTCAGTCCACTTGTGCTTTTTTTCCTTTCATACAAATAGACACAGCCTATTAATGAACAGCTTTAAGGGGCCAAATTCTACCCAACGTAGCCCTACATATTAAAACAATACTTTTCAACTAGTAACATACAGCAAAGATAATGCAGTATTTTCAGATGTTAGTTGTAAAGTATGAGATGAATGGTTTTATTGCCAGAACTATCAGTAATTTAATAGGCTGAAATAGCTTAGATTTAATTAGGTGAAACGTTTTTTAAAAAGTAATCCACACGAAGCTTGCTCATCCTTAACTGAACTGTGGGGTCCATTTTCTGGAATTCTGATCCCTCTCAGGGGTTCTGCTCATTGTCTGGGGTTTTACTTGTAGTCAGGGAACCCCCCCACCTCCTCCGGCCACCACTGCCATGGATTAACAGTCCAGGCGGGTGAAAATGTTTGTGCCTCCCCCTTCCACCATTTGAAAATGTCCCTCCCAAAATGGCCACCTCCTCTAGCATTTAAAATAACTGTCTCCTCTGAGGCAGTGGTCATTTTGGGAGTGACATTTCCAATACTTAGATCGGGGTCCCTCTCAGCAGCGGGCGGCCGTGGACAGCAGCGGATCGTATGTGGCCCAGGCCCTCCCCTCTTTGTCAGAGTGGCCAGGCCCAAGACAGTAGTACCCTCCAGCACCCCTCTCATGGCAGCCCTGCCTGCAGACATCATGAGTGCTACAGTCAAGGCCGGGCTGCCCATCTGGCAAATGCCAGAAGGCCGATGGGCTAGTAGTTCAGACCTGTCACACAGAGAGCGGGGAAGGCCATGTGCAGCACAGCTTCCAGCTCTCTGGTCCTGCCACTCCCCTGCACCCCAGCCCATCTCCATGCCCTTTGACTCGCAGCACAATTCCATGTGCCGTGTCACATGCTCCCGCCTCCTGCCCATCTCCATGTAAATGGGGGAATGCTGTAAGTCCACACCCACCTGACTCATGGCACGCCCCCGTGGGTAGTGTACGTACACATGCCATGGACGATTTTCGGCCCCAGTCAGTCCCTGGCAACAATGCATAGTCTGGGCCCCTATATAAATATATAGTAAGTACTAGAGCTGTGCGCGGCCCCCATGATTTTGGTTTGGATCTGTATCTGCCTTGTGTTTTAGATTTATATTTGGATTTACAAGTACCACCCTTGTATGTTTTGGTTTTGGATCTGTAATCATAAAACAACTAAAATCACAGAATCTGGGCTTGTTTTTGTTCCTACAGTATTATTAACCTCGATAACATTAATGCCCAGTTAGTTACAGTAAATTTTGTCCACATCAGAGATACAATATTGCTTTAACCATTTTAGGCCAAAGGCTGCAGGGAGCCGGTTGGTTACTAACCTACACAGCAATGGCACAAACACATGGCAGTTTCTAGCACATCTATGAAACATTGCCACGCAGCAGTGTAGAAATGAAAAGTGGTGCAAGATGGACTTGTCCTTGGGCCCGGCCTCCTAACCTTATGTTGGATATTAAAATGGACATGCAGTTTAACAAACCAAATACTTTAGCGACAGGGACAGACACTTTTGTGGCTGAAGTGCTTGCTTTGTTTGGGCCCCCATAAAACAATTTTTTTTGGAAGGACTACTGCTGATTGCTAATGAAAAGGTTGATTATGAGGGTGTTAATTACGCAAGTGATGTAACATGGAGGAGTTGCCTAGATAGTAAACATCCCTACCTCCACGGTCGGACTGGCCCACAGGGGTACAAGGGAAACCACCGGTAGGCCCCACTGCCTGAGGGCCCATTCCTTCCTCTAGCGATCAGGTTCCAGACTATGCACTTGTATTATACATGGTAGATATGTTGCATTACACTGCACTAAACTATTGTGTATTTCAAGCCTCTGTGGAGGCTGGCCACACTACTAAGTATGGGCCCCTATAACTGCATTCCCCCGGTGGGCCCTTCATGTCCCAGTCCGACACTGCCTACCTCTACTAACTTTGGCCTCACAAATGGAGTAGGTGCCTTGACAAATGTTGTTAGAATTTGGGTAAAAATAATCCTGCACCCAAGAGGTGGCTTTTTTGGTCTTAAGGCCAGTACTCACGGGCCGATGTGGGAGAGATGTGTGCTGAGCGAACTGCTCAACATACATCTCTCCCACCGCTCAGCACAGCGCGATGTGTGCTGAGCGTGCGGGGCGAGATTGGGGGGGACGCTCATTTCACCCAGCGGGTGAAATGAGAGACCTACTAGATTGGCCTGCATGGCAGGCCAATCTAGCACCAGCGATAGCGATGCGTGGGGCTGCGCATCGCTATCGCTGTGGGGGGAACACACGGAGCGATCATGCTTACAATCTAGTCAGATTGCTTAGATTTTAAGCAGCGATCGCTTCATGAGTACCCCCCTTTTTGCCCAGGCATCACATGGCTATCTTTTTATCACATCAAGAACTGCAGCCACTGGTGGCTGACTTACTCAAACAACATCCTAAGGGTCAGATAGTAGTACATACATATCCCCTTCATCCTGTTCCACTTCCACACATGAATCATCAATTTCTATTATGCCCTAATCATCACCATCTTTACTTGTTCTGCTCCCCAGAGGTGCAGATGGTGCAGAGATAGTGGAAGGAGGTGAAAGAGGCCTCTCTGCGAGGGCAGTGTGAGAAATATCAGACTCACACATAGCTGATGTGGACACCCCTAAATGTTCCTCATTAATGTGTGATGTTTCTGAATGCTTAACTTGCTTTTACCACCTCTTCTAGACTCTGGGTGAAAAATTCTTGTATCGTCATGAGATGCAGAAGAAGATAACTCACTGACAGTTGCAGAACCACCACTTAAAGGCCAAGACCTGAGTATTTCCTTGCCACTTTCATGTTTCTTTGCAGCTATCTTTCCTTTTGATGTTTTTTTTCTTTACCACTGTAAAATTATAAAATAGATAAAGGTCGCACAAGTTAGCTTATGTTCAAGAGCGACCCCCAAAGATTCCTAATACAAAAAGTATTTGTACATTTACTTAATATAGTAGTAGAAGTAGGGGGGTGCTACCACAGGCAAAATAGGAATCAATTACATATACAGAGAGAGAGAGAAGAATTGCCTTAAAGTGGTGCACATTACAACATATAAAATATATCCTTTAATTCAAATGATATTAAAAACTAGAGAAACATAAGATAAAAGTACATATAGGTGAAGGAAGATAAGAAAAGTGTTTAAAATATGGCTCTTCCGCAAACAGAGTATCCGCTAAACATAGGACTAATCTGACTTTTAACAATAGTATATTCGTGTTTGTACCTTTGTTTATTGTTATCAGATATTATACAATATTGACATGATTTACATGTTCTTTATTGTTCGTAAATATTTATACACTGGGGGATGTTCTGCATATAATTGGCACACATTTGTATGTCTTGTTGTAATCATGTATCATCCGAGTATCATATATAGGAATCTTGTTACTTCAGAAAGCTGATCAGTGTAATTGAGAGTGATCTTAAATGAAATACTCCTTAAATAAATGGGCCTCTCTATAATGCTGGAATAATAGAGAGGAATGCTGATAATTATAGATAGCATGAAATTCATACAATTAGTAATAATATTGCACTAAATCTGTGTCTCCATATAGGTCTATATACTAAGTATGCATATTGCATTCAGCATAATATACTTTTAGAATCCCATAGAAGTCACTGTTAGTGTTGTGTTTGAATTATACTTGGCACATTGTTCCTTTACTCCTTCTGGAAATAATGATTAAACACATATAATCTAACTGACCAGGTTTTCATGTAACTGCCTATTTGTCTCAGATGATCACTTGGAATAATAGACTCTCAATTTTATATCATTAAGCAGTTTCCAGGTATTTGTCATGTGCCAATGAGTTCATACATATAATACACATGGTCAGGGATATATTGTTACAACCGTTATCAAGCAGTTTCCAGGTATTTATCATGTGTTAGTGATTTGATGCGTAAGGTACACATAGTCAGGGATATATTGTTACAAAGTATCAATGTTCCCTGCATACAGACATTAGAGATATCCTCTCTGTAACTCATATAAAGCTGCTAAGTATTGAACACTGTAGCTATCTCAACAAGTCACATCGGTGATCTCTCTCCTTAGTGTATGATTGCTGAACTTAAACTGGCTAAACACACATTTTAAATTGCATCCTCCCGGGACTATACATAAGGTCTAATATAACTGTAATATCATTAAGCTACACAGCGGACATCGTGTGCGCAGAATGCCTGACGCACGTTTCGCTGTTGCTTTTTCAGAGGCTAACCCGATTGCTTCCTGGATCTGGAATATAAACTGGTGCACTTTCCGCTTCACCAATCCCAGACATGTCAGTTGATGACATCTGATAACTCCGTATTCTATAGTTGAGCAGTCTCCGGTCACGTGACCAGCAGATTCATGTTTGCCAGCAAGTCTTAGTTAGATGTCATGATCGATTGTCGAATGTAGTGAATGTGGAACAGCGCATTCAGACCTGCTACATTCAGCACCTATCTGAAATTGAAAGTATTCCATACACAAAAAGTCTCATATTAATTCCTACATGTATTAAAAAAGAAAGTTTGTTTTGATACTGTCTCATGTGGTAGTGTATGGTCTTAAGGAGATTATATACATTGTTTCCTGTCCTGCCATAGACATATACAGGTTGAGTATCCCTTATTCAAAGTTCAAAATCCCACATTTTTTAATCCCCTACTGAGATATTTACATATATATTATATATTATGTGTATATATAGATATATTATATAGATATATAATATAATATACATATATATAGTAGGGGAACCAAACATGTGTGATTTTGAATTTTGGATAAGGGGTACTCAACCTGTAGTTCTAATGATACATGTAATTGAAAAATGTTCATATACATAATAAATAAACCCTCTATAAACTGTAAACCATGCATTTATGCCTGTGATCATTTGTAATCAATTTCCACAATAATTACTGTATCATCCTTTGGTGTGGAACCCCCAGTAATTACAAATATAAATATATAACTAGTGTGAAGATAGATCTTTAATAATCATTATTGGTTATAAAAATACATATCTCTCGACCCTCAATTCTGGTGTATATTGGGAACTCATATAATTATATATATATTTAATTATAATGAAGGTGAAGATATCTGCAGTGTATAAAAAACAACGTATAGTACTGAATATCAAAATTGAACTTCTGTGTCTGTGTCCAGTGCATGTTGAATATTTGAACATATTTTGTGATATCTTTCAATTTGTGCACAAGTGAAAGGGAAATGTTATATTATGAATACAAACAACTTGTGTATCTTACGTGCTTATAATGGTGTGATGTATAATCAAATTAAGTGTACAAAAAGTGAACAGAAAAAGTGATAAAAAGCAAAATAACAAAAAAAACACTCTGGTGTGACTCAAAATAAGTGATGTGACCAGGATAGTGAGTGTAAAGAGAAAAATTATAATTTGTGCATGTGGACTTTTTAATTCAATGAAGGTCATTAATTAATTGTCCGCAATATTATATATTGTATATTTACCCATTCTCTTATTTTGTTTTTTCATTTCAGATGGATCGTAAGATCATCATCTGGGGATGTATTCTCGGATACATAGGGCGGCTCACAGGTAAGTATTTATAAAAAGAACATGTTATATTCTATGTAGTAAAGTGCATTCCATTATTGACAGATATTAGTTACCTTGTTCATAACTGAGTATTAAAAAATTCCATTACATTAGCAGAATAGTGTGGTATTGTAACCATTGGGGAGAAAAGAGGACCACCAGGTGTTTGGTTTTTTAATTGGAATATATGTCAAACAGACTCTATTATTAAAAAAAATATATATATGTATTCTCTTCATTCGGTCCTCCCCATTATCTCCTGTTGTAATTTCCATTTCAGATGGGTCATAAAATCATCATCCGAAAATGGATTCTCAGACACATGAAGTATTTGTAAAAATGACGTATCATACTATATGAATATTGGAATAAATTATGTTATTCACAGGTGTTAGTTTCATTGTTCACTGGTAAATATTTAGATGTTCCATTACATTGGCAAAATAATATACTCTTGTATCTTTAAGGAAGAGGAGAAGGCAGCCAGAGTGTGAGCTTGATAATTGAAAAATATATCAGATAGACAATATTATTCCAAGAAAGCAGTATATGTGTTCTCTTCATTCAAACCTCTTGGTTTGAGAGTGTTCATCAAAAAGATTAACCTTGTCTCCTGTTTCAGTAGTTCACAATCCACATCACCTCCTCGAATGTTCATAACTACTCTCTTCATACCGAAAACTGTCAGGCCCATAGATTCAGCTTGATGGTACTTCAGAAAGTGGCGTGCTATAGGGGTTAAAGGATTAAAAAGTCCCGGATCTCGTTCGGGATTCCTAATACTGCCAATATGTTCCAAAATCCTTCTTTTTAATGGTCTATTTCACAGGTTCTCAAACTCGGTCCTCAGGACCCCACACGGTGCATATTTTGCAGGTCTCCTCACAGAATCACAAGTGAAATAATTAACTCCACCTGTGGACCTTTTAAAATGTGTCAGTGAGTAATTAATACACCTGTGCACCTGTTGGGTTACCTGCAAAACATGCACTGTGTGGGGTCCCGAGGACCGAGTTTGAGAACCTATGGTCTATTTGTTTTTCCAATGTAACTCTTGTAACATGGACATGTAAGATTGTATATAACTGCAGATGTTTTACACCATGCCATCAGGCTACCTCCCACTTGCTCGCACCTCATGTCATCTGTCTGTCACCCCTTCCCACTAGATTGTTAGCTCTTCAGAGCAGGGCCCTCTTTCCTCTTGTTGTCAAAGCCCTCTTCTTGACACATTTCACTCACAGCTCTCTCCTACTCAGCGACCATCTTTACCCGCTTTTTCTCCTGCTGGTCAAGGCTCATCTCCATCTATGGCCACTAGCCCCAAGTAGTACGCTGATTACTCCCTCACTACTTACCTCTTTGCTGTATTATGCTTTGAGAATTGTGGTGCTCTTTGTTACATGTACACTATTTTTGTTATTTATTTACTGTAATGCTAAGTATTGTCTCCCTGTACTGTCCTTTGTACGGCGCTGCGAAACACTTGTGGCACCTTATAAATAAAATATAATAATAATAATAATAATAATAACAATATTACAATTTATGTGTTCTCCAATCTGCCATGTTCTGTTAAATTTATCTGTATATTTGGTTGTAGGTATCATTGTAGTGCATGCTTTGCATGTGCCACATTTGTGTGAACCTTTTTTCTTACAAACTGATTTTTTGGTTCCCAAATGGTTCTCAACCAAAAGATCTTTCACATTTTTGGGCCTTCTCCAGTTGATACTGATGTCTTTTCCCAGTGCGGCAGCTAAATCTGGATCCGTATTCAGCACAGAGTGTGTCTGTAAAATTCTCTGAATATCTTTCCACTCCTGACAGAACATTCCTATGAAACAGATCTTCTCTGTTTCTTTTTTTGGTACCCATTGGTGTCAGTATCTTGTCTCTGGCATGTTTTCTGGTCACATTTAAGGCTTTTTGATGGATCTCTTGCTGTATCCGCAATATTCCAATCTCCCACTTAATTATTTTGCTCTCATATGAAAGGTTTCATCTTTGGAGCAATTCCTCCAATTCTCCCTTGGGTAATCCTCTCAAAACTGGTGGGTGGTGGGAGCTGTCGTTGTGGAGAATGCTATTAATCTTATGAAAAAGATCTGAAGATATGTGGCCATCCTCCTCTAGGGTGAGTGACACATCGAGAATATTGACTTTTCTTCTGTCTATCTCATAAGCGCCTTGAGTCCTGTTGGAGAAAAAGCGCTATATAAATAAAATAAAATTATTATTATTATTATTATTATTATTATCAGTCATATAATGAGGAGATCGTCGCTGTATCTCAGCAACATAATTACATGAGTAGTGTAAACGTCATTCTCTTCACAAAATACCAGCTCTCCCACCACCCCAGGTACAGATTGGCATACGTAAAGGCACATGTTGTGCCCATAGCCGTGCTCTGTACCTGGAGATAGAAGTTGTTGTTACATTCTTCATCAATACAAATTGCAAGAGTTTCAGGAGAAAGGTGTTAAAATCAGAGGAATGGTCCATGCTTAAAAAATAGTTAACTGCCTGGATGCCATATTCATGTTTAATATTCGTATAGATACTTTGTACATAACAGGTTATCAAATATATGTCAGTACTCAGAATCACATCTTGGATTTTATTCAGGACATCTAAAGTGTTTCTTGTGTAGGAAGGTAAACTTGTCACATATTTCCTCAGATGCGAGTCCACAAACATGCTAGCCTTCTCTGTCAAACTTCCCATACCCGAGACAATGGGTCTGCTGGGTGGGTTGCCCTCATCTTTATGAATCTTCGGAATATGATATAGAGTCGGTACCTTGGGATATTCAGTTACCAAAAATTCAAAGTCCCTTTTGGAGATGATTCCATTATCATCTGCTCTCTGTATGATTTTTTTGTACAGTTCCAAAAAGTCACTAGGAGGGTTCAGTAAGTTTTTTAATAACAAATTTTGTTGTTAAGCTGTTTTTCCAATTCCTTTATATATCTATCTCAAGACCAAAATGCCACGTTCCGCCCTTTGTCTGAGGGTTTGACAATGGTATCCTCTCAGCTTAGTATATCACTTAATGCTTTCTTTTGCTCCTTGCTTAGATTTTTTTGGTATTTAGTACTTTTCTTCTTTTGTTCAAGATTATCTAAGTCCTTGCTTACAGGATCCACAAAGATCTTAACTTGTGAAGACAGCTTCCGTGGTTTTTAATGATACCTGCATCGGAGTTCCACTTATACTTTCGTGTGGTTCATATGGGGGACCTTCTAGTTCATCCTAGATGGCTTCTATATCTTCCTTTGTAAGATTCTGAGGGGTTGAACCCCAAATTTCTTGACCATCTCTTCTCGAGAAGAATTTTTTCAGGAGTAATTTCCTAGCAAAAAGGTTCAAATCCTTCTCTAAATTGAATCTATCGAAGGATTGGGTAGGTGAGAAAGAAAGCCCTTTGTTTAAAATTTCTATTTGAGTAGGGTTAAGGAATCATTCAGTTACATTTATAATTCTCAGGGAGTCGGTGGCAATTACTTCCTGTAGCGTCTGTACTCCCTGTGGTCCTCCCTCCATTTTCTTGGGCCTCTCTTTCCTCTTTTGATATTCTTATATTGCGTCCTATAGTATCTCTGATCTCTCTTGGTGTAGCCCCTAAAAAATCCTTCTATTGGTTTTGAAAGGAGGATTGCCCACTGGTAGCTTCATTCTCTGATGAATCCATCTCTGAAGTGGTATAGCCATCATGATTATCTGTTGTATTTCTTCGTTTAATATGGCTCCATCTGTAGAATGTATTAGAGAGAAAGTAATTCTTATCTCTTGTAATTTTCCCTTTTTCCTGTTGATTACCTCCTTCTCAATGGACTTGATTTCTTGTTTGTACTTATATGTTTTTTTAAACTTTTCCAAATTTTCATGATTCTTTAATTTATCCCCTATGATTGAGATTTCTTGTCTGTATTTTTCCAACATAATTTTGTCATGTTTGATCAAAATATTTATTAGGCTAAGAGACCATGGGAGTAATTCCAAGTTGATCGCGCAGCAGGATTTTTGATAGCAATTGGGCAAAACCATGTGCACTGCAGGGGAGGCAGATATAACATGTGCAGAAAGAGTTAGATTTGGGTGGGTTATTTTATTTCTGTGCAGGGTAAATACTGGCTGCTTTATTTTTACACTGCAAATTAGATTGCAGATTGAACACACCCCACCCAAATCTAACTCTCTCTGCACATGTTATATCTGCCTCCCCTGCAGTGCACATGGTTTTGCCCAATTGCTATCAAAAATCCTGCTGCGATCAACTTGGAATTACCCCCCATGTTGTCAACGTTTTTTCTCATTCATTTTTTAACGTCTGAGTGGCTAACTCAAAGGATGGAAAAACACAAGGCCTCAAACCCCTAGGTGTTATGGACAGTTGAACGTAGTTCTCGAATGTCAGTTACATAAAAACCTGGTCAGTTAGATTATATGTGTTTACTCATTATTTCCCGAAGGAGTAAAGGAACAATGTGCCAAGTATAATTCAAGCACAACACTAACAGTGAACCCTATAGGATTCTAAAAGTATTTAATGCTGAATTAAATATACATACTTAGTATATAGCGCTATATGGAGACACAGACTAAATTCAATAATATTAATGTGACACACTAATTGTATGAATTTCACACTATCTACAATTATCAGCATTCCTCTCTATTATTCCAGCATTATAGAGAGACCCATTTATTTAAGATCACTCCTGATTACACTGATCAGCTTTCTGAAGTAACAACATGATTCCTATATATGATACTTGGATGATACATGATTACAACAAGACACACAAATTTGTGTCAATTATATGTTGAACATCCGCTAGTGTGTAAATATTTGCGAACAATAAGGAACATGTAAATCATGTCAATATTGTAAAATATCTGATAACAATAAACATAGGTACAAACACATGAATATGCTATTTTTAAAAGTCATATTAGTCCTACGTTTAGCGGATATTCTGTGTGTGGAAGAGTTATATTTTAAACACTTTTCTTATCTTCTTTCACCTACTGTATTTGTATTTTTATCCTGTATTTTGCTACCTTTTAATATCAATTGAATTAAAGGTTGTGTTTTATATGTTGCAATGTGCACCAGTTTAAGGCAATTCTTCTCTCTCTTTATATACTTAATCCACTGTAAAATTAAAATGCTTCTTTGATTTTACATGCCCTGACCTAAGCCATCTATGCCCTTGGGCATTGGCCTTAGTAGATGACGTTCACAAACTTGTATCATCATGGCTGATGTCAGCACCTGCAGCATTAGTATGTGCTTCCTGCTCTCTTCTCAATTGTTCGTCCTCCATAGCTATCAACAAACAAGAACCAAGTGGGGTACAGCACACACCACAATTTGTACAAAAATATGTTCCACCAACAGTGTCACAAAATTCGTGTATGAGTCAGAAATAGTAATCGAACACTGCATTTTAATTTCACAGTGTCGCACAATATGTGTATGAGTATGAAATAAAATAAAATATATTACTGTGGTACCACCTTCACCCACAGCATCACAAAATGTGTGTATGAGTCAGAAATAGTAATCGAACATTGCAGTTTAATTTCACCAACAGCATTGCACAATATGTGTATGATTACAAAATAAAATATATTACTGTGGTACCTCCTTCACCCACAGTGTAACACAATAAGTGTGTGAGTCAGAAATAGTAATCGAACACTGCTATTCAATTTCACCCACAGTGTCACACAATACGTACAGTATATGAGATTATATTCTGTGGTCTGACCGGCAGTGTTTCAGAAAAATAATAAAAACACTGGAGTTCAGCACCAAAAAACAAATATATTTTTTTAAATGATATATTTTTTACTGTAGCTATAACTGGTACACCCCAAAGTTGGCAGAGAATGCCTTTATGTCACAATATGTGTATGACTACTCTGCGGTCTGACCGGCAGTGTCACAGAAAATATTAAAATAATAGTATAGTACACTGGAGTGTAGCACCCAAAAAAATCTCTCAATCTCTCTCTTTATGTATATATATATATATATATATTACCTTAATGCGCTCTGAATTTGAAACTAGTGTTTTATTTATTCAAAATCAGTTAGTATGTTTTGAATCACTTTCTTTAACACTACACCTTTATCAATGGGCAAGCTTCAACACAGAGATGATCTCCTGTCGATAGAGACTAACATTAAATATAAACCAAAAAGTATCTCTGTGGAGCGCACTTATTAGAAAATGATTTATTATATTTACAATATTTTTACCTGATTGCTGGTAAAGAGAGGATGGCCTTACAAAACACTAGTGATGAGTGGATTCGGTTTTACTCGGTTTTACTCGGTTCTCAAAACGGCATCTTATTGGCTCACGGATGTGACATCCGTGAGCCAATAAGATGCCGTTTTGAGAACCGAGTAAAACCGAGTAAAACCGAATCCGCTCATCACTAGTGTTTTGTAAAGTCATCCTTACTGGCATCTTATTGGCTATCAAAACATGTGACGTGTTTTGATAGCCAATAAGATGCCGTTTTGAGAACCGAGTAAAACCGAGTAAAACCGAATCCGCTCATCACTACAAAACACCCTTTATTTTAAAACACTTGCATCTTTTTATTGTTTAAGAAAAAATGATTCAAATTTACATATACATTAAAAAAAATTGGTAAACATCATTACTATGTGATATTGCTAAAAAATACAATGTAAAGTTTCAACTTTTTAAATAAAGTATTGAACTGCTTTATATTAGAGATGTGCGGCTGGCACTTTTCATGTTTTGTGTTTTGGTTTTGGGTCTAATTCTACTTTCGTGTTTTGGTTTTGGCTTGGTTTTGCCAAAACACCCTTTCGTGTTTTGGTTTTGGATCTGGATGATTTTTGAAAAAAACATAAAACAGCTAAAATCACACAATTTGGGGGTAATTTTGCTCCTACTATATTATTAACCTCAATAACATTAATTTCCACTCATTTCCAGTCTATTCTGAACACCTCACACCTCACAATATTGTTTTTAGGCCAAAAAGTTTCACTGAGATGGCTGTATGACTAAGCTAAGCGACACAAGTGTGCGGCACAAACACCTGGCCCATCTAGGAGTGGCACTGCAGTTGCAGACAAGATGGCACTATTCAAAAACTAGTCCCCAAACAGCACATGATGCAAAGAAGAAAAAGAGGTGCAATTAGGTAGCTGGATGGCCAAGCTAAGCGACACAAGTCTGCGGCACAAACACCTGGACCATCTAGGAGTGGTACTGCAGTGGCAGACAGGATGGCAGATTTAAAAAATAGGCCTAAAACAGCACATGATGCAAAGAAGTAAAAGAGGTGCAATGAGGTAGCTGGATGGCCAAGCTAAGCGACACAAGTGTGCGGCACAAACACCTGGCCCATCTAGGAGTGGCACTGCAGTTACAGACAGGATGGCAGATTTAAAAAAATAGGCCCCAAACAGCACATGATGCAAATAATAAAAAGAGGTGCAAGATGGAATTGTCCTTGGGTCCTCCCACCCACCCTTATGTTGTATAAACAGGACATGCTCACTTTAACAAACCAATCATTTCAGCGACGGTGTCTGCCACATGGCTGTGGCTGAAATTACTGTTTTGTTTAGGCCCCACCTAAAAAGAAGCAATCAATCTCTCCTTGCACAAACTGGCTCAACAGAGGCAACATGTCAACCTCATCCTCATCGTCTGATTCCTCACCCCTTTCACTGTGTACATCCTCCTCCTCACAGAGTATTAATTCGTCCCCGCTGGAATCCACCATCACAGGTCCCTGTGTACTTTCTGGAAGCAATTGCTGGTAAAGGTCTTCCCAGAGGAATTTCTAATTCATTTTGATGAACATCATCATCTCTACATTTAGTGGAAGTAACCTCCTACGCCAATCGCTGACAAGGTTACCAGCTGCACTAAACACTCTTTTGGAGTACACGCTGGAGGGGGGGACAACTTAGGTAAAATAAAGCCAGTTTGTGCAAGGGCCTCCAAATTGCCTCTTTTTCCTGCCAGTATACATACGGACTTTCTGACGTGCCTACTTGGATGCTGTCACTTATATAATCCTCCACCATTCTTTCAATGGTGACAGAATCATATGCAGTGACAGTAAACATGTCAGTAATCGTTGGTAGGTCCTTCAGTCCGGACGAGATGTCAGCTTTCACTCCTGACTGCCCTGCGTCACTGCCAGCGGGTGGGCTAGGAAATCCTTTTCCTTGCAGCTTCAGTGGCGGGAGAAATTGAAGGAGGAGCTGTTGACCGGTCACGTTCCGCTTGAGTTGACAATTTAATAACCAGCAGGTCTTTGCACCTCTGCACACTTGTGTCTGCTGGAAAGAAAAATACAACGTAGGCTTTAAACCTAGGATCGAGCACGGTGGCCAAAATGTAGTGCTCTGATTTCAACAGATTGACCACCCGTGAATCCTGGTTAATCGAATTAAGGGCTCCATCCACAAGTCCCACATGCCAAGCGGAATCACTCTGTTTTAGCTCCTCCTTCAATCTCTCCAGCTTCTTCTGCAAAAGCCTGATGAGGGGAATGACCTGACTCAGGCTGGCAGTGTCTGAACTGACGTCACGTGTGGCAAGTTCAAAGGGTTGCAGAACCTTGGACAATGTTGAAATCATTCTCCACTACGCTTGAGTCAGGTGCATTCCCCCTCCTTTGCCTATATCGTAGGTAGCTGTATAGGCTTGAATGGCCTTTTGCTGCTCCTCCATCCTCTGAAGCATATAGAGGGTTGAATTCCACGTCATTACCACCTCTTGCTTCAGATGATGGCAGGGCAGGTTCAGGAGTGTTTTCTGGTGCTCCAGTCTTCGGCACGCGGTGGCTGAATGCCGAAAGTGGCCCGCAATTCTTCGGGCCACCGACAGCATCTCTTGCACGCCCCTGTCGCTTTTTAAATAATTCTGCACCACCAAATTCACTGTATGTGCAAAACATGGGACGTGCTGGAATTTGCCCAGATGTAATGCACGCACAATATTGGTGGCGTTGTCCGATGTCACAAATCCCCAGGAGAGTCCAATTGGGGTAAGCCATTCTGCGATGATGTTCCTCAGTTTCCGTAAGAGGTTATCAGCTTTGTGCCTTTTATGGAAAGCGGTGATACAAAGCATAGCCTGCCTAGGAACGAGTTGGCGTTTGCGAGATGCTGCTACTGGTGCCGCCGCTGCTGTTCTTGCTGCGTGAGGCAGTACATCTACCCAGTGGGCTGTCACAGTCATATAGTCCTGAGTCTGCCCTGGTCCACTTGTCCACATGTCCGTGGTTAAGTGGACATTGGGTACAACTGCATTTTTTAGGACACTGGTGACTCTTTTTCTGACGTCTGTGTACATTTTCGGTATCGCCTGCCTAGAGAAATGGAATCTAGATGGTATTTGGTACCGGGGACACAGTACCTCAATCAATTCTCTAGTTCCCTGTGAATTTACAGTGGATACCGGAAACACGTTTCTCACCACCCAGGCTACCAAGGCCTGAGTTATCCGCTTTGCAGCAGGATGACTGCTGTGATATTTCATCTTCATCGCAAAGGACTGTTGGACAGTCAATTGCTTACTGGAAGTAGTACAAGTGGTCTTCCGACTTCCCCTCTGGAATGACGATTGACTCCCAGCAGCAACAACAGCAGCGCCAGCAGCAGTAGGCGTTACACTCAAGGATGCATCAGAGGAATCCAGGCAGGAGAGGACTCATCAGACTTGACAGTGACATGGCCTGCAGGACTATTGGCTTTCCTGTCTAAGGAGGAAATTGACACTGAGGGAGTTGGTGGTGTGGTTTGCAGGAGCTTGGTTACAAGAGGAAGGGATTTAGTTGGCAGTGGACTGCTTCCACTGTCACCCAAAGTTTTTGAACTTGTCAATGACTTCTGATGAATGCGCTCCAGGTGACGTATAAGGGAGGATGTTCCGAGGTGGTTAACGTCCTTATCCCTACTTATTACAGCTTGACAAAGGCAACACACGGCTTGACACCAGTTGTCCACATTTCTGTTGAAATAATTCCACACCGAAGAGGTGATTTTTTTGGTATTTTGACCAGGCATGTCAATGGCCATATTCGTCCCACGGACAACAGGTGTCTCCCCGGGTGCCTGACTTAAACAAACCACCTCACCATCAGAATCCTCCTTGTCAATTTCCTCCCCAATGCCAGCAACACCCATATCCTCATCCTGGTGTACTTCAACAGTGACATCTTCAATTTAACTATCAGGAACTGGACTGCGGGTGCTCCTTCCAGCACTTGCAGGGGGCGTGCAAATGGTGGAAGGCGCCACCTCTTCCCGTCCAGTGTTGGGAAGGTCAGGCATCGCAAACTGACACAATTGGACTCTCCTTGGGGATTTGTGATTTAGAAGAACGCACAGTTCTTTGCTGTGCTTTTGCCATCTTAACTCTTCTAAGTTTTCTAGCAGGAGGATGAGTGCTTCCATCCTCATGTGAAGCTGAACCACTAGCCATGAACATAGGCCAGACCCTCAGCCGTTCCTTGCCACTCCGTGTCGTAAATGGCACATTGGCAAGTTTACGCTTCTCCTCAGACGATTTTGATTTAGATTTTTGGGTCATTTTACTGAGCTTTATTTTTTGGGATTTTACATGCTCTCTACTATGACATTGGGCATCGGCCTTTGCAGACGACGTTGATGGCATTTCATCGTCTCGGCCATGACTAGTGGCAGCAGCTTCAGCACTAGGTGGAAGTGGATCTTGATCTTTCCCTATTTTACCCTCCACATTTTTGTTCTCCATTTTTTAATGTGTGGATTTATATGCCAGTAATATATCAATAGCAATGGCCTACTACTATATATACTGCGCACAACTGAAATGAACCACAGGTATGGATGGATAGTATACTTGACGACACAGAGGTAGGTAGAGCAGTGGCCTACTGTACCGTACTGCTATATATTATATACTGGTGGTCAGCAAACTGTGCAAAACTGAAATGCACCACAGGTATTGATGGATAGTATACTTGACGACACAGAGGTAGGTAGAGCAGTGGCCTACTGTACCGTACTGCTATATATATTATATACTGGTGGTCAGCATACTGTGCAAAACTGAAATGCACCACAGGTATGGATGGATAGTATACTTGACGACACAGAGGTAGGTAGAGCAGTGACCTACTGTACCGTACTGCTATATATTATATATACTGGTGGTCAGCAAACTGTGCAAAACTGAAATGCACCACAGGTATGGATGGATAGTATACTTGACGACACAGAGGTAGGTAGAGCATTGGCCTACTGTACCGTACTGCTATATATTATATATACTGGTGGTCAGCAAACTGTGCAAAACTGAAATGCACCACAGGTATGGATGGATAGTATACTTGACGACACAGAGGTATGTAGAGCAGTGGCCTACTGTACCGTACTGCTATATATTATATACTGGTGGTCAGCAAACTGAGCAAAACTGAAATGCACCACAGGTATGGATGGATAGTATACTTGACGACACAGAGGTAGGTAGAGCATTGGCCTACTGTACCGTACTGCTATATATTATATATACTGGTGGTCAGCAAACTGTGCAAAACTGAAATGCACCACAGGTATGGATGGATAGTATACTTGACGACACAGAGGTAGGTAGAGCAGTGGCCTACTGTACCGTACTGCTATATATTATATATACTGGTGGTCAGCAAACTGTGCAAAACTGAAATGCACCACAGGTATGGATGGATAGTATACTTGACGACACAGAGGTAGGTAGAGCAGTGGCCTACTGTACCGTACTGCTATATATTATATATACTGGTGGTCAGCAAACTGTGCAAAACTGAAATGCACCACAGGTATGGATGGATAGTATACTTGACGACACAGAGGTATGTAGAGCAGTGGCCTACTGTACCGTACTGCTATATATTATATACTGGTGGTCAGCAAACTGTGCAAAACTGAAATGCACCACAGGTATGGATGGATAGTATACTTGACGACACAGAGGTAGGTAGAGCAGTGGCCTACTGTACCGTACTGCTATATATTATATATACTGGTGGTCAGCAAACTGTGCAAAACTGAAATGCACCACAGATATGGATGGATAGTATACTTGACGACACAGAGGTAGGTAGAGCAGTGGCCTACTGTACCGTACTGCTATACATTATATACTGGTGGTCAGCAAACTGTGCAAAACTGAAATGCACCACAGGTATGGATGGGATAGTATACTTGACGACACAGAGGTAGGTAGAGCAGTGGCCTACTGTACCGTACTGCTATACATTATATACTGGTGGTCAGCAAACTGTGCAAAACTGAAATGCACCACAGGTATGGATGGGATAGTATACTTGACGACACAGAGGTAGGTAGAGCAGTGGACTACTGTACCGTACTGCTATATATATAGTTATACTGGTGGTCAGCAAAATTCTGCACTGTCCTCCTACTATTATTATTATTATTATTATTATCCTTTATTTATATGGCGCCACAAGGGTTCCGCAGCGCCCAATTACAGAGTACATATGCACATAATCAAAACAGGAAAACAGTGACTTACAGTTGAAGACAATATAGGACAAGTACAGGGCAACTAAGCATAACTACACCAGTAAACATAGAGATAAGTTCCAGGTGGCCAAAAAACTGCGGGATCTGGGCAGTTGAGGATTATTAAAGTAAGAAAAGTATAAGCACATGAGGGAAGAGGGCCCTACTCGTGAGAGCTTACATTCTAAGGGGAGGGGTAGACAGACAGGGGTGACACAGATGGGGTACATAGAGAGCATGGAACAGAGGGTTAGGTTGAGATTTGGCTAGGTTTGGTAAAGAAATGGGTCTTAAGAGCCCGTTTGAAGTTTTGTAGAGAGGTGGAGAGTCTGAGGGGGAGATGTAAAGAATTCCAGAGAAAGGGAGCAGCACGTGAAAAATCTTGGAGACAGGAGTGGGAGGAAGTAATCAGTAGACAGGAGAGTCGGCGTGCATTAGCAGAGCGAAGAGGATGGGTGGGAGAGTAAAGGGAGATAAGGTCAGAGATGTAGATGGGAGAGGAGTGGGTGAGAGCTTTGTAAGTGAGTGTGAGAAGTTTGAATTGGATTCTGAAAGGGAAGGGAAGCCAGTGGAGGGCCTGTAGGAGAGGGGAGGTAGATGTAGTGCGTTTGGTGAGGAAGATGAGCCGGGCAGCAGCATTGAGGATAGATTGGAGTGGAGAGAGGTAATTGTCAGGGAGGCCAGTTAGGAGGAGATTACAGTAGTCCAGTCTGGAAATAATCAGTGAGTGAATAATGATCTTAGTGGCATCCTGGGTGAGAAAGGGTCTGATTCTAGAAATGTTTTTGAGATGAAAATGACAGGTTTGTGAGAGGTGCTGAATGTGTGGTTTGAAGGAGAGGGAGTAGTCAAGGATTACACCAAGACAGCGTACTTGGGGGCTAGGGGAGATAGTCGTGCCATCAATGGATAGTGAGATTGTGGGAGGTGAGGCTGTGCGGGAGGGTGGGAAGATGAACAGCTCAGTCTTAGACATGTTGAGTTTAAGAAAGCGCTGAGACATCCAGGAAGAGATAGCAGAAAGACAGTTTGAGGTCCGAGTGAGGAGAGCCATGGAGAGATCAGGGGAGGAGAGGTAGATTTGAGTGTCATCAGCATAGAGGAGGTATTGGAAGTTAAAAGAACTAATGAGTTCACCTAAAGAGGACGTATAGAGAGAGAAAAGGAGAGGACCAAGAACAGAGCCTTGGGGGACACCAACAGTTAGTGGAAGTGGGGGGGAGGTAGCATCATGAGAGGAGACAGAGAAGGAACGATCAGAGAGGTAGGAGGACAGCCAGGAGAGGGCAGTATCACGCAGACCAAGAGAGTGAAGGATTTGCAGAAGGAGAGGGTGGTCCACAGTGTCAAAAGCAGCAGAGAGGTCAAGAAGAATAAGCAGAGAGTAGTGGCCCTTAGATTTGGCTGCATGGAGGTCATTGCAGACTTTTGTGAGGGCAGTTTCAGTGGAGTGGAGAGAACGGAAACCAGACTGGAATGGGTCAAGCAGTGAGTGAGAGGAAAGAAAGGCAGTGAGGCGATTATAGACAATACGCTCAAGAAGTTTGGAGGCAAAGGGGAGGAGAGAGATGGGTCGATAGTTGGAGAGAGTGTTAGGATCAAGGTAGGTTTTTTAAGAATAGGGGAGACAAGAGCATGCTTGAAGGCAGAGGGGACAGTGCCTGATGAAAGGGAGAGATTGAGAAGGTGGGCAAGATGGGAACAGGCAGAAGGAGAGAGGTAGCGGAGGAGGTGGGAGGGGATAGGGTCGAGCGGGGAGGTTGTGGGGGGGGGGGGGGGGAACGGATGAGGGCCATGACTTCCTCGCCAGATACATGGGAGAAAGATGTCAGAGTTGGTAAGAGGGAAGGGGAGGGGTGGCAAGGGATGGGTGGTGGCTGGTTGCTGGTCTGGTGGGATGTGATATCCTGACGTATGGAGTCAATCTTGGATGTGAAATAAGTGGCAAAGTCAAGAGCAGACAATGAGGAAGGGAGAGGAGGTGGTGGTGGGCAGAGGAGGGAGTTAACAGTGGCAAAGAGGCGCCGGGGGTTGGAAGACTGGGTAGAAATGAGGATTTTGAGGTATGATTGTTTAGCAAGGGAAAGGGCAGTACTGAAGGATGAGAGCATGAATTTGAAATGGAGGAAGTCTGCTTTAGAGCGTGATTTCCTCCACTGTCGCTCGGCAGTACGTGAGCATTTTTGTAGATATCTGGTGCATTTGTTGTGCCAGGGTTGAGGTGTTGATCTGCAAGGGTGAATAGTGGTTGGCGGAGCAACAGAGTCAAGGGCAGAAGTAAGAGATGCATTGTATAGGGATGTGGCTTGTTCAGGGCATGTAAGAGAGAGAAGAGGAAAGAGAAGGGCGTCAAACAGGGAGGATAGGGATGAGGTGTCAATAGCCTCAATGTTACGCTTCGTGATGGTAGCCTTAGGAGGGAGAGATGGGGAAGCAGAGATAGATAAGTTGAAAGAGAGCAAGTGGTGGTCAGAGAGGTGAAAAGGGGAATTGGAGAAATCAGAAATATCACAGCGGTGAGTGAAAACCAGATCCAGTGAGCTCCCGTTCACATGGGAGGGTGAGGTGGTCCACTGGGAGAGACCAAGTGAAGAGGTGAGGTTAAGGAGTTTAGACGAGGCAGGTGATTTTGTGGGGTTATCGATAGGGATGTTGAAATCACCTAGAATAATGGAGGGAATGTCAGAAGAGAGGAAGTGAGGTAGCCAGGAAGCAAAGTTGTCGAGGAATTTGGAGGAAATGACAGGTGGACGGTAAATTACAGCAACTCGAAGATTAGTAGGTTGGTAGAGGCGTATTGCATGGACCTCAAATGTAGAGAATGTAAGAGAAGGTTCTGGAGGTATAAGTTGGTATGTGTAGCTTGAGGGTAAAAGGATCCCAACACCACCCCCATGGCGACCCCCGGGTCGGGGTGTGTGTGAGAATGTGAGGCCCCCAGCAGAGTAGTACTATATACTACAATGCAGCACAGATATGGAGCGATTTTTAGGCAGAGAACGTATAATACTGTTGGTCACTGGTCAGCAAAACTCTGCACTGTCCTCCTACTATATAATACTGCTGGTCCCCAGTCCCCACAATAAAGCAATTAGCACACTGAGCACAGATATTTGCAGCACACTGAGCACAGATATGGAGCGTTTTTCAGGCAGAGAACGTAGATATTTGCAGTTGCAGCACACTGAGCACAGATATTTGCAGCACACTGAGCACAGATATTTGCAGCACACTGAGCACAGATATTTGCAGCACACTGAACATAGAAACTGAGAGGACGCCAGCCACGTCCACTCACGATCATCTCCAATGCACGAGTGAAAAATGGCGGTGGCGCGCAGCTCCTTATATAGAATACGAATCTCGCGAGAATCCGACCGCGGGATGATGACGTTCGGGCGCACTCGTGTTAACCGAGCAAGGCGGGAGGATCCGAGTCTATTTAGAACCGTGTAAAAAAAGGTGAAGTTCGGGGGGGGTTGGGGGGGTTAGGTCGGATTCCGATGAACAGAACCCGCTCATCACTAATATATATATATATATATATATATATATACACATACATACACTCACTTTTGCAAAAGAAAAGAAAATGAGACCAGCACTCACGTTTTGATGATGAAAAGAAAAAAGGGTTTATTCCTTACAGAACAACCATCTGGACATGATCCTAGTACTACAGCCCGACGGCCGTTTCAACTCTCCGTGGTTTTCGTCAGGGGCAACAAACAACAAAGCAGGGACCATCTACAGTGTCCCTCACAATACGTGTATGATATATGATTATAGTACACTGTATGGGTACACTGATTATACAGCAGCCCCTTTAGGGATTAAGAGAGTACCCCTAAACACAGCAGCCCAGGACACAAGTACCCTTTTGGCCGCTGCAGCCCCATGATGGACAAAAACAGAGCACCCCCTGGATGGACATTGCAGTGACACATCCGTTTACTACAACCTCGACAGCTGGAGTAAATTGGCCTTATATAGAATCCAAAACCCATGAGAATCTGACAGGGGGAGGATGATTTTTTGCCTCAATCTGGGATCCGAGTAAACCATGAAAACCCTAGCAGTTCTGGGACCCCGCTTCAATGTTCGGTTGGGTCTGGTTCTTGGAGAACTGGACCCACTCATCTCTAGTAAGTACTGAAAGTTGATACAAACTAACCTGCCAGATTATTGGTGTGAATACATCATGCCATAGTTATAGGATTGCAGTATAATGTAACATATGAATAATAACAATGCACATGCTGGTGATTATTCTGTATATACCACATTAATGCACTCTACATATGACAGGGGAATCACGTACACACCAGGTACTGTCTAAAATTTATGATAAATGCATTACGTCTAGTAAAGGTCAAATAAATGCCATTGCAAAAAAAATAAAGGTTCAATTAACCACAGGGATGACTTTTATTTATTTTTTACAACTACATTGTAGTTTGCAGTGTGGTATATTTTACATTTTATTTTCACACAAGAAAACATTAGAGGGAAATTCAATTACCCGCAATCCATTTTCGCAGTCAAAAACACAGTAAATTCCAGTTTCACTGCATTTTTATCAGGATAATTCTATTATCTCCCCATTTTTTTCACACCCAGTTTCACACAAAAATACTCAGGATCCAGGGTAAATTCTTGGGTTCACATGTTTTCATGATCATGGCTGCGAAAACACGTCATTTATTGGGGATTTTGTTTCTCCTGCATCGAGGCAGGAGAAACAAAATCCCAGATAGTACCAGTTATCAGGGATAATTGAATTAACCCACAGGAATCAGTTAGCCACAACAATTTACCATGGCTAATTAAATTTCTCCCTAGATCTTTTAATTCAGTTGTTCAATTAGATTGTCAGGAGGCCTATTTTTGGTGTAGATTTTATAGAAACAGACCAAGCACCCATGTTCATCCGTGTTCCTTCTCTACCAGGCAACTGCAACTCTAATATACAGTGATAACAATGTATAATTCAAGCACATGGCCTGGATCCTGACATTAGAGGATGGGGTGGGCCTCTCATACAGTGGGGCCCACCTAGGAATTCCGTTGTACCCATGTTGGCCAATATAACTCTTGGATGCAGTTGCAACCAGGACTGTGTCTTTTGCCGTAGCTGCAACTGTGTCTTTATGCTAATGTGCAGCTGATGGCCTTCCTACTGTGGAGCCCACTCACTGCTTATTAAGATGCACCATCTGTTGACCAATCAGAGATTGAACCAGCTGTATGATGATTCTCTGTCTGAACATGGCTACGTTTGTCAGTGCAATTCACACAGCTGACCATCAACGCGCCTGCCAGAAATGCCCACTGACATTGCATATCCCTGCGTGTAATTTCAGTCTATGAGGTAAATTTACCAACATTCGTGTTGCAGCCGATTTCACCTGAGACCAATCTCAGCCGTTTGAGTTTGCAACTTTTTGAGAAAATATATGTTAATTTACTTAACTACCATGTTTTATCAATTCCAGTTCACCAGTGTCGATGTAATTCGTATTTTCAGGCAGTGCCAGACATGACAAAATGAAACCTGTCCGGATCAGTGAGATCTGTGCAGAGCTTCAATGTGTAAAGTATTTAAATAGTTAAAAATGAGGAAAATAAATTGCTTGGGGTCTCTCCTGCAAAGTAAATCCAGCCTTGGGCTCTTTGAGCTGGTCCTGGTTGTTAAAATATTGTGGGAAAAATGTGTAGGGCTTCCCAGTATTTTAAAAACCAGCACCGGGCTATTGGACCGGTCCTGGTTCCAAAAATACAGGGGAAAAAGGACCTAGGGGTCCCCCGTATTTTTGAAACCGGCAACAGGCTCCACTATCAAAAGGAAGAGCGACCGGGCACTGGTGTGTGATAAATTGCAACAAATTATGAAGAACCAAAAGTGGACAATTATAATTGCTGGAAAGGAAATTGAAGCCTTTCAATTGTAGTCCCTATTGGTGGTGCGCCCAGAGCTAGAAAGTACAAGTACTGACAAGGGGAGAGAGAGAAAGCTCTTGTGTGGGCGCACTCTTATGAAAAGAAGAAATATTCTTCAGTTATGAAAGGAAAATTAAAATGTATGTTTATTGATCAAAATTAAAAAGTTACCCCTCTGCGATCCAAAGAAAGGTGTAAAAATAGGAGAGATGTGAGAAAATATTTAAAATGTTCTGGTCTGTTAATCACACGAGAAGGATTAGAAAGGCTGCAGACACCTGATAGTCTGACACCCGTTTCTCCTGACCAGTACAGATATTCTGTATTAATGAGACCAACCAAGGAGGTCAGTATTGTGTCTTAGAAAACCACTTAGATTGGGTTAATACTAAGCAATTTGTTATTCACCCGTTTATCCATATTGCACAAATTGGAGATGTCTATAATGGCATGACCTGAACGCTGGTGAAAGTAAAGAAAAAGTTAAAAAGAAAAGAACAAATAGTGGTGATACTGCTGTTGGTGTCCACCCTTCAAAGGAAGGGGAATAGTCCCTACTCTACAACACCGGGTATTCCCAGGGAGTCTCCTCTCAAGGTACTAACCCGACCCGACGCTGTTTTGCTTCCAAGATCGGACGAGATCGGGCATTAGCAGCGTGGTATGATAGTAGAGAGGCTATCTACCAATGAGAGTGCACCTATATAGGAATAGTAAAATAGGGAGATTAGAAAGATGAAGCCATATAATGTGTGGATTTGCTTTCCACGTTAGGCAGGGTGAAGCAATTGCCACTCAGTGGCGAAGTACACCCTGGATCATGGATAAGAGTCCATGGTAAAAACAGTAAGCAATGGAAAGGAGAAGAAAAAATGTTCAGAAGGATTTTACACTAATTAGAATTCGACTATTGGTTAGTGTCCCTAGGGAGAAACCAAGTCACAAGATATGGAGCGTCAGGTAGATTTGTGAATCCAAATATAAATCACATATATATTCCTTTTGTGCAAAAGACACTTGTGAGTACAGTAGCAGAAAATCATTACTTTGGGTAAGGGATTAAACCAACCTATAAAGTGTAACACACTGCGTAAATAATCAAAAATGGGAGCAGTGTGCAAAGAATAGGTCTAACCTGCAATCTATAGGATTAATAGGCTGTAATATGCATAGAAAATCCCAACTGCATAATATGCAGTATTAATTAGTGTGCCCAATGCAATAGGCACATAAAGCAGTGGTAATTCAAACCTTAATTAAAGATAAGAAAAAATGATACTCAAAGTGTCAGGTTCAGGAGACAGGTGGTAGTAAACGATCCTCCAAGGAAAGGTCCCATTGTAAAGTCCGTGAAAAACGCTTTTCGCCCGCTGGGCTTATTCACTTCCGGGATCTCACAGCTGATACAGCATGTGGGGTTTAAAAACCCTGCTAGCATAGGTAGCAGCCAATGGGCTGTTCGTGTCTAATTAGGCATAGGGCGGGAGTGCTGGAGGTTCCCATTGAGGCGCATGAGGCCTATGAGAACGAGTGTGTGGCGCATCCCAGCCATTCAAAGCGTGGGTGCGCTTGATAACAGTGGCATGTGGGCGGACTGGAAGCAGGGAAAGGGGCTCGCGAGCATACGTAAAGGGAGTGGCCCATGTGATCTGGGCAATGAGAGGAGCCTGGTCACGGAGAAAATGGTGGCGCCATGTTGGAAATGGGATTGCCAGGAGTGCCTCTTGTTGTAAAACATACGATTGTTATGATTCCAGCACTCTGGTCAGAGGAGATCTTATGGCAAGGACCGGAGCACTGGAACGGAATGCTGGGGAAGGGAGCAGGACAGGAAAATAGCCCCTGGCGCCCTAACTCTGTTGTCTCACCCGTGTTGTCAGAAATCCCCTGCGAGACTATGGTTTCTTGAGCCCTTGGCAGCCGCGTTTGAAGGGCGGATTATGTCTGCCTAACTTCGATGCCCCCCGGTCTTAATGAGAGACAAAGGGAAACCCGAGACAGGGTGATAACAAGAGGCCCTCTAACTAAACAACCAGGCCAGGGGCTAAGCAAACTCAAAACTATAATATGTGCGGAAAAACCGCCAAGGAAAAGGACAACCAAAATATCCACTTGTCCAATTCTCCTACCCGGCACCGCCGAGTACCAGAGAGGACTTGTGGAAGCGGAACCCTCCGCAAATGCTCCAAACACAAAATATTAAAGGTAAAGCGGCTGAGCCGCAACACACGGCAGAGCCGCAACTCACGAACACCACTGGATATAAAACGGTGATCAGTCAGGACTACTGGGACGAGATGGTAACTCCCGAGTACAGGACTTCTGAGGACTGGAATGACCGGATACAGCAGGACTAGAAACAGACTCTCAGCAACCAAAGGCAGCATGCAGGAAGCAAATACCGGCGTCTGTGAGAAGCCCTGGGAGTGTACTTAACAGGGAGTCCTCCAATCAGCTGTTAAGAGGCTGATTGGACTAAATGCCATGCAGCTGCCTTGCTGCACGGCCAGAGAACAGGTGAACGCATTAATCCTAAAACCAAGCAACGGGGAACGCGGTCCGCCAGTGGCGTCCCCGTTGCTAGGGTCCGTGCGGCTTCAGCGCGCCCCGCGTCTAGCGTTGCTAGGGAGCCGGCGGCTGTACGTGCACGGCGTCCCTAGTTGCTAGGCGCCGGGTCGCGCGGACAAGCGGACCCCGGCGCCTAACAGTACCCCCCCCTTGAGGAGGGGTCAAGGAACCCCTAAAGCCAGGTTTCCGAGGAAATTCCCGAAAAAATGCCCTCTTGAGCCTCGGGGCATGAAGATCCTTATCCAGGACCCAAGACCTTTCCTCCGGACCATAGCCTCTCCAGTGAACCAGAAAATAAAGCCGGCCCCGGGACAATTTGGAATCGAGAACCTTCTCCACCAAGAACTCCTGTTGTCCCTGTACATCCACCGGAGATCTACCCTGAGAGATCCTCCGAGGAAATCTACTGGAAGAAACGTATTGTTTCAACAGGGAACATTGAAACGTATTTCCAATCCTGAGAGATCTTGGTAAACGTAACCGAAAGGCAACTGGGTTGACTCTTTTAATAATAAGAAATGGCCCAATAAATTTGGGTCCCAATCTAGCCGAGGATTGTCAAAGCCTGATGTTACGAGTCGACAACCATACCCTATCTCCCACCTTAAAAGTGCAAGGACGTCGGAGCCTGTCAGAAAATGTCTTCTCTCGAAAAGGCCGCTTTTCTGAGAGCAAGGTGCACTTTTTTCCAAATGGCTCTGAGATGGGAGGTTAAGGTTAGCGAGGAGACTGAAGATTGATGAAAAAAAAAATTAGCTCTGGGGTGAAAACCAAAAACTGAAAAGAATGGAGACTCTTTAGTGGAGGAATGACAAGAATTATTGTAAGCAAACTCCGCCAACGGAAGAAACTCGGACCAATCATTCTGGAGTTTGGCAGAATACAAGCGCAAATACTGTTTCAATGATTGGTTAACTCGCTTGGTTTGCCCGTTGGATTGTGGGTGGTAACCGGATGTTAACGACAATTTCATCTTTAATGAGGCACAAAAACATTTCCAGAATTGTGCGATAAATTGTGGACCCCGATCAGAAACAATATCAGTAGGCAACCCATGAAGTCTGAAAACATGGCGGAGAAACAAAACTGCCAACCCTTGATCAGAAGGCAATCGGGGGAGAGCCTTAAAATGAGCCATCTTGCTAAAACGGTCCACTACCACCCATATGACTCGGAATCCGGCTGAAAGGGGAAGGTCAACCACAAAATCCATGGAAATATAAGACCATGGCCTGAGAGGAACATTTAAGGGCATAAGTTGCCCGATAGGCAAGGAACGGGGAACCTTATGCTGTGCACAAACCTGACATAAATAAACAAACTCCTTAACGTCTTTAGAAAGACCAGGCCACCATACTGAGCGAGAGACTAACTCCAAAGTCTTAGAGATTCCCGGATGCCCGGAAACTTTGTTATCATGGAATTCCGTTAAAACAGTAGCTCTCAAAAACTCAGGGACGTAAAGACGACCAGCAGGAGTATTTCCAGGAGCTTGGTGTTGAAGCTGTTTTAACTGGGTAAATAAATCTTGTGTGAGGCCTGCCCAGATGACCGAAGATGGAAGTATGGGAGTAACAGGACTGTTATTGTGAACCGGAAGAAAGCTGCGTGACAGGGCATCAGCCTTAGTATTCTTGGAACCAGGCCTGAAAGTGATTATAAATTTGAAACGAGTAAAAAATAAAGCCCAACGTGCCTGCCGGGCATTAAGCCGTTTAGCCGATTCGATGTATTGCAGGTTTTTATGGTCAGTCAATACTGAAATAGTATGTTTTGCTCCCTCCAGCCAATGCCTCCACTCCTCGAAAGCCCACTTTACCGCCAGTAACTCCCGATTACCAACGTCATAGTTGGATTCAGCGGAGGAGAATTTCCTGGACATAAAGGCACAAGGATGTAACTCCAGAGACTTCGGATCCTTTTGAGAAAGGATAGCCCCCACTCCAACCTCCGAGGCATCAACCTCCACAACAAAGGGCAATTCCGGATTGGGATGTCTGAGGACTGGAGCCGAGACAAAGGCTTGTTTCAAGGCCCGGAAGGACAACTCAGCTTCACGCGACCAGTTAGTAGGAACCGCTCCTTTCTTTGTCAGAGCTACAATGGGAGCAACCAGGTCAGAAAAAGAATGAATGAACCTCCTATAATAATTCGCAAACCCTAAAAAACGCTGAATTGCTTTTAAATTGGTGGGTTGCGCCCAACTAAGGATGGCCTGGAGCTTCTTTGGTTCCATGGAAAATCCCCGAGGGGAAATAATGTACCCTAAAAAAGATACTTCCGTGACATGAAACTCACACTTCTCCAGCTTGGCATATAAATGATTCTCACGTAACTTTTGAAGAACCAGACGCACCTGGGTAACATGTTGTTCCATTGATTCAGAATAAATCAGGATGTCGTCTAAGTAAACGACCACGAATTTCCCTAGGAAGTCACGGAGCACATCGTTAATGAGGTCTTGAAAAACTGCTGGAGCATTAGACAAGCCGAACGGCATCACCAGGTACTCGTAGTGACCCGACTGAGTACTGAAGGCCGTTTTCCACTCATCTCCAGATTTAATTTGGATGAGGTTGAACGCTCCTCTAAGGTCAATTTTAGAAAAAATCACAGCAGAACGTAACTGATCAAAGAGTACAGAAATCAACGGCAAAGGATAGGTGTTTTTAACTGAGATCTTATTCAGGGCTCTAAAATCAATGCAAGGTCTAAGCGAGCCATCCTTTTTCTCCACAAAGAAGAAGCCTGCACTTAAAGGAGATTTTGATGGTCTAATAAATCCTTTCTCAAGGCTCTCCTTTACATAATCATTCATAGCCGCAGTTTCTGGCCCGGATAATGCATATATTCTTCCCTTTGGCAATGCGGCACCAGGAATTAACTCAATAGCACAATCATAAGGCCGATGGGGAGGCAGAATGTCCGCATTGCCTTTGGAGAAAACATCAGCAAACTCCTGGTATTCCACCGGAATGGGTTCTGGAATAATAGCTGCTACTCTGACTGGAAACGTGATACATTCCTAATCACAAAAAGTACCCCATTGTGAAATCTCCCCCGACCGCCAATCAATGGTGGGATTATGAAAGGCCAGCCAAGGGTGACCCAGAACAACTGGAACTGCAGGGCAATGTGTAAGAAAGAACTCGATTTTCTCGGAATGTAGAGCTCCTACTGTAAGTAGTACAGGGGGTGTACGGAGAGAAATAATCCCATTAGACAGCGGACTCCCATCTAAGCCATGCATGGTGACACACCTACCCAAAGGTAACTGAGGAATGCCTAAGGCCTTAGCCCAAGTTAAATCCATAAAGTTTCCTGCAGCTCCACTGTCAACAAAAGCCGACACCGAAGAACTGAGGCTGCCAAAGGAAACTTTAACTGGGACTAAAAGGGAGTTATTCGAGGAGATAAGCTGCAGACCTAGGTGAACCCCCTCACAATTCACCTGGTCAAAGCGTTTCCCGACTTGTTCGGACAATTACGAGCAAAATGTCCCTTACCCCCACAGTACAGACAAAGACCAGAATTTTGCCTTCTGGCTCTTTCTTCAGGAGACAGCCGGGAGAGACCCATCTGCATGGGCTCCTCTACGTCTTCAGGAATGGAATATACACACGGACTTGACCTTACAGGTGCTCCTTTTTCAGCCCTCCGCTCTCTGAGATGACGATCAATCTTAATAGAAAGCTCCATGAGTTTATCGAGAGTCTCAGCAGCGGGGTACTGAAGGAGACTGTCTTTTATAGACTCTGATAAGCCGAGGCGAAACTGACTGCGCAGGGCTGGGTCATTCCAGCCACAGTCGTTCGACCAATGGCGAAACTCCGTACAATAAACCTCTGCAGGATTTCTACCCTGTCTGAGAGCGCGCAACTGACTTTCAGCGGACGCCTCTCTATCAGGGTCATCATACAAGAGCCCTAAAAACTCAAAAAAAGCGTCAACTGACAACAATGCCGGATCCTCTGCTCTTAAACCAAATGCCCAGGTCTGAGGATCCCCCTGGAGCAAAGAAATAATAATCCCGACCCGCTGAGATTCAGTACCCGAGGAAGTCGGTCTTAAACGAAAATAAAGTTTACAGGATTCTTTAAAATTAAAAAACTCTTTTCTATCACCAGAAAAACGGTCAGGCAAATGCATCTTTGGTTCAGAGACTACCCTTGGGGAAGCTCGCAAAAGATCTTCCTGCGACTTCACCCGAAGAGAAAGATCCTGAACCATCTGAGTGAGTTCTTGAATCTGGCTGACTAAGAGCTGACCAGGATTTGGCCCTAAACCTGTTGGATTCATGAGGCCGAAAAAACTCTCACAAAACTGAATGAGAAAAAATTAAACCCTGTTTAATTTTAAGTTTTGGTATGGCCGGTAATAATGTTATGATTCCAGCACTCTGGTCAGAGGAGATCTTATGGCAAGGACCGGAGCACTGGAACGGAATGCTGGGGAAGGGAGCAGGACAGGAAAATAGCCCCTGGCGCCCTAACTCTGTTGTCTCACCCGTGTTGTCAGAAATCCCCTGCGAGACTATGGTTTCCTGAGCCCTTGGCAGCCGCGTTTGAAGGGTGGATTATGTCTGCCCAACTTCGATGCCCCCCGGTCTTAATGAGAGACAAAGGGAAACCCGAGACAGGGTGATAACAAGAGGCCCTCTAACTAAACAACCAGGCCAGGGGCTAAGCAAACTCAAAACTATAATATGTGCGGAAAAACCGCCAAGGAAAAGGACAACCAAAATATCCACTTGTCCAATTCTCCTACCCGGCACCGCCGAGTACCAGAGAGGACTTGTGGAAGCGAAAGCCTCCGCAAATGCTCCAAACACAAAATATAAAAGGTAAAGCGGCTGAGCCGCAACACACGACAGAGCCGCAACTCACGAACACCACTGGATATAAAACGGTGATCAGTCAGGACTCCAGGGACGAGATGGTAACTCCCGAGTACAGGACTTCTGAGGACTGGAATGACCGGATACAGCAGGACTAGAAACAGACTCTCAGCAACCAAAGGCAGCATGCAGGAAGCTATTACCGGCGTCTGTGAGAAGCCCTGGGAGTGTACTTAACAGGGAGTCCTCCAATCAGCTGTTAAGAGGCTGATTGGACTAAATGCCGTGCAGCTGCCTTGCTGCACGGCCAGAGAACAGGTGAACGCATTAATCCTAAAACCCAGCAACGGTGAACGCGGTCCGCCAGTGGCGTCCCCGTTGCTAGGGTCCGTGCGGCTTCAGCGCGCCCGGCGTCTAGCGTTGCTAGGGAGCCGGCGGCTGTACATGCACGGCGTCCCTAGTTGCTAGGCGCCGGGTCGCGCGGACAAGCGGACCCCGGCGCCTAACAACGATAGTGGGAATAAGGTATATTTAAGTTAAATAAACTCATGGAGCACCCAAGTGTTGCTGTTAAGGACTGGACTTGCTGAAATGCAAAACCGAGGTTGCCGACTTTTATGAAAACTATGGGCGGAAGGTTTGGGAAAACCTATGGGCGCTTGGGGCCAATGGGGACGTGATTGCAGTCGCTCCAGACTGCCCTGCATCACCGCCAGCGGGTGGGCTCGGAATTCTGAGCCTTTTCCTCGCACCCCCAGTTGCGGGAGAATGTGAAGGAGGAGATGTTGACAGGTCGCGTTCCGCTTGACTTGACAATTTTCTCACCAGCAGGTCTTTGAACCCCAGCAGACTTGTGTCTGCCGGAAAGAGAGATCCAAGGTAGGTTTTAAATCTAGGATCGAGCACGGTGGCCAAAATGTAGTGCTCTGATTTCAACAGATTGACCACCCGTGAATCCTTGTTAAGCGAATTAAGGGCTCCATCCACAAGTCCCACATGCCTAGTGGAATCGCTCTGTGTTAGCTCCTCCTTCAATGTCTCCAGCTTCTTCTGCAAAAGCCTGATGAGGGGAATGACCTGACTCAGGCTGGCAGTGTCTGAACTGACTTCACGTGTGGCAAGTTCAAAGGGCAGCAGAACCTTGCACAACGTTGAAATCATTCTCCACTGCGCTTGAGACAGGTGCATTCCACCTCCTATATCGTGGTCAGTTGTATAGGCTTGAATGGCCTTTTGCTGCTCCTCCAACCTCTGAAGCATATAGAGGGTTGAATTCCACCTCGTTACCACTTCTTGCTTCAGATGATGGCAGGGCAGGTTCAGGCGTTTTTGGTGGTGCTCCAGTCTTCTGTACGTGGTGCCTGTACGCCGAAAGTGTCCCGTAATTCTTCTGGCCACCGACAGCATCTCTTGCACGCCCCTCTCGTTTTTTAAATAATTCTGCACCACCAAATTCAAGGTATGTGCAAAACATGGGACGTGCTGGAATTTGCCCAGATTTAATGCACACACAATATTGCTGGCGTTGTCCGATGCCACAAATCCACAGGAGAGTCCAATTGGGGTAAGCCATTCCGCGATGATCTTCCTCAGTTGCCGTAAGAGGTTTTCAGCTGTGTGCGTATTCTGGAAACCGGTGATACAAAGCGTAGCCTGCCTAGGAAAGAGTTGGCGTTTGCGAGATGCTGCTACTGGTGCCGCCGCTGCTGTTCTTGCGGCGGGAGTCCATACATCTACCCAGTGGGCTGTCACAGTCATATAGTCCTGACCCTGCCCTGCTCCACTTGTCCACATGTCCGTGGTTAAGTGGACATTGGGTACAGCTGCATTTTTTAGGACACTGGTGACTCTTTTTCTGAGGTCTGTGTACATTTTCGGTATCGCCTGCCTAGAGAAATGGAACCTAGATGGTATTTGGTACCGGGGACACAGTACCTCAAACAAGTCTCTAGTTGGCTCTGCAGTAATGATGGATACCGGAACCACGTTTCTCACCACCCAGGATGCCAAGGCCTCAGTTATCCGCTTTGCAGCAGGATGACTGCTGTGATATTTCATCTTCATCGCAAAGGACTGTTGGACAGTCAATTGCTTGGTGGAAGTAGTAAAAGTGGTCTTACGACTTCCCCTCTGGGATGACCATCGACTCCCAGCAGCAACAACAGCAGCGCCAGCAGCAGTAGGCGTTACACGCAAGGATGCATCGGAGGAATCCCAGGCAGGAGAGGACTCGTCAGAATTGCCAGTGACATGGCCTGCAGGACTATTGGCATTCCTGGGGAAGGAGGAAATTGACACTGAGGGAGTTGGTGGGGTGGTTTGCGTGAGCTTGGTTACAAGAGGAAGGGATTTACTGGTCAGTGGACTGCTTCCGCTGTCGCCCAAAGTTTTTGAACTTGTCACTGACTTATGATGAATGCGCTGCAGGTGACGTATAAGGGAGGATGTTCCGAGGTGGTTAACGTCCTTACCCCTACTTATTACAGCTTGACAAAGGCAACACACGGCTTGACAAATGTTGTCCGCATTTCTGTTGAAATACTTCCACACCGAAGAGCTGATTTTTTTGGTATTTTCACCAGGCATGTCAATGGCCATATTCATCCCACGGACAACAGGTGTCTCCCCGGGTGCCTGACTTAAACAAACCACCTCACCATCAGAATCCTCCTGGTCAATTTCCTCCCCAGCGCCAGCAACACCCATATCCTCCTCATCCTGGTGTACTTCAACACTGACATCTTCAATCTGACTATCAGGAACTGGACTGTGGGTGCTCCTTCCAGCACTTGCAGGGGGCGTGCAAATGGTGGAAGGCGCATGCTCTTCACGTCCAGTGTTGGGAAGGTCAGGCATCGCAACCGACACAATTGGACTCTCCTTGTGGATTTGTGATTTCGAAGAACGCACAGTTCTTTGCTGTGCTTTTGCCAGCTTAAGTCTTTTCATTTTTCTAGCGAGAGGCTGAGTGCTTCCACCCTCATGTGAAGCTGAACCACTAGCCATGAACATAGGCCAGGGCCTCAGCCGTTCCTTGCCACTCCGTGTGGTAAATGGCATATTGGCAAGTTTACGCTTCTCCTCCGACGATTTTATTTTAGATTTTTGAGTCCTTTTTTTACTGATATTTGGTGTTTTGGATTTTACATGCTCTGTACTATGACATTGGGCATCGGCCTTGGCAGACGACGTTGATGGCATTTCATCGTCTCGGCCATGACTAGTGGCAGCAGCTTCAGCACGAGGTGGAAGTCGATCTTGATCTTTCCCTATTTTTGGAACCTCAACATTTTTGTTCTCCATATTTTAATAGGCACAACTAAAAGGCACCTCAGGTAAACAATGGAGATGGATGGATACTAGTATACTTATGGATGACGAGTGACTGCCGACACAGAGGTAGCTACAGCCGTGGACTACCGTACTGCGTCTGCTAGTATAGACTGGATGATAATGATATAAAAAATATATATATATATCACTACTGCAGGACAGGTATATATTATATAATGACGGACCTGCTGGACACTGTCAGCAGCAGACTCCTAAACTACTAGTATGAAGAAGATAGAAAAAAAAAACCCACCACAGGTAGGTATACAATTATGGACGAGCACTGCCGACACAGAGGTAGCTACAGCCGTGGACTACCGTACTGCGTCTGCTAGTATAGACTGGATGACAATGATATAAAAAATATATATATATCACTACTGCAGGACAGGTATATATTATATAATGACGGACCTGCTGGACACTGTCAGCAGCAGACTCCTAAACTACTAGTATGAAGAAGATAGAAAAAAAAACCCCCACCACAGGTAGGTATACAATTATGGACGAGCACTGCCGACACAGAGGTAGCTACAGCCGTGGACTACCGTACTGCGTCTGCTAGTATAGACTGGATGATAATGATATAAAATATATATATATATATATATCACTACTGCAGGACAGGTATATATTATATAATGACGGACCTGCTGGACACTGTCAGCAGCAGACTCCTAAACTACTAGTATGAAGAAGATAGAAAAAAAACCCCACCACAGGTAGGTATACAATTATGGACGAGCACTGCCGACACAGAGGTAGCTACAGCCGTGGACTACCGTACTGCGTCTGCTAGTATAGACTGGATGATAATGATATAAAAAATATATATATATCACTACTGCAGGACAGGTATATATTATATAATGACGGACCTGCTGGACACTGTCAGCAGACTCCTAAACTACTAGTATGAAGAAGATAGAAAAAAAAAAACCCACCATAGGTAGGTATACAATTATGGACGAGCACTGCCGACACAGAGGTAGCTACAGCCGTGGACTACCGTACTGCGTCTGCTAGTATAGACTGGATGATAATGATATAAAAAATATATATATATCACTACTGCAGGACAGGTATATATTATATAATGACGGACCTGCTGGACACTGTCAGCAGCAGACTCCTAAACTACTAGTATGAAGAAGATAGAAAAAAAAACCCCACCACAGGTAGGTATACAATTATGGACGAGCACTGCCGACACAGAGGTAGCTACAGCCGTGGACTACCGTACTGCGTCTGCTAGTATAGACTGGATGATAATGATATAAAAAATATATATATATCACTACTGCAGGACAGGTATATATTATATAATGACGGACCTGCTGGACACTGTCAGCAGCAGACTCCTAAACTACTAGTATGAAGAAGAAAGAAAAAAAAAAAACCACCACAGGTAGGTATACAATTATGGACGAGCACTGCCGACACAGAGGTAGCTACAGCCGTGGACTACCGTACTGCGTCTGCTAGTATAGACTGGATGATGATGATATAAAAAATATATATATATCACTACTGCAGGTATATATTATAATATAATGAATGACGGACCTGCTGGACACTGTCTGTCAGCAGAATGCGTTTATAGAATAAAAAAAAAAACACCACACGAGTGTTTAACTTTTTCAGGCAGACAATATACTGGTGGTCACTGGTCAGTCACACTGGCAGCAAAAGTGTGCACTGTTATGTACTACTGCTATAACTGCTCCCCAGTCTCCCCCACAATTAAGCTGTGTGAGCAGTGAGCACTCAGCACAGTCAGATATACATAGATGATATTATCATGCAGCACACTGAGGCTGAGCACAGATATGGTATGTGACTGTGTATCGTTTTTTTTCAGGCAGAGAACGGATTTTAAATAATAAATAAAACTGGTGGTTACTAGTATAACTATCAGCAAAACTCTGCACTCTCTGAGTACTCCTAATGCTCCCCAAAATTACTAAAATTAAATTACTAGTAAATCAAGTGTCTCACTCTCTATCTAAACGGAGAGGACGCCAGCCACGTCCTCTCCCTATCAATCTCAATGCACGTGTGAAAATGGCGGCGACGCGCGGCTCCTTATATAGAATCCGAGTCTCGCGATAGAATACGAGCCTCGCGAGAATCCGACAGCGGGATGATGACGTTCGGGCGCGCTCGGGTTAGCCGAGCAAGGCGGGAAGATCCGAGTCTGCCTCGGACCCGTGTAAAAAGGCTGAAGTTCGGGGGGGGGGTTCGGATTCCGAGGAACCGAACCCGCTCATCTCTACTAAAGACATGTACTATTTCTCAAGCAATGGTCGTTGTTGATGTATTGCACAATTATATCAATTCCGGGTATCTGGTATTGTATTCCATTATCACCAAAATATATTGATGGCCCCAGGTGGATTTTATTAGATGTCCAACCAAATCTATAGCTATTCTTTCAAACATAACCTCAATAATTGGTACAGGGACAAGCAGACTTTTAAAATGTGGCCTTGAAGCATGATACTGACATTTAAGACAGGATGCACAATTCTCAGATACCTCCTTATGGATAACTACCTGAAAAACCTCTGTAAAATCCTCTCTGTTTTGTTTCTACCTATAGGTGACCTGCAGTTACAGTATGTGACCATTAGCTAGGTCTAATTTAATTCTTCTATAATGTATGCCTTGGAGACTACCATTTGTTCCCCAATCTCTTCCCCTTTCTAAGTCACTTGATAAGAAAAATACTGGCATGTTGTCATGTGAGGATATGACAACTAACTATCAGGGTCTACAGAGTTTACATCATAACTTTTACATTTTCTCTAGTTTTACCAGAATAAGGCCATTTAACTCCTCTAAGGCAAAGATCTCTTTTATGACTTCAAGATCAGGCAGACAATTAACCGGTTCAACAACTTTTTCTACTTCAGTAAGAGGTATATCACTACCCCACTACTGTTCTTATAATTCTCTGGCTCCCCAATCATGCTTAAGAAAGGGCACATTTCAGACTCATAAGACACTCCCACTGCCACTGTATCAGTAACATTCTCAAATAGGTCTGGGTTATTTACTTATGTAACAAATTGGCTTTTCCATAGCTTCCAGTCTCTCCCCAAAATCACATCATACATCAAGCCAGGAACCAACCCCAGAAAGAATACAGTGGAACCACACTGTGTTTCTATATCTACCTATGCAGTAACATACAGTACTACCAAGTATCCCCATGTATGCAAGTCACACCAAAAGTTTTCCCCTTACAGTTCAAGGGGTTTACCAATTTGGCTTTCATAAGAGTAACAGGCTACCAGAATCTAAGAAAGCCTCTACCTGGTTGCCTTCAATAGTGACTAAACACATTTACTTATTTGGAACAGTCTAACCAGTGATCACTGGAGATCGCTGTTGCAGGAATAGAGCCTAGTGGGGTACACTCAATACTTCCTTAATCACCACATACCTTTTAACCATTTCAAACAATTTGACTGCTGTTTTAGGATCCGTGTTGCGCACCCACTTGCGCAGAGTTAGGTACAGTATCAATCCATAATGTCCCTTTTGTCTGGCTGTAGCCACTTTGTGGTAAAATACATGAGGTCATGCTTTTAAGAGCAGAGAGGCTTTTCTGTTTGGTATTTCCAGCAGTGAGCTTGTTGGGCACGCTGAGCCCCATGTTAGATTGGGCGAGTGGCGTTACCGCTGGAGCAACTGGTGTGCTTGAGTAGACAGCATGAAAAACTGTCAGTCCAGATGAGAACCTGACTTGGATCAATGAAGAAAAGTCTGGTGTTGAAGTGATCTGGCATGAAATCTGCAGAAGATGACCACTTCAAAAGCAGCAGCTATCTTCCATAGTGGCCTGTTGCAGTTGAAGAAGAGACCGCATTCTGGACTAGAGGTCACGGATTTTCTGCGATGGAAGGAAGACATGTTGAGACTCTGTATTGAAAAGAAGACACAGAAACAACATCAGATGAGAGGGAAGTAGGTTCGATTTTAGAAAATTGACAATTTAACCATGAGTCTGCAGAGTAGAATGCATGACCTGCAGGTGATGTAGCAGGAGGGCATCCGACAGAACCTTGAGAAGTAGTTTGTCCATATATGTAATGATGGTGACACCCATGATCCTTAGCATAGAGACCATATGAGCCATGACCTTCATGAAAAGCCTTGGACCTGGGAGCCGGTATTTTGGTCTCACCCCTCAGCAGATAACACCTAAGTGCGGCCCATACCCCCCTTGTGATGATACTGGGTTCTGGTTCTAGTGAGGACAGGGGTGCTGGCAGGAGAGGACCTCCCATGATTTGAATGTAATTATGATTGGCCACTAGGTTACTCACATGATCCCTAGCAGAAGAACATCTTTGTGGTGATGAGGGCACCAACAGAAGGGCCCTCTCTCCTGTGCTAATTTGCATGCTGTTTATTACCACAGCCAATTTATTTCTTCAGGGGTTGCAGCTCTTCCTCTTCACATGCTGCACCCCCTGATCTCTGTTCTGCTCAAGGGAAGACTAGATTGCGGGGCATGTACCGCTAGGATAAAAAATTTTTACTGAATTTTGCCATGCCATTTGTGTAGTCAGCATGGAAAAAGATGTGGATCAGGGAAGCAGCGGAATGCAGGATTGACGTGAAGATTTGAAAATCATGAGCTAAAGCCTAAATTCTATCCTCCCTCTTCTTTTCTATGTCTTATTTTGTCTGGTCACACATCATCTGGTAGCTGGACATGTCCCTTCAGTAGTACTGTACTCACACCATACAATTCCATACTTTCAGTGTTTCCTTCATGCATCAGTACAATACTGCTACTAATATTGTTTTTCTGCAGCGGGGTACACTGTGGTGTAGAGTTGGATCTTGATCCGAGGCACCAAAAGGCTAAAAGCTTTGACTGTTCCCAAGATGCACAGCGCCGCCTCCTCTATAACCCTGCCTCCGTGCACAGGAGCTCTGTTTGTAAGTTGGTACCTCTAGAGCAGACTGACAACAGGGGAGCTGCGCTGGGCAGCCCTAAAAAGAGCTTTCAATTGAAGAAAGAAGACTTCAGAGCAGCAGCATAGGCACTTAAAAGTGCTAAGTGTCATTATGACACATTGTGCTGCGGCTCCCCCACCTCCCAGCGGCGCTGTACACTCCCGCGCCCTGGTTGCCGGGTAACTACAGCAGAGGGCTCCGGTTCTTACTTAGGGCACACACACACACCGTCGCTGCTCTCCAGGATCGCGTGGCTGCTGCAAGGAGGAGGTAAGAGGGTTCCTCAGGTGGGACCCACTGCAAACTGTGATCCGGCGCGGTCTCTGGGAGGCAGACCGCACGCGCTGGCATGGACACTGTGGCCGTGCAGGAACCCCACTAGACCACCAGGGCAAGGGCACAGGTCGGATTTTAGTAATAATCCGTTTCTATACTGCCCACAGTACCCAGTGGTGAAGTCCAGCAAGAGGATCTGGCTCTGACCTGTAGCCCCTCCCCCCGATCCCCAGGGCACCATTTACTGCTAATGTTCCTGCCCTGGAGCTGCATCTCTCTCTCTCCTTCTCTCCCTGTCAGTGTTTGGGTGCCATTACACACACAGCTGCGCTTATCTGGGACTGCTGGGCAATGCTTCCTCTGTAAAGCCGCCTGCAAAATCAGCGCTGTGCATTTACAGGACACTTAAGTATTCTACATGTCGTTAGACAGTGGTAGTTAAGAACAACTAGGGATATTTAGTACAAGTACCCTGTGATATACATCCAGTCTTTACTGTGCATTGATATATCTATATACCTAATTAGCTTTACTTGTGTAATGCAGGTACTACAGTATTACAGTATTGCTAGTCCAGTGCAGTTTTATTGTTATTTGTGATAATTTCTGCATTGTACATGTGAGTGTGTGTGTGCTAATTAGAGATGAGCGGGTTCGGTTCCTCGGAATCCGAACCCCCCCGAACTTCAGCCTTTTTACACGGGTCCGAGGCAGACTCGGATCTTCCCGCCTTGCTCGGCTAACCCGAGCGCGCCCGAACGTCATCATCCCGCTGACGGATTCTCGCGAGGCTCGTATTCTATCGCGAGACTCGGATTCTATATAAGGAGCCGCCATTTTCACACGTGCATTGAGATTGATAGGGAGAGGACGTGGCTGGCGTCCTCTCCGTTAGAATAGATAGAGACACTTGAGTTGATTACTTAGTAATTTTGGGGAGCATTAGGAGTACTCAGAGTGCAGAGTTTTGCTGATAGTTAGTTACTAGTGACTGACCACCACCAGTTTTATTTATTATTTAATATAATCCGTTCTCTGCCTGAAAAAAAACGATACACAGTCACATACCATATCTGTGCTCAGCCTCAGTGTGCTGCATGATAATATCATCTATGTATATCTGACTGTGCTGAGTGCTCACTGCTCACACAGTTGAATTGTGGGGGAGACTGGGGTGCAGTTATAGCAGGAGTACAGTGCACACTTTTGCTGCCAGTGTGACTGACCAGTGACCACCAGTATATTGTCTGCCTGAAAAAGTTAAACACTCCTGTGGTGTTTTTTTTATTTATTCTATAAACGCATTCTGCTGACAGTGTCCAGCATGTCCGTCATTCATTATATTATATAAATATTTACCTGCAGTAGTGTTATATTTTTTTTGTTCATCTCTATCATCTTTATCATCTCTATATTAGCAGACGCAGTACGGTAGTCCACGGCTGTGGCTACCTCTGTGTCGTCAGTGCTCGTCCATAATTGTATACCTACCTGTGGTGGTTTTTTTTTTTTTCTATCTTCTTCAAACTAGTAGTTTAGGAGTCTGCTGACAGTGTCCAGCAGGTCCGTCATTATATTATATATACCTGCAGTAGTGATATATATATATTTTTTATATCATTATCATCTCTATACTAGCAGACGCAGTACGGTAGTCCACGGCTGTAGCTACCTCTGTGTCATCAGTGCTCGTCCATAATTGTATACCTACCTGTGGTGGGTTTTTTTTTTCTATCTTCTTCATACTAGTAGTTTAGGAGTCTGCTGACAGTGTCCAGCAGGTCCGTCATTATATTATATATACCTGCAGTAGTGATATATATATATATTATATATCATTATCATCTCTATACTAGCAGACGCAGTACGGTAGTCCACGGCTGTGGCTACCTCTGTGTCGTCAGTGCTCGTCCATAATTGTATACCTACCTGTGGTGGGGGTTTTTTTTCTATCTTCTTCAAACTAGTAGTTTAGGAGTCTGCTGACAGTGTCCAGCAGGTCCGTAATTATATTATATATACCTGCAGTAGTGATATATATATATTTTTTATATCATTATCATCTCTATACTAGCAGACGCAGTATGGTAGTCCACGGCTGTGGCTACCTCTGTGTCGTCAGTGCTCGTCCATAATTGTATACCTACCTGTGGTGGGGTTTTTTTTTCTATCTTCTTCATACTAGTAGTTTAGGAGTCTGCTGACAGTGTCCAGCAGGTCCGTCATTATATTATATATACCTGCAGTAGTGATATATATATATATTTTTTATATCATTATCATCTCTATACTAGCAGACGCAGTACGGTAGTCCACGGCTGTGGCTACCTCTGTGTTGTCAGTGCTCGTCCATAATTGTATACCTACCTGTGGTGGGGTTTTTTTTTCTATCTTCTTCATACTAGTAGTTTAGGAGTCTGCTGACAGTGTCCAGCAGGTCCGTCATTATATTATATATACCTGCAGTAGTGATATATATATATTTTTTATATCATTATCATCTCTATACTAGCAGACGCAGTACGGTAGTCCACGGCTGTGGCTACCTCTGTGTCGTCAGTGCTCGTCCATAATTGTATACCTACCTGTGGTGGGTTTTTTTTTCTATCTTCTTCATACTAGTAGTTTAGGAGTCTGCTGACAGTGTCCAGCAGGTCCGTCATTATATTATATATACCTGCAGTAGTGATATATATATATTTTTTATATCATTATCATCTCTATACTAGCAGACGCAGTACGGTAGTCCACGGCTGTGGCTACCTCTGTGTCGTCAGTGCTCGTCCATAATTGTATACCTACCTGTGGTGGGGTTTTTTTTTCTATCTTCTTCATACTAGTAGTTTAGGAGTCTGCTGACAGTGTCCAGCAGGTCCGTCATTATATTATATATACCTGCAGTAGTGATATATATATATTTTTTATATCATTATCATCTCTATACTAGCAGACGCAGTACGGTAGTCCACGGCTGTGGCTACCTCTGTGTCGTCAGTGCTCGTCCATAATTGTATACCCACCTGTGGTGGGTTTTTTTTTTCTATCTTTTTCATACTAGTAGTTTAGGAGTCTGCTGACAGTGTCCAGCAGGTCCGTCATTATATTATATATACCTGCAGTAGTGATATATATATATTTTTTATATCATTATCATCTATATACTAGCAGACGCAGTACGGTAGTCCACGGCTGTAGCTACCTCTGTGTCGTCAGTCACTCGTCATCCATAAGTATACTAGTATCCATCCATCTCCATTGTTTACCTGAGGTGCCTTTTAGTTGTGCCTATTAAAATATGGAGAACAAAAATGTTGAGGTTCCAAAAATAGGGAAAGATCAAGATCCACTTCCACCTCGTGCTGAAGCTGCTGCCACTAGTCATGGCCGAGACGATGAAATTCCATCAACGTCGTCTGCCAAGGCCGATGCCCAATGTCATAGTACAGAGCATGTAAAATCCAAAACACCAAATATCAGTAAAAAAAGGACTCAAAAATCTAAAATAAAATCGTCGGAGGAGAAGCGTAAACTTGCCAATATGCCATTTACCACACGGAGTGGCAAGGAACGGCTGAGGCCCTGGCCTATGTTCATGGCTAGTGGTTCAGCTTCACATGAGGATGGAAGCACTCAGCCTCTCGCTAGAAAAATGAAAAGACTTAAGCTGGCAAAAGCACAGCAAAGAACTGTGCGTTCTTCGAAATCACAAATCCACAAGGAGAGTCCAATTGTGTCGGTTGCGATGCCTGACCTTCCCAACACTGGACGTGAAGAGCATGCGCCTTCCACCATTTGCACGCCCCCTGCAAGTGCTGGAAGGAGCACCCGCAGTCCAGTTCCTGATAGTCAGATTGAAGATGTCAGTGTTGAAGTACACCAGGATGAGGAGGATATGGGTGTTGCTGGCGCTGGGGAGCTAATTTACAATGAGGATTCTGATGGTGAGGTGGTTTGTTTAAGTCAGGCACCCGGGGAGACAACTGTTGTCCGTGGGAGGAATATGGCCATTGACATGCCTGGTGAAAATACCAAAAAAATCAGCTCTTCGGTGTGGAAGTATTTCAACAGAAATGCGGACAACAGGTGTCAAGCCGTGTGTTGCCTTTGTCAAGCTGTAATAAGTAGGGGTAAGGACGTTAACCACCTCGGAACATCCTCCCTTATACGTCACCTGCAGCACATTCATCATAAGTCAGTGACAAGTTCAAAAACTTTGGGCGACAGCGGAAGCAGTCCACTGACCAGTAAATCCCTTCCTCTTGTAACCAAGCTCACGCAAACCACCCCACCAACTCCCTCAGTGTCAATTTCCTCCTTCCCCAGGAATGCCAATAGTCCTGAAGGCCATGTCACTGGCAATTCTGACGAGTCCTCTCCTGCCTGGGATTCCTCCGATGCATCCTTGAGTGTAATGCCTACTGCTGCTGGCGCTGCTGTTGTTGCTGCTGGGAGTCGATGGTCATCCCAGAGGGGAAGTCGTAAGACCACTTTTACTACTTCCACCAAGCAATTGACTGTCCAACAGTCCTTTGCGAGGAAGATGAAATATCACAGCAGTCATCCTGCTGCAAAGCGGATAACTGAGGCCTTGGCATCCTGGGCGGTGAGAAACGTGGTTCCGGTATCCATCATTACTGCAGAGCCAACTATAGACTTGATTGAGGTACTGTGTCCCCGGTACCAAATACCATCTAGGTTCCATTTCTCTAGGCAGGCGATACCGAAAATGTACACAGACCTCAGAAAAAGACTCACCAGTGTCCTAAAAAATGCAGTTGTACCCAATGTCCACTTAACCACGGACATATGGACAAGTGGAGCAGGGCAGACTGAGGACTATATGACTGTGACAGCCCACTGGGTAGATGTATTGACTCCCGCCGCAAGAACAGCAGCGGCGGCACCAGTAGCAGCATCTCGCAAACGCCAACTCTTTCCTAGGCAGGCTACGCTTTGTATCACCGCTTTCCAGAATACGCACACAGCTAAAAACCTCTTACGGCAACTGAGGAAGATCATCGCAGAATGGCTTACCCCAATTGGACTCTCCTGTGGATTTGTGGCATCGGACAACGCCAGCAATATTGTGTGTGCATTAAATATGGGCAAATTCCAGCACGTCCCATGTTTTGCACATACCTTAAATTTGGTGATGCAGAATTATTTAAAAAACGAGAGGGGCGTGCAAGAGATGCTGTCGGTGGCCAGAAGAATTGCGGGACACTTTCGGCGTACAGGCACCACGTACAGAAGACTGGAGCAACACCAAAAACGCCTGAACCTGCCCTGCCATCATCTGAAGCAAGAAGTGGTAACGAGGTGGAATTCAACCCTCTATATGCTTCAGAGGTTGGAGGAGCAGCAAAAGGCCATTCAAGCCTATACAACTGAGCACGATATAGGAGGTGGAATGCACCTGTCTCAAGCGCAGTGGAGAATGATTTCAACGTTGTGCAAGGTTCTGCAACCTTTTGAACTTGCCACACGTGAAGTCAGTTCAGACACTGCCAGCCTGAGTCAGGTCATTCCCCTCATCAGGCTTTTGCAGAAGAAGCTGGAGACATTGAAGGAGGAGCTAACACTGAGCGATTCCGCTAGGCATGTGGGACTTGTGAATGGAGCCCTTAATTCGCTTAACAAGGATTCACGGGTGGTCAATCTGTTGAAATCAGAGCACTACATTTTTGCCACCGTGCTCGATCCTAGATTTAAAACCTACGTTGTATCTCTCTTTCCGGCAGACACAAGTCTGCAGGGGTTCAAAGAACTGCTGGTGAGAAAATTGTCAAGTCAAGCGGAACGCGACCTGTCAACATCTCCTCCTTCACATTCTCCCGCAACTGGGGGTGCGAGGAAAAGGCTCAGAATTCCGAGCCCACCCGCTGGCGGTGATGCAGGGCAGTCTGGAGCGACTGCTGATGCTGACATCTGGTCCGGACTGAAGGACCTGACAACGATTACGGACATGTCGTCTACTGTCACTGCATATGATTCTCTCACCATTGAAAGAATGGTGGAGGATTATATGAGTGACCGCATCCAAGTAGGCACGTCAGACAGTCCGTACGTATACTGGCAGGAAAAAGAGGCAATTTGAATTGGAGGCCCTTGCACAAACTGGCTTTATTCTACCTAAGTTGCCCTCCCACAAGTGTGTACTCCGAAAGAGTGTTTAGTGCCGCCGCTCACCTTGTCAGCAATCGGCGTACGAGGTTACTTCCAGAAAATGTGGAGAAGATGATGTTCATTAAAATGAATTATAATCAATTCCTCCGTGGAGACATTCACCAGCAGCAATTGCCTCCACAAAGTACACAGGGAGCTGTGATGGTGGATTCCAGTGGGGACGAATTGATAATCTGTGAGGAGGGGTATGTATACGGTGATGAATCGGAGGATGATGATGAAGTGGACATCTTGCCTCTGTAGAGCCAGTTTGTGCAAGGAGAGATTAATTGCTTCTTTTTTGGTGGGGGTCCAAACCAACCCGTCATTTCAGTCACAGTCGTGTGGCAGACCCTGTCACTGAAATGATGGGTTGGTTAAAGTGTGCATGTCCTGTTTATACAACATAAGGGTGGGTGGGAGGGCCCAAGGACAATTCCATCTTGCACCTCTTTTTTCTTTCATTTTTCTTTGCGTCATGTGCTGTTTGGGGAGTGTTTTTTGGAAGGGCCATCCTGCATGACACTGCAGTGCCACTCCTAGATGGGCCAGGTGTTTGTGTCGGCCACTAGGGTCACTTATCTTAGTCACACAGCTACCTCATTGCGCCTCATTTTTTTCTTCTTTGCGTCATGTGCTGTTTGGGGAGTATTTTTTGGAAGGGCCATCCGGCCTGACACTGCAGTGCCACTCCTAGATGGGCCAGGTGTTTGTGTCGGCCACTAGGGTCGCTTAGCTTACTCACACAGCTACCTCATTGCGCCTCTTTTTTTCTTTGCGTCATGTGCTGTTTGGGGAGTGTTTTTTGGAAGGGCCATCCTGCGTGACACTGCAGTGCCACTCCTAGATGGGCCAGGTGTTTGTGTCGGCCACTAGGGTCGCTGAGCTTAGTCACACAGCTACCTCATTGCGCCTCTTTTTTTCTTTGCGTCATGTGCTGTTTCGGGAGTGTTTTTTGGAAGGGCCATCCTGCGTGACACTGCAGTGCCACTCCTAGATGGGCCAGGTGTTTGTGTCGGCCACTTGGGTCGCTGAGCTTAGTCATCCAGCGACCTCGGTGCAAATTTTAGGACTAAAAATAATATTGTGAGGTGTGAGGTGTTCAGAATAGACCAAAAATGAGTGGAAATTATGGTTATTGAGGTTAATAATACTTTGGGATCAAAATGACCCCCAAATTCTATGATTTAAGCTGTTTTTTAGGTTTTTTTGAAAAAAACACCCGAATCCAAAACACACCCGAATCCGACAAAAAAAATTCGGTGAGGTTTTGCCAAAACGCGTTCGAACCCAAAACACGGCCACGGAACCGAACCCAAAACCAAAACACAAAACCCGAAAAATTTCCGGTGCACATCTCTAGTGCTAATAGCTGCTGTGTGATCTCACATCTACTGCTATCCCTATATTCTGTACCCTGAGGGGGGCTCTGTGTGTCAGGGTTTTCATATAATTAATATAGTGGTTATCACAGGATATACTCTTTTGGTATTTTCTCTGTGTATTACAGTCACCATACACCTCTTAAATCCTCTTAAATCCTCCATGTGTGCTCTTCCTGTAGTTACACTATCCGGAGGGATTTTTGTTAGGTACTTTGTCTGCTTATATTGTACTGTTCCACCCTAAGGTAAAGCTTTCTTGTAATGTCAGCTCAACAGGGTGAGGGTTCTGTGGCTGACCCTGCGTCCTGCAGCGTTCATGCTATGGATGTCTCTGAGGAAAATATTGCAGCTGAGGGTTCAGTTGCTGGGGGCTTTGTACCCCTCAGTCAGTCTATTACAACAGGGTCAACTACTAACCCGCCGTGGGCTACTTTTTCTAATTTACTGACTACGCTGGTAACTAGACTTGTGCCTCTTATGGGACCTCCTGTGCCATTACAGCCACATATTGTCCCTGCTGTTAATCCACCATGAGCAGATACTTTGTCCTCTCGGTTATAGTAATTAAAACTGTCATTGGCCAAGTAAAATCCTAACCCTCTCCTGCCTAAGACCAAGGAGTCACTTAAGCGGCCCATTACGTCCTCACAATCCACTCATGTTACAGACACTACTTCTGATGAAGATGGCGCATATACTGATTCCTCAGACACTGATGCAGATGCTTCTGATGGGAATCCCTGACCCAAGTGGATGTTCCTGACCTCTTAGAGGCTATAGGGCTGATTCTTCAAATTGATGATAAAGAACCACCTGCTCCCTCTAAGAAACCAGATAAGTTCAAGCATCAGAAGGTTACTAAGTTAGTTTTACCACATTCTGACCATTTAGTTGACATAAGTCAGGAATCCTGGGAATATCCAGGAAAGAAATTCTCTCTGTTTAAGAAGATGCTAGCTCGCTGTCCCCTTGCTGCAGAGTTAAGCAAAAATTGGGAAACGCCGCCACCGGTGGACTCACAGGTCGCACGTCTGGTGGTATCATCTGCTCTGCCTGTCACTACCGTCACCTCTCTGAAAGAACCGATGGATAAGCGTGTTGAGGGTTGCTTGTATTCCATTTACACTCTGGCTGGAGCTGTGCATAGGCCTACTATTGCGGCCTCTTGGGCTGCTAAAGCTATAGAGGCCTGGGTTGAGGAAGTTGAATCGGAGCTACCGTTAAATTTTCCTGATAATGCAAAACAGTGTCTTTCGTACATTGTTACAGTCTCTCATTATATTCAAGAGGCAGCATCGGAGGCAGGTATCCTAGCGGCCAAGGCATCTACCATATCTATTCTGGCTCGCCGGATCCTCTGGTTGCGGTCCTGATCGGTAGACTTGGAGGTAATCCCTTTTAAGGAAAACATTCTTTTTGGGGAAGATCTCAAAAACTCTCCATATGGTGGTACAATCCCTCCTGGATACGGGAGTGGTAGTGCCGTTGCCTCTGGAAACTCTTCGCTCTATTGTTCTGGTCCTGGAGCCCAAGGACTACATGGTATCCCTGGATATACAGGATGCTTACCTGAATATACCTATTGCAGTGTCGCATCAGCAATACCTGCAGTTTGCTATTGGCAACCTATATTTTCAATTCCAGGCATTGCCTTTTGGTCTGACCTCGGCTCCTCGAGTTTTCACCAAGGTCATGGCGTCATGATGGCCTTACTCCACCATCAGGGTATCAGGATGCTGCCGTATCTCGATGACTTGTTGATCCTGGTGAACTCCCCAGAGGTTCTCCTTCATCACCTGGACCTGACGGTCTAATTCCTGCAAGCCCACGAGTGGCTCATCAACTGGAAGAAGTCTTCCCTGAATCCTGGGAGCACTATTGGACACACACAACCAGCGGTTATTTTTGTCTCCGTACAAGGTCTTGAAGCTTCAGGACAAGATAAGATGCTTCCTCTCTCGCCCACGTGTGTCAATTCACTCGGCGATGCAAGTACTAGGCCTCATGGTGTCGGCTTTTGACATGGTGGAGTACGCTCAATGTCATTCCTGCCCTCTGCAGAGGTTAATTTCTCTCTGAGTGGGACGGCCTGCCTCCCCGGATCAGGTCTCACATGATATCCTTGACTCCGGAGGTCTGTCTGTCACTGACTTGGTGGCTGCAGGACCATCAACTGAGCATGGGTCGTCCATTCTGGATCTCCAACTGGGTCATTCTGATGACAGATGCCAGTCTGCAGGGTTGGGGCATGGTGTTGGAGCAACACTCTCTTCAGGGTCGGTGGACCAGGGAGGAATCTCTCCTCCCAATGAACTTTCTGGAATTGCGGGCAGTGCTCAATGCGTTGACACTAGCCCTGCCTCTGGTACAGAACAAGCATGTTCAGGTACAGTCAGACAATGCCACCACGGTGGCGTACATAAATCATCAAGGCAGCACCCGAATCTGCAAAGCACTGATAGAAGTGTCAAAGATTCTGCGTTGGGCAGAACGCCATCTGCCAGCCATATTGGCAGTGTTCATTCCGGGGGTCCTAAACTGAGAAGTGGACTTCCTCAGTCATCAGGACATACACACCGGAGAGTGGAGCCTTCATCCGGAGGTCTTTCAACTCCTTGTGGAACAGTGGGGTCTGCCAGATGTAGACCTGATGGCGTCTCGACACAATCACAAGGTTCCGGTCTTCGGAGCAAGGAAAAGGGATCCTCAAGCAGCATTCGTGGATGCACTGGCAATTCCATGGAACTTTCGGCTGCCGTACGTGTTCCCTCCGGTGTCACTTCTGCCCAGGGTGATAAGGAAGTTCAAGCAAGAAGCAGGAATACTACTTCTAATCGCTCTGGCGTGGCCCAGACGGCATTGGTTCTCAGACCTGCAGGGTTTACCGATAGAGTGTCCTCTTCTGCTTCCGTAGCACCCAGGCCTCCTCGTTCAGGGCTCTTGTGTCTACCAGGATTTGGCCCGGCTGGCTTTGACGGCATGTCTCTTGAAGCTTCCGTACTAAGGGCCAAAGGTTTTTCTGAGGCGGTCATTCAAACTATGTTGAAGGCCTGTAAGCCGGCTTCTGCTTGGATATATCATAGGGTCTGGAATTCTAATTTTGCTTGGTGTGCAACTAATAATTATGATGCATACAAGTTCAGTACCACCAAACTCTTGGCTTTTCTGCAACAGGGCCTGGACTTACGCCTTCATCTGGCCTCCATCAAGGTTCATATTTCTGCCTCATAGATAGGGTTTCTGCCTGATGTTCATACATTCACTCAGGGTGTTTTATGGATTCAACCTCCCTATGTCCATATGTCCCGCCTGCGGCTCCTTGGGATTTGTTGGTTGTTCTGGATGCCTTACAAGAGTCTTCGTTTGAGCCTCTTGAGTCTGTAGACCTTAAATGGCTTACACTTAAGGTCTTGTTTCTGCTGGCTATTGCCGCTGATAGATGGGTTTCAGACTTGGGTGGCTTGTCCTGTTGGTCACCCCTTCTGATTTTTCACACCGTGACCGTGCGGGTTATCCTCCAAAGAGCGGTCTTTGGATGTGGTACGGGCTCTCCGTATTTATGTGAAGACGACAGCTTCTCTTTGGAGATCTGATTCTCTCTTTGTCCTTTTTGGTTTTCGCAAACATTGGCTGGCCTGCTAACAAGCAGACCTTGACCAGATGGATTAGAATGGTGATTGCACATGCTTATGTACAGGCTGGCCTTCCAGCTCCTGCTACCATCAAAGCCCATTGTACTTGGTCTGTTGGACCTTCTTGGGTGGCCCGCTGTGGTGCGACTCTTGAACAATTTTGCAAGGCAGCTACGTGGTCCTCAGAGAACACGTTCATAAGGTTCTATGCCGTCGATACTTACGCCTCCCAGGATGCCTCCTTTGGACACCAGGTTCTTGTGCCTGCTGCAGTGCGTCCCCTCCCATGAGGAACTGCTTTAGGACATCCCCGATGTTATCCCTGTGGAACCCCAGTATACCCTGCTGCAGAAAAGGAGATTTATGGTGAGAAATTACCTTTGTTAAATCTCTTTCTGCGAGGTACACTGGGTTCCACAGTGTGCCCACCCTGACGCACTTAGCTTCTTTGGGTTGGTATGGCATTAGCCGCTGATAACTTCTCCTGTAGTGAGAATGTGGTGTATGTGGCTACTAACGGTTGTCGTCTCTTTTACCTGCTACTGCATTGGACTGGTTAATAAAACTGAGCTCAAGTGCACGGAGGCGGGGATATAGAGGAGGCGGCGCTGTGCATCTTGGGAACAGTCAAAGCTTTTGGTACCTCGGATCAAGATCCTACTCTACACCCCGATGTTATCCCTGTGGAAACCAGTGTACCTCGCAGAAAGTAATTTAACAAAGGTAAGTTCTTATCATAAATCTCCTTTTTTCTTCATTACAGTGTGCCACCTACATGTTGCCCATGTTCACCCTGGCACAGTATAGTTCTGAGGGATGGGGACGCTACTCATGCACTTTCTCTGGGTGACATAGCCCTCTGCTCATTGTTTGGCTAAAACACTTTGTCACTGTTTAGAGATTTTATGATGGTCGGTTACGGTACATTCAGCCACAAAACACTGATATTTGTTAGTTGAAATTCATTTAGCTGGAATTTAATCTTGGCTTAAAGAACTATATCAAATGTGCATCAAGAGATCATGCAATACTTTATTGAGAAGTTGAACATACTTTAGGTACAAAATGTATGGTATTGTATATTTAATAATATCTGACTGACACGAGCATGAGTTGGTTATTACTTGTTACATATACTCACTTGCTGTTGAGTTGTCTGCATATAGAAATAGTGACCTGATAAAGCGAAGCGTGAATTATAATCACGATATATCACTTCAAGCACATTCTCATTAGCAGTTACTTGTACTGATTTGTATAAGTAAAATGTGCCACAGACATTGAAAGCAGTATGATATTTATATGAATTACAAATATGAAAACATGTAGGCTATTACTGAGTGCATTTCCTGAATAGATTTCAATTTTACACTGAATGGATTTCAATTTTTGGCTTGTTAGAAATATATTCTAATGTGCTACGCATAGCAATACAGAAAACTGACATATTTCAAGCAACGTGTAAAAAAGAAATAAATTAATATTTTATAATATTGGAAAATATACAGGACCATCAAGTAGAACCTTTTTCAAATTCTAATTGTTTTGATCAGAGGAAGGGAAACAAAATCTCCTGTGACAGCTGCTAATTTATAGGCATAAAATGAAAGAGATGTCTGGGTCAGGTGTGAAGGGGAGAGTTAACAGATAAAAGATGGAAATATGGATGGTAGTGGATGTTTTATTCCTTCATTATTAATTTTTGTGTTTGGTTGTGTTTTGTTTAATTCTCAAAGCTAGCAGTGGCTTTTACTGGTTTTGACATATGATATGTTTGCACCTACCTTTACTAAATAAACCTTTTAGAATTTTTTTCTGGCCATTGACACCACTTTGTCAGGATTCAGACTAGAGTCTGCAGTTTCTCGCCTTTATGCGGGTTTCTACATCCATCTCAGGGGTGCTGTCAGTCACCACCTACAGCGCCGATCGGGACCTTGATGCATGCTCTTGTTTTCATGTTTAGATCACACTGTTTGAGAATGCTTAGAGTTTACAGAATGCTGGCAGCCATGTTCAGTGTCAGCTGACTGCAGCCATATCCAGTGGGAGTCCTGGAAGTACTCAGCTGACTACTCTATCCAATGGCTGTCGGTCTCTGGGTATATCTGTAGGATCCTGGGAACAGGAAGTTGCCTGTACAACTTCTTCTTTCTACAGTGCATGCTGCTGTATGCTAAAGCTCTAGGGGGGTAATTCAGACCTGATCGTAGCAGCAATTTTGTTAGCAGATGGCCAAAACCATGTGCACTGCAGTGTGGGGAGGGTGGAGGGGTAAGGCAGATATAACATGTGCAGAGAGAGTTAGATTTGGGTGTGGTGTGTTCAAACTGAAATCTAAATTGCAGTGTAAAAATAAAGCAGCCAGTATTTATCCTGCACAGAAACAAAATAACCCACCCAAATCTAATTCTCTCTGCACATGTTATATCTGCCTCCCCTGCAATGCACATGGTTTTGCCCATCTGCTAACAAAATTGCTGCTACTGTTAAGTCTGATTAACTTTCAGGAAAAGAGCAATACCTTAAATACACAAATGTTCAGGCAGCTGCAACCTCTAATCGTGTGTCAGTTAAACCTTTATGAAATGCGTACATGTTGCATAAGCACGACGACACGCTGTAAGCACAATGTAGCTACACATGCGGTGGAATACACTTTATAACCTCTAACAGGAAAGGAAATGCGACACCAATTGTATATGTTATATTGAGGTCCAACCCAGCAACAATTATTTACTTAAAAGGGGGTACAACAGAAATACAATAATACAATAGAAGAAGCTACAACCAATGGATACATACGTTTGTTCGCCTGCGCAACCCGGTTCCGGTCCTCAGACAATCTGAATAGATGACCTTCAGAGAAAAAAGACTGAGGCCAGCCAGGAAGCTTGGTTTTATACAATGGTCCAAAGCATGAAACAAAGGAAACTGTAATCTCTTCATCCATAGGTAAAAGGGCTGGTCATTTACAGTACATGAGGGGTCATAGGTCGGTTTGAATAGGTGGGCGATGCCTGGTCCAGGTGCACTTGCAGATGTTCTCCACTGGGTTCCCGCCGAATATCAAGAGTACAGTAAATACAGTGTAATATTTATATTGTACTCCTGCGCATATCCATGCGCAGGAGCATGCTACTTTCTGCAAACTGCCATTGGAATATTGCCCTTGAAATACTGTACAACTGGATACCAAACACCACCTCCTAACCTAATTCTGTCCCCTCATATCCTGTAAAGTTGAATATTTCTATTGTTCCCTTTCCAAAGTAAATGTAACTCGCTGGTGTGGTGCATGTAGGCTATGTGTAAATTATGCACTATGTGGATTAAATATGGAATATGTCTTTATGGCTTTTCCATGCGAATGCGTATGCTACCGTATTTACGCATACCACGCGCTAATATACAGGATCGCATGAGCGAACATACGTAATGTGCGAGCATGAGCACACACGGCGGAACAAGCACCCGCACGGAGGCCATCTGTGTGGTGTTTGTACGTGATGCATGTGGCTATAATATTTTCGACTTCGACACTACGATCAGGTCTGAATTAGGCCCCAGGTTCTAGGTTCCCTTCTGTGTTTCCATGTGCTTATTTTTTGCATTACTTAGTGTGCATCATTCATAACTTCAAGTATCTCAAGTTCACCTATTCGCAAGTACCATGTGCCATCGGTCAAATTTCATTCATTTCTTCAGGTATCTCAAGTTCATCTATTCGCAAGCACCATGTGCCATCGTTCAAGCTTCATTCATATCTTCAAGTATCTCAAGGTCACCTGTTCGTAAGTACCGTGTGTTATCGGTCAAGTTTCATTCATTTCTTCAGGTATGTTAATTGCAAGTACCGTGTGCCATCGGTCAAATTTCATTCATTTCTTTAGGCATCTCAAGTTCATCTATTCGCAAGTACCTTGTGCCATCGGTCAAGCTTCATTCATTTCTTCAAGTAACTCAAGTTCACCTATTTGCAAGTACCATTTGCCATCAGTCAAGCTTCATTCATCTCTTCAAGTATCTCAAGTTCACCTGTTCGCAAGTACCATGTGCCATAATTCAAGCTTCATTCATTTCTTCAAGTATCTCAAGTTCACCTATTCACAAGTACCATGTGCCATCGGTCAAGCTTCATTCATCTCTTCAAGTATCTCAAGGTCACCTGTTCGTAAGTACCATGTGCCATCGGTCAAGCTTCATTCATCTCTTCAAATATATCAAGGTCACCTGTTCGCAAATTCCCCTGTGCTGTCAGTCAAGCTTCATTCATTTCTTCAAGTAACTCAAGTTCACCTATTCTCAAGTGCCGTGTGCCATAGGTCACGCTTCATTCATCTCTTCAAGTATCTCAAGGTCACCTGTTCACAAGTACATTGTGCTGTCGGTCAAGTATTAATCATATCTTCAAGTATCTCAAGTTCACCGTGACCTGCCTTCTGGAAGCAGCGAAACCCAAATCCCCATGGGAAGGGGTCACTGGTGAAAACCTTCTGGTGGGTTAGATTCCATGCCTCTGGACAGGTCTCGCCAACACTCGGTATATCAACACACGAGGAAGTCTTATATTTGTCCTCCCAGTTTAGTGTGGCAGTCTAATTCCATAAACGCATGCCAGAAACCATCATCTGAGTACACAGGGACCCAGGACATGACACACTTCACTCTAACGTCCTAGTGGATGCTGGGGACTCCGTAAGGACCATGGGGATAGATGGGCTCTGCAGGAGACATGGGCACTTTAAGAAAGAATTTAGGTTCTGGTGTGCACTGGCTCCTCCCTCTATGCCCCTCCTCCAGACCTCAGTTTGATACTGTGCCCAGACGAGCTGGGTGCTTTTCAGTTAGCTCTCGTGAGTTTGCTGAGAGAAAGTATTTTGTTAGGTTTTTTATTTTCAGGGAGCTCTGCTGGCAACAGACTCCCTGCATCGTGGGACTGAGGGGAGAGAAGCAGCCCTACTCTCTGAAGCTATGTCCTGCTTCTTAGGCTACTGGACACCATTAGCTCCAGAGGGATCGGTACGCAGGATCTCACCCTCGCCGTCCGGTCCCGGAGCCGCGCCGCCGTCCCCCTCGCAGAGCCGGTAGACAGAAGCCGGGTGAGTATGAGAAGCAAAAAAGACTTCACAGGCGGCAGAAGACTCCATGTTCTTCACTGAGGTAACGCACAGCACTGCAGCTGTGCGCCATTGCTCCACACACCTACACATACTCCGGCCACTGTAATGGTGCAGGGCGCGGGGGGGGGGGGGGGCTGGGCAGCATTTGGGACCTCTTTTGGCAAAGTTAAGCATATATACAGCTGGGCACTGTATATATGTATGAGCCCCCGCCAAAAAATTGCATATTTAAGCGGGACAGAAGCCCGCCGCCGAGGGGGCAAGGCTTCTTCCTCAGCACTCCGCTGAGAGGAAGCTCCCCAGGCTCTCCCCTGCAGATACACGGTAGAAGAGGGTAAAAAGAGAGGGGGGGCACATAATTAGGCGCAAAAAGCAATATAACAGCAGCTACTGGGTTAACATTAAGTTACTGTGTTATTCCTGGGTTTATAGCGCTGGGGTGTGTGCTCTCTCTCTCTGTCTCTCCAAAGGGCCTTGTGGGGGAACTGTCTTCAGAGAGGGCATTCCCTGTGTGTGTGGTGTGTCGGTACGCTTGTGTCGACATGTCTGATCAGGAAGGCTATGTGGAAGCAGAGCGGGAGCAAATGAATGTGGTGTCTCCGCCGACGGCGCCGACACCTGATTGGATGGATATGTGGAAGGATTTAAATGATAATGTTAATTCCTTGCATAAAAAGTTAGAAAAAGCTGAAGCCTCGGGACAGTCAGGGTCCCAACCCGTGCCTGATCCTATGTCGCAGAGGCCGTCATGGTCTCAGAAGCGCCCACTATCCCAAACTGTTGACACAGATACCGACATGGATTCTGACTCCAGTGTCGATTACGATGATGCAAAGTTACAGCCAAAATTGGCTAAATCCATCCGTTATATGATTATAGCAATTAAGGATGTGTTGCACATCACAGAGGAAACCCCAGTCCCTGACAAGAGGGTGCATATGTATGGGGGAAAGAAGCCGGAGGTAACCTTTTCCCCCTCACACGAGCTAAATGAGTTATGTGAAAAGGCTTGGGAATCTCCAGATAAAAAACTGCAGATTTCCAAAAGGATTCTTATGGCGTATCCTTTCCCGCCAACGGACAGGTTACGCTGGGAATCCTCCCCTAGGGTGGACAAAGCTTTAACACACTTATCCAAGAAGGTAGCCCTGCCGTCACAGGATACGGCTACCCTCAAAGATGCTGCGGATCGCAAACAGGAGGTTACCCTGAAGTCCATTTATACACATTCAGGTACCTTACTGAGGCCAGGAATCGCTTCGGCCTGGGTGTGTAGTGCTGTAGCAGCATGGACGGATACCTTATCTGAGGAAATTGATACCTTAGACAAGGATACTGTATTGTTGACCCTGGGGCATATTAAAGACGCTGTCCTATATATGAGAGATGCTCAAAGAGACATTAGTCTACTGGATTCTAGAATAAATGCTATGTCGATTTCTGCCAGAAGGGTCCTGTGGACTCGACAATGGACAGGTGATGCCGACTCAAAAAGGCATATGGAGGTTTTACCTTACAAGGGTGAGGAATTGTTTGGGGAGGGTCTCTCGGACCTGGTCTCCACAGCTACAGCTGGAAAGTCAAATTTTTTGCCTTTTATTCCCTCACAGCCTAAGAGAGCACCGTATTATCAAATGCAGTCCTTTCGATCACAAAGGAACAAGAAAGTCCGAGGTGCGTCCTTTCTTGCCAGAGGCAGGGGCAGAGGTAAGAAGCTGCACAACACAGCTAGTTCACAGGAACAGAAGTCCTCCCCGGCCTATACAAAATCCACCGCATGACGCTGGGGCTTCACAGGCGGAGCTAGGCCCGGTGGGGGCACGTCTTCGAAATTTCAGCCACAAGTGGGTTCACTCCCAGGTGGATCCCTGGGCGATAGAAATTGTGTCTCAGGGATACAAGCTGGAATTCGAAGAGATGCCCCCTCGCCGATACCTCAAATCGGCCCTACCAGCTTCCCCCCACGAGAGGGAAATAGTGTTAACTGCAATTCACAAATTGTATCTTCAACAGGTGGTGGTCAAGGTTCCCCTCCTTCAACAGGGAAGGGGTTATTATTCGACCATGTTTGTAGTCCCAAAACCGGACGGTTCGGTCAGACCCATATTGAATTTAAGTCCCTGAACATATACCTGAAAAGGTTCAAGTTCAAGATGGAATCGCTGAGAGCGGTCATCGCAAGCCTGGAAAGGGGGGATTTTATGGTGTCTGGACATAAAGGATGAATACCTTCATGTCCCCATTTATCCACCTCATCAGGCGTACCTCAGATTTGTGGTACAGGATTGTCATTACCAATTTCAGACGTTGCTGTTTGGTCTCTCCACGGCACAGAGAATATTTACCAAGGTAATGGCGGAAATGATGGTACTCCTGCGGAAGCAAGGGGTCACCAATATCCCGTACTTGGACGATCTCCTCATAAAAGCGAGATCAAGAGAGAAGTTGCTGAACAGCGTCGCACATTCTCTGGAAGTGTTACGGCAACACGGCTGGATTCTGACTATTCCAAAGTCGCAGTTGGTTCCTACGACTCGTCTGCCTTTCCTGGGCATGATTCTAGACACAGACCAGAAAAGGGTTTATCTCCCGATAGAGAAAGCTCAGGATCTCATGACACTGGTCAGGAACCTATTAAAACCAAAACAGGTGTCAGTACATCACTGCACTCGAGTCCTGGGAAAGATGGTGGCATCATACGAGGCCATTCCCTTCGGCAGGTTCCATGCGAGGACTTTTCAAGGGGACTTACTGGACAAGTGGTCCGGATCACATCTTCAGATGCATCAGTTAATCACCCTATCCCCCAGGGCCAGGATGTCACTCCTGTAGTGGCTGCAGAGCGCTTAACTTCTCGAGGGCCGCAGATTCGGCATTCAGGACTGGGTCCTGGTGACCACGGATGCCAGCCTCCGAGGTTGGGGAGCAGTCACACAGGGAAGAAATTTCCAAGGTCTGTGGTCAAGTCAAGAGACTTGCCTTCACATCAACATCCTGGAACTTAGGGCCATATACAACGCCCTACGTCAAGCGGAGACCCTGCTTCGCGACCAACCGGTTCTGATTCAGTCAGACAACATCATGGCTTATGTAAACCGACAAGGCGGCACAAGGAGCAGGGTGGCGATGGCGGAAGCCACCAGAATTCTTCGCTGGGCGGAGAATCACGTAAGCGCACTGTCAGCAGTGTTCATGCCCAGAGTGGACAACTGGGAAGCAGACTTCCTCAGCAGACACGACCTCCACCCGGGAGAGTGGGTACTTCATCAGGAAGTCTTCGCACAGATTACAAGTCGGTGGGAACTGCCACAGGTGGACATGATGGCATCCCGCCTCAATAAAAAGCTACAGAGGTATTGCGCCAGGTCAAGAGACCCTCAGGCGATAGCTGTGGACGCCCTGGTGACACCGTGGGTGTTCCAGTCGGTCTCTGTATTTCCTCTTCTTCATCTCATACCCAAGGTGCTGAGGATAATAATAAAAAGAGGAGTGAGAACAATCCTCATTGTTCCAGATTGGCCACGAAGGACTTGGTATCCAGATCTGCAAGAAATGCTCACAGAGGACCCGTGGCCTCTTCCTCTAAGACAGGACTTGTTGCAGCAGGGGCCCTGTCTGTTCCAAGACTTACCGCGGCTGCGTTTGACGGCATGGTGGTTGAACGCCGGATCCTAGCAGAGTAAAGGCATTCCGGATGAAGTCATCCCTACGCTGATAAAGGCTAGGAAGGACGTGACAGCTCAACATTATCACCGTATATGGCGAAAATATATTGCTTGGTGTGAGGCCAGGAATGCTCATACGGAGGAATTCCAGCTGGGCCGTTTCCTTCACTTCCTACAGTCCGGAGTGAATTTGGGCCTAAAATTGGGTTCCATTAAGGTCCCGATTTCGGCCCTATCCGTTTTCTTTCAAAAGGAGTTGGCTTCTCTACCTTAAGTTCAGACGATGGTAAAGGGAGTGCTGCATATTCAGCCTCCTTTGGTGCCTCCAGTGGCACCTTGGGATCTTAACGTGGTGTTAAGTTTCCTGAAATCCCACTGGTTTGAACCACTTAAAACGGTGGAGTTGAAATATCTCACGTGGAAGGTGGTCATGCTATTAGTCTTGGCTTCAGCTAGGCATGTGTCAGAGTTGGCGGCTTTGTCACATAAAAGCCCCTATCTGGTTTTCCATGTGGATAGAGCAGAATTGCGGACCCGTCCACAATTTCTGCCGAAAGTGGTTTCATCTTTTCATATAAACCAACCTATTGTGGTGCCTGTGGCTACTACTGACTTGGAGGATTCCGAGTTGCTTGATGTGGTCAGGGCTTTGAAGGTTTATGTAGCCAGAACGGCTAGGGTCAGGAAAACAGAGTTGTTGTTTATCCTGTATGCATCCAACAAGCTTGGTGCTCCTGCTTCAAAGCAAACTATTGCTCGCTGGATCTGTAACACGATTCAGCAGGCTCATTCTGTGGCTGGATTGCCGCTGCCAAAATCAGTTAAGGCCCATTTCACTAGGAAGGTGAATTATTCCACACCAACATAGACATTACAATATTTCAGATACACAAAGAACCAAAAAAACGAAAGAACAAGATTGTCTTTTGTGTTGGCGCACTTAGAAAGAAGATATATGTAGTTTAATGGTATCAATGTAATGATTATTTGCTTAAAACTTAGCTTTTATTCTTAATTTCCTAAAATATCCTGTTTCATGAAATATAAACATATATATATATATATATATATATAAAGTGTGAATCATATATATATATATATATATATATATATAAAGTGTGAATCAATAAAAGTTGATTATAATATCAAATGGGCTCACTGTGTTATTATTCTATTCTATTATATTACTCAATAAATGATTGGTAAGTTTGACGTTAATCATAAATATTTTTATTTTCATATGGGGGATCAGTAGTTCTATGTATGTTATATTCTATATCTATAGTGTTGTTGAATCATAGAAGGATGAATGGTTAGAATGTATTGATATTTTCATATGCACAAGAAAATACTTCCACTAAATTGAATTGTTTTTTTATAAAGGAAGACAAGAGAAACACTTCCACACACCACGTCTATTGTGCAAACTTATGATGTGTTTGAGGTCTGCTGACAAGGTTTATCTGGTTCCTGTGGATAATGAATATATTCCACAGTACGATTTCCTACCTTGTCTAATATACAGACTGATGCCTCCTAAGATTGATGTACAGTATCTTAGTTGTGCAAACCTATAATTGCCTGCTGACAAGGTTATCTGATCCCTGTGGATAATATATACAATTTTATGAGTCCCCTTCAAGGGTGTATCTCCTCACAATCATTCCACAGTACAGTCTCACACCTTGTCTATTACGCAGACTGGTTCCTACTAAGAGTAGTGTACGTTATTCTAATGTCATAAATATTCCAAAGGAAAAAGAACAATAGTTTGCTGACAATGGGTTGGAAATATATGCAGTTTCTCTACTATGCATTCATATCCTGTCTAATTATGTAGATCATATGTAATCATGTGTACATATGTATATCATATCCTTTTCCCTCTATGAATTTTCCATATACAGATATTAGGTATATAGTATATTATTTTAATCCAGATTTTGATAAAATTTCTTATTATGGCAGGATGTGTATGTCTGTGTTTATTATCAATTGTACTAGTCAGTGGGAACAGGAGCAGATGTGGATCTAGGAGAATGACTCAGTACAGGTTTGCTCTGTGTCAGATTGTTAGTTACAATGATCTCAGTTTAGTAATAGTTCTCTATTGATACATTGAATAAAATTCCTGTTACAATTGCACAGCAGTTAGGAATAAAGTATCTCTTTAGTTCTGTATACTACTGAGCAACCGATACACAGTGCCAAGAATATTATCAGTGAGTCATTATTGATCATGACAGGTCTCGATTTCTGAGACGTTTACACTACAATTATGAGTAGAAATACCATTTATGTTTGGTGTTTTAATATATGGCTGATACACAGTGACAGTGGTATTGCTAATAAATAGGGATAGGGACATAAAGAAATTGTATGCTATTCCAAACTCAATTATATAGCTATTAAACATGTCCCTTATATTCCATGTGACACAGTGCTGGAATCGTAATATCTGCCGCTTATATAACCCACGCGATTCCTGGGTATTTCTATATGATGTTCTAGTATAGCTCCTGTTAATCACGCTCCTAAAATCCTCCCTTGACTAGGGTCACAGATCTATTACACATTTTATATAGTCTACAATCCCCTCTTCCCATTCATTATTGGATGAGTTGTATTATTTCATTTTATAACATTTCTTATAAACAAGTGAGCCCGGGAAACGCCGGCGTGCACGTTTCACGAACAGGCTTCGTCAGGGCGAACCAAATTGTTGCATTCAGTAAGGGTTTAAGGTTTCACATAACCAATAAGAACAAGTGTACAGATCATCTGTTTAGCTCAACCAATGATTCTCCGTCCTAGGCTATCGCTAAGAATGCCGGGATATGTAGTTACATTCTACTCTGGTCACGTGCGGACAAGTGTACATATCATCTGTTTAGCTTAACCAATGATACTTCCTCCTGGGCTATTGCTCAGAATGCCGGGATACGTAGTTGCATTTTACTCCAGTTACGTGCTTTTTATACCCAATGACGCGAGTCCTTCAAATAATCACGTGGTGCCTGTGGGCTCTCGGGAAATGTAGTTTTTGCTCCTGTATTCTTTCTCTTTCAACGTTATTCATTCCCTATGTTTATGTTTCTGTTATTAAATATTGTTTCTAAAATGTTGGTATCATGTAAGTCATGTAGACATATCTAAAACTATATGGCATGATTGAAATCTCTTCCAAATGCAAAAGTACTTTGCATAGTCCCATACTTTATTGTATAGAATATTTTATTTACAATTACATGATCCAACCATCTATAGTTAATTGTATATGTACCAAGGAGGTTTTCTGTAGATGTCAGGAAATTAATGAAAATTAACAGAACATCAATAAATAAAAATGATATCTTTTCAACTTTTTGATTACACATATATATATTTTTTTTATCAATAATTGTAAATGAATATAATAGTGTGTAAGTGTAACGATACACTGATTATGTTTAAATTAGGTTAGATATACAGCATATGAATTATTGTAGTTATATTTAGTGTGTCAGATGTGAAAATTAAGAAAGAGTGAATAAATACGTGATTGATAATTGAAAGAAATGTGAGAGCTGTGAGTGTATAACTTATATCATGATGTGTTTTAATTCTGTATTGGTGACTTTAGTGAAAGGGGACATGATTGATATATTAATTGAATTAAATGTAATAATTAGTGCATGATCCAAAAATACATCGTGCTGGATCCTTAGGTGCTCCTATATATTTTAGAAAATCTGAACATTACAGTTCTTGTGACCACACTAGTGATACAAAAGGAAGAAAAAAGTGTTTGATAAAATAATGGTGAGGCATTGGTAATTAAATAATGGTAATTTAATAAACATTTAACATAAAATAAATTTCTTTTATATATATATATATATATATATATAAAAGAAATTTATTTTATGTTAAATGTTTATTAAATTACCATTATTTCCTGTTCCATATACCAATATCCTTGATGTTCATTAAAATGTCCATTACTACTGATTTCCATAATCATCTTATACTGGGGGTTGAGAGAAAGATATACAGTTTAAGTGAAATGAAATAAGAAAATGACAAAAAGTGACACAAAGTTGGAAATTATTAATCCTCTTTTCACATCTTGGGCCATGGCCCAATACTGATCAAAGGAAAGGCAGATAGCTGTTATTTTCATTCAGTCCCCTTGGGTGTTGGCTATCCATTAAGAATATCATTTTTGTTTCAAACTGTAAGAGCTGTTTGTCAGTGTTCCCTCCTCTGATGCCAGCTTGTATGCTCTTCAAAGGCTTGTAGTCCTTTCGGATTGCCATTATGATGGTGTAAAAAGTGGTTGGCAACGGGAGTTAGAGACTTGAATTGGCTCTTATCTTGTTTGGCATTTCTTATGCTTCATAAGTGTTCCAATAGTCTCACCTTCAGGGGTCTGATCATTTTGCCGATATAAATTCTATTGGAGGGACAAATCAGTTGATATACTACTCCCGTAGTGGTACAATCAATATACCCTTCAATTTTCCATCTTTTGCCATATTTGTCATAGAATTCAGTCTTGCGTGTCATATGTTGGCAGGCTTTACATTGTCTACAGCAAAAGGAGCCTTGTTTATGATGTATCTTTTTCTTCAAGGATGGTAAGTGGCTCTGTACTAAGATGTCTTTTAAATTTTGGGATTTTCTCCAACTGGTTTCCACTCTATCTGGCAAGATCTCTTTTAAATCCATATCAGTATGGAGGACTGACCAGCGTTTTTGTAGGATGGAATTAATTTTACGCCATTGATTGTTGAAGGTTCCTATGAATCTGACAGGTTCCTCTTTTTGGACCTTCATTTTTGGTACAAGTAGGGATTCCCTAGTGTATGATTTGACTACGTGTCTTGCAGTTTTTATAATGCGGTTGCTGTAACCTCTTTGTTTCAGTCTATCACATAGTTGTCTTTCTCTTTCACGAAAGCTCTGTGCACTGGAACATTTCCTCTTGGTACGTAGTAATTCTCCCTTTGGAATCACCTTCAAAGTGGCTGGTAGATGAGAACTGCTGTAATGTAAGATACTATTTGTTGCAGTTTGTTTCCTGAACATGTCGGTGGATATTGATCCATCCTCCTCTATTTTAATGGTAAGATCCAGAAAGTTAACTTGTTCTTGGCTCATCTCGCCAGTAAGTTTTAAGTTCAAATCATTAGTGTTGAGGTTTGAGATTAGCTGTTTATACTGATCTTGTTCTCCATCCCATACCATTAAGATGTTGTCGATATATCTCAAGTAAATGAGAATATGGTCAATGTAGATCTCGTTCCTCTCATGTAAAAGAAACTATCTCTCCCACCATCCCAGGTAGAGGCCGGCATATGTAGGGGCACATGCTGTCCCCATCGCCGTGCCTCTAACCTGGAGGTAGAACTTCTCATTACAAGTGAAGTAATTTCGGGTTAGTATAAATTTTAGTAATGAGAGGAGGAAGGTATTAAAATCATGTTGTCTGGGCATATTCAGGAAATATTCATCTGCCAGAAGTCCTTTCTCATGGTCAATACTTGTCTAAAGACTCTCAACATCATATGTTGCTAGCCAAGTCCCTTGACTAACTGATAGATTCTGGAGTTTGTTCAAGACATCCATTGTGTCCCTAACGTATGAGGGCAAGGGTATTACAAAATGTCATAGATATTGATCAGCATATGTGCTTGCCTTCTCTGTTAGGCTTCCCATTCCCGAGACTATCGGTCTCCCTGGGGGGATGGTCTCATTTTTATGGACTTTTGGGAGTAGATATAAAGTTGGTATCTAAGGTTTATTAGTATATAGAAAGTTAAAATCTTTCTTAGTTATTGTTCCACTCTCCAGAGCATTCGTGATGATGTCAATATATTTGTTTTGAAAATCTGAGGTTGGGTTAAACAGCAACTGTTTGTAACATGAACGGTCATTAAGCTGCCTGTTTAATTCTTCTATATACATGGTTCTGGGCCACAGCACCACATTGCTCCCTTTATCCGAGGGCTTAATGGTAGTGTCGTGCCATTAAGAAATTTGTTGGAGAGCAGGTCTCTCACCTATAGTCAGATTGTCATTCTGAAATTCAAAAGAATTCAGTCAGCTAAATAATTTATCCATATCTCTGGATACAAGATCCAAATATACCTTTACAGGTGGGCAAATCTTAAAATCAGGAAAAATGAAGATTTGTTCTTGAGCTGTATCGAAAGGATGTATGTTATGACTGACATCATCTTGTTCCAATTCGAGTTCTTCCAAAATTTGTATCATGGTTTGATCTTCCTCAGTAAAGGATGATGTCAGGCCCAGGGATTCGGCTGCTTGTGATCGTTTACAAATTTCTGTTGATTACTATAGAATTTTTTCAGTAATATTTTTCTCACAAAAAGTTGGATATCTTTCTCACAGTCGAATCTGTTGGGTTTATGAGAGGGGGAGAAAGAAAGTCCCTTAGACAATAAGGAGGTTTGTTCATCAGTAAGGGTTTTATCTGTTAAGTTGATTATTCTTAGGTTATCATCCCCTATTTCCTGTGGCGTCTCTGCTCTCTTTTTGTCATTTTCTTATTTAATTTCACTTAAACTGTATATCTTTCTCTCAACCCCCAGTATAAGATGATTATGGAGATCAGGAGGAATGGACATTTTAATGAACATTAAGGATATTGGTATATGGAACAGGAAATAAGGGTAATTTAATAAACATTTAACATAAAACAAATCTCATATATATATATATGAATTTTTTTGTGTTTTTTTCTTTTTTCACTTTTATTTTATCAAACACTTTTTTCTTCCTTTTTTTATCACTAGTGTAGTCACAAGAACTGTGATGTTCAGATTCTCTAAAATATATAGGAGCACCTAAGGATCCAGCATGACGTATTTTTGGATCATGCACTAATTTTTACATTTAATTCAATTAATATATTAATCATGTCCCCTTTCACTAGAGTCACCAATACAGAATTAAAACACATCATGATATAAGTTATACACTCACAGCTCTCACGTTTCTTTTAATTATTATCAATCACGTATTTATTAACTCTTTCTTAATTTTCACATCTGACACACTAAATATAACTACAATAATTCATATGCTGTATATCTAACCTAATTTAAACATAATCAGTGTATCGTTACACTAACACACTATTATATTCATTTATAATTATTAATAAAAAATATATATGTGTGTAATAAAAAAGTTGAAAAGATATAATTCTTATTTATTGATGTTCTGTTAATTTTCATTAATTTCCTGACATCTTCAGAAAACCTCCTTGGTACATATACAATTAACTATAGATGGTTGGATCATGTAATTGTAAATAAAATATTCTATACAATAAAGTATGGGATTATACAAAGTACTTTTGCATTTGGAAGAGATTTCAATCATGCCATTTAGTTTAAGATATGTCTACATGACTTAAATGATACCAACATTTTAGAACCAATATTTAATAACAGAAACATAAACATAGGCAATGAATAACGTTTAAAGAGAAAGAATACAGGAGCAAAAACTACATTTCCCGAGAGCCCACAGGCACCACGTGATTATTTGAAGGACTCGCGTCATTGGGTATAAAAAGCACGTGACCGGAGTAGAATGTAACTACATATCCCGGCATTCTTAGCGATAGCCTAGGACGGAGCATCATTGGTTGAGCTAAACAGATGATCTGTACAATTGTTCTTATTGGTTATGTGAAACCTTAAACCCTTACTGAATGCAACAATCTGGTTCGCCCTGACGAAGCCTGTTCGTGAAACGTGCACGCCAGCGTTTCCTGGGCTCACTTGTTTATAAGAAATATTATAAAATGAAATAATACAACTCATCCAATAATGATTGGGAAGAGGAGATTGTAGCCTATATAAAATGTGTAATAGATCTGTGACCCTAGTCGAGGGAGGATTTTAGGAGCGTGATTAGCAGGAGCTATACTAGAACATCATATAGAAATACCCAGGAATCGCGTGGGTTATATAAGCGGCAGATATTATGATTCCAGCACTGTGTCACATGGAATATAAGGGACACGTTTAATAGCTATATAATTGAGTTTGGAATAGCATACAATTTCTGTATGTCCCTATCCTTATTTATTAGCAATACCACTGTCACTGTGTATCAGCCATATATTAAAACACCAAACATAAATGGTATTTCTACTCATAATTGTAGTGTAAACATCTCAGAAATCGAGACCTGTCATGATCAATAATGACTCATTGATAATATTCTTGGCACTGTGTATCGGTTGCTCAGTAGTATACAGAACTAAAGAGATACTTTATTCCTAACTGCTGTGCAATTGTAACAGGAATTTTATTCAATGTATCAATAGAGAACTATTACTAAACTGAGATCATTGTAACTAACAATCTGACACAGAGCAAACCTGTACTGAGTCATTCTCCTAGATCCACATCTGCTCCTGTTCCCACTGACTAGTACAATTGATAATAAACACAGACATACACATCCAGCCATAATAAGAAATGTAATCAAAATCTGGATTAAAATAATATACTATATACCTAATATCTGTATATGGAAAATTCATAGAGGGAAAAGGATATGATATACATATGTACACAGGATTACATATGATCTACATAATTAGACAGGATATGAATGCATAGTAGAGAAACTGCACCTATTTCCAACCCACTGTCAGCAAACTATTGTTCTTTTTCCTTTGGAATATTTATGACATTAGAATAACGTACAGTACTCTTAGTAGGGACCAGTCTGCATAATAGACAAGGTGTGAGACTGTACTGTGGAATGATTGTGAGGAGATACACCCTTGAAGGGGACTCATAAAATCGTATATATTATACACAGGGATCAGATAACCTTGTCAGCAGGCAATTATAGGTTTGCACAATTAAGATACTGTGCATCAATCTTAGGAGGCATGAGTCTGTATATTAGACAAGGTGGGAAATCATACTGTGGAATATATTCATTATCCACAGGAACCAGATAAACCTTGTCAGCAGACCTCAAACACATCATGAGTTTGCACAATAGACGTGGTGTGTGGAAGTTTTTCTCTTGTCTTCCTTTATAAAAACCAATTCAATTTAGTGGACGTATTTTCTTGTGCATATGAAAAAATCAATACATTATAACCATTCATCCTTTTATGATTCAATAACACTGTAGATATAGTATATAACATACATAGAACTACTGATCCCCCATATGAAAATAAAAATATTTATGATAAACTTCAAACTTACCAATAATTTATTGAGTAATATAATAGAATAGAATAATAACACAGTGAGCCCATATGATATTATAATCAACTTTTACTGATTCACACATATATATATATATATATATATATATATATATATATGTGTGTTTATATTTCATGAAACAGGATATTTTAGGAAATTAAGAATAAAAGCTAAGTTTTAAGCAAATAATCATTACATTGATACCATTATACTACATATATCTTCTTTCTAAGTGCGCCAACACAAAAGACAATCTTGTTCTTTCGTTTTTTTGGTTCTTCAGTATTATTGTCTTAGGCAGCACCCCCAGTTTCTAGATTCTAATCAATGACGTTATGAATAATTGGGGACCCAACAAACAATAAAACTCGTGCAGAAGTATACTATCCGATCCCCCTTTCCCTTTCTTTCCCTTATGAGAACAGATACACAAAGAACCTACTTTCAGATTATTTAGTACTCCAGTGGCTGAGCACAGTACAAATATCCATTACCAGTCATTATATGTAGGTAGGGTCACCTACAAGTACGGCAGTTCACCAAAAAAATCCCATTTACTCACTGGCTCAATGTGTCGAAACCCTGTGTTCAGTTCTGTAGGAGCTTCAGTTAACGATGCGGAGGATGCAATGGTGATGCTACAGAACCTAATATCTGAATTTTATTTCATAGAATCTAATACAATTATTATGTCTCTAGGAGACCTATTCGCCCCATCCTCTCTTTTATCTTTCCCTGACCTCTGCCCTAAATGTAACTTAGGTCTATCAGCCTGGTTCTATTAGCTTTAGCTTAAACATTGGGTTGACCAACTGACTACTACCCCTACTACCTTCCAGACTTCCCTGAACCGAATTGTAGGCAGATTATCTGCATCTTCCTCTCACGGTGCTATATCCTATTGGTACTGCTTACTGTCGTGCCCTGACCTGACAGATAAGTCCCCCATTCAGCTGCAATGGAAAAATGACCTCCAAAGTACCTTGTGGGAATCCATCCATTTTTCTTCCTTTTCCTTTTCTCTATCTAATGCACGTTTGAGATGCACTTCACACTTTAAATAGACTCTACTGTACCTGACCCCTTCTAAATTGTATAAAATATCGCCTGCAAGCTATGTTGGTATCTCTGCAACTTTGAAGGTACAGTACAATCTTCCATGTCCTCTAGTGCTGTCCTGTTTTATTCCCCATGTTCGCGGTCATGCAAGACATTCTAGGCCTTTCTTTAGCTCCAGACAGATCCCTAGCACTTCTACACATCACAGTCCCGATATCCTCAAATAGTGGACACTGGACACACAATGTAGAAGGTCCTTAACCAGTATTTGGTATGATATAGGAGTGAGACAGTAGCAATATCAATTGATGCTATTAATTGCATATTAAACTATTAGTATATCATCTTTAGCATATACTTATTTAAACACAATTTTCTTATTTCTTTCTTTCTTTATTTTTGATAAATTGTTTTATTTTATTTCAAACTGTCCATTTCTTGTTATATGTTCTTTTCAGCAAGCCCTGGTACTTTTTTCTTTGTACTTTCACTTTACGTGAATTGGCAAACGCCATACAAGGTGCTTTTGACAACTCGCCTAATCTGTGCGTATTTTCTACTGTTTAGCAGTCCCCAAATTAGCCCTCTTTGTCCGCGGTCATATTCTAATATCTGCCAGGGCTACTATAGCCCTACATTGGAAATATCCTTCTCACCCTCCATTTGCTAAAGTTGTTTCTAAAACCCAATTTCATTTAGAAATGTAGACTCTGGAGGTACCATACTCCATAACTCCCTTCCCTTCAATCATGAAATGGTACCCATGGCACCTATATGTAACAGATGGCAGGGTTCCCCTGCTGCTGACCCTGTTACTCTGAGTCCTCTACTCCTTTCACCTTAAATGAACCTCCAAATGTGGACTCTGATGCCTGAGTTGTCACTACTTTAAGTTCTCTGTTTCATATTTGATTTCTGCAGAAGTCCTGTCTTCCCTATTTTTGTTTTCTGGTACCCCATTGTCCTTTTTGTTTTTGCATATATTCAATAAAAATGTGATGTTAGAAAAAAAAAGGATCTAACATTAAACTGTGGCAGCTCCAAGAATAAATGCCAGTTGAAGAAAGTAATGAGAGTAATGCATTACACACAAGAAGTACCAAGCCAAAGGTCAGGTGTTATATTTGTCACAAAATTGGACACAAAACCTCAGAATGCAGGAAAAACAAGTTAGCCTTAAGTGACACAGAAAGTCAAAGAAGATAATGTTGGTACATAGATTTAGGAGCAACAGGGCACTTCAGTTATAACCAGAAGTGGTTCAAATTATTGACCACATTTTATCACAGGCACGGGAGACAAGGTACTTACACAGCCACTATAGTCAGGATCACAGTTTGACTGAAGATTAAAATCCACAAGGACTTTTATTTTTAGGCACTTATGTGTTGTTGTGGTCAGTGTTAACACTATACTTGATGAAATTAGCGCTGGGCGGTACCCCCTCCTTTTTTATCTGTATATATTGAGAGGAACGTGGAATCCTTTCACCCCTCCATAGCAGCTTAATTTATCAAGTGAGGCAATAAGCGCAGCCCCCAACCCTTTTTATCTAGGGCTTGTTCACAAACAAGCCCTACCAGGCAAAATGCGCGTTCTTGTGAATACTGTTGGTCCTTGTGCACTGGACCCAGTCTCACGAACACTGGGAGTATGATAAGTAATATACTGTACTTTGTTATAAAAAATTTTTAATGTGTACATTATTCTTGTTTTTGGTATGTGTATCTAAATTATTATTGTAACCTACCTGCATACTCAGTATATACCTCTATACCTTCAATCTAATTTTTCCTACTTTCTGAGGGACTCTCATTGTGCAGCACTCACCTAAATTAACCTGCACTGGCAGATACGCCAACAGGTTTATAAGTGTGAGTTGCAGCATAAAAGCAGATCTCTCCCTTAACCGTAAAGGGGGTACTCACAGAGAGATCTATGCTTAAAATCTAAGCAATCTGACTAGATTGCTTAGATTTTAAGCACAGATCATCGCTATCGCCGGTGCTAGATTGGCCTGCATGCAGGCTCAATCTAGCACATCTCTCATTTCACCTGCTGGGTGAAATGAGCGACCCCCCCCCATCCTCCCCCGCATCGCTCAGCACACATTGCGCTGTGCTGAGCGAGGGAGAGATGTGTGCTGAGCGGTTCGCTCAGCACACATCTCTCCCGTGTATATGGCCCTTTACTCACTCACCTCTAACCCACCTTCCATAATCTCATCCTCCTGTTCACTGTCCATAGTGACACACAGGAGGGCAGCAGAATTGTGGATGAGCAATGTGAGACTATTATTAACTTTAACTTTTGCTTCTTTAGGCTTATATACTGTCACAGGAGGTGATACATGTAATTGCTAAAACATCCTGTGTTTTTTGTACTAATTAGGACAACATAAGATATACCCTCTAGCATCAATACAATATGATATAACCATGAGGATTTATTGATCTCATGCTCACAATACATGTCCTTATAATGATACAAACTGTTATGACAAGCAATACAGCCACAACACAATCAATATATGATTAACAGGATACTCACACCATCCAAAATTTGGGAATAATAGATATCTTTGGCTGTTGCATTCACCAATTTTTTTTTCATAAAACTTCATTAATCTTTTTATAGTTTTACGTGTTGTGCAATCTGACTGTATCGTATCTCACCACTAGTATGAATAACAATACATATATTCTCAGTTTGTACTACCTGTATTGTTTATTCTTTGTAAATTGTGATTTTATGTAACAATTGGAGATTACACTTTGGGGGAAATTCAAATGTTTGAAAAGTCAGTTGGGTGTCTGGTTTTTCCTACCTAACAGACAGGAAAAAACAGACACCCAACCAACTTTCAAACATTTGAATTCCCCCTTTTGACTTAATTTTAAGGCATATCAATAAAATGTAATTTTAATTCATCAATAAATCAAAAAGAGTGCCCCAGAAAAAAGTCTTCTTCTCTAATCTATTTTTTCATGATTTACTTCTGCCAACAGTCTGCAGTCCAGTGTTTCTGCTTACTGGGTTTAGCCCAGCAAACCAGTTCTAATATATTCTGTCTGGCAGTATTTATTGTCTGGAGCAGTAGCGGATCTTGCCACGGGCAAGCAAGACTTTTGCCCGGGGCGCCGCCCCATGGCAAGATCCATTACTGTGCCCCCTGCTGCCGCTGTGTCCCCCGCTGGTCCCCCGCTGTGAAGGGAACTAGACGCTAAACGTCTAGTTTCCCTTCGTGGAGAGAACCTTTGCTGTGCGGTGCACGATGACATCATCGCGCACCGTACAGCACTGTGGGACTGGCACAGAAGTTAGGGGTCATAGTTGACCTCTAGTGTCTATGCTGTGCTATGGGAGAGACATCATGACGTCTCTCCCATAGATCTGAGGAGAGAAGCGGCGCCGGCGGAGGTCTGCAGCGGTCGGGAATCGGGAGCGGGGATAGTAAGTATTAATTTTTTTTTTCTTTCAGCGGCGCTACTCTACAAGGGGCACAAATGGGGGCGTAACTGACCACGCCCCTGTAGGAAGCCACGCCCTATTTTTTGCCCGGGGCGCCATAAGGGCTAGAACTGGCCCTGGTCTGGAGGTTTGTTGAATATACAAGCTGCAGTCTGTGTTGCTAACTGCTGATTAGCCACCTGTGTGAGTAATCAGCAGAGTTCAGCAGTGAAGTCTGCCAATGCTGCCCTCGCACAGTGAGCTTAGCATTACCTGCCGTCTCCTGTCCCAACGCTCCACAGTGTTCTGCTCATTCTCCTATCCCTGTATTCAGGCCTCTTTCCTCCATACCATTGCTCCCTCCAAAATCTAGGCTTGGACACCACCATGTTATTTACACTTACGAGACCAGTTCTCAGCCAATCAGAGTCAGCCAGTTTTTTCAGCTGATCACAGCAATCAATCTCTGACCTCCTCAGGGTAAAAATGGGATTGAATTATATTCACAAGCTGCTAGATCAATGATGTCCACAGCCTAGCTGGATGTCTGTTGGGAAGCTCCTGTGGATTCTTCTCCTTCTTAGAGACCTCAGTGCAGATCTCCATCCTGCTGCACCATCTGTCTCTGGTTCCAGTCCAATACCCTGTGCCATTGGTTCCAGTCTGATACTCTGTGCCATCAATTCCAGTCTGATACTCTGTGCCAACAGTTCCAGTCCAATACTCTCTGCCATTGGTTCCAGTCCAATACTCTCTTCCATAAGTTCCAGTCCAATACTCTATGCCATCGGTTCCAGTCCTATACTCTCTGCTAGTGGTTCCAGTTTGATACATAACCAACAGCCCAGAACCTACACCAGAGTCTTATAACTGTCTTGCAGCTGTGATTTCCAGATCTTTTCTGCCAGTATCTTGCCTCTCCATTCTCTAGTGCTAATACTGGGTAATGTTGAAGTCAAATTGCATATTTTGATATTTAGAATACGCTATGGCATTTATTAATGGATGCATCTACGATGCATGCGTCAAATACGCATGCTATTAGAGGATGCATTTGTTAATAAATAAAATGCTGTAACAAAATAGCAAATATTTCTTACACACACTCAAATGTGGGACATCCTGGAATACAAATCAAATAGTGTCTTAAACATATCAGATTGTCTTGTTCAAGCAGGCATTGTGTCCATGGAAGATGGACCTTTGACTGATTGAATGTATAAATACCATTGTTTTCATCAAGTGTTGCCATTGTCTCTAAAAAACAAGAGTCCAGATACCATACAAATTGCTAAGGACATGCAGATTCCGGATTGTGTGCTGTAACAGAATCTTGTGTGCATTTAAAGTGACCTAAGCCAGGTGACCATGAAGTTATACTAATAGTGATATGTCATATGTATACTGGCTTTATGATTTACACAGCACTGACCTGTCCCCTACACAATAAGTTATACATAGCCTTTACACAACTGGTTAACTGTATGTGTATATATATATATATATATATATATATATAATCCATAGAAGCCGGCTCGCCTGTGAAAATAGACAGCTCCACTCCGTGCCTGAGTAAATATTCAAGCATAAGGGTCCATAGGCACTGGAGACTTTCATCTGACAAAAAACACTTGTATTGTAGGTAGACGTTTCGGAGCTCACGCCCCGTCCTCAGTACCAAACACAATCACATTACATAGCACAAACAGACATTTAAATACCTGTACATGTCCACGCTGACCTCGTCGCTGCACACCGGCATTTCCGGCAATCGCTTCTCACCTCCCCTTCTCCTTATCTCCATATATATATATATATATATATATATATAAAAAAAAGTTATTGTTCCATTAAATATCAAGGACACCGTGTAAGGACACCATGTGTGGGATCAAATTGTTCAGGGTCACATAAGAAATAATTCGGTGGTTGCAAGGACATTGTCACCTATCGTGGCAGCAAGTTATTAGCGATACCGGATTCATGTATATTCCTGTATGATACTGTGGTCGGTTTGAACTGGTCTTTAGGTGGGAGCCCAGAAGTAAACAACTGTAATCACATCACAATATTAGGTATTGCCCAGTGTTCGAACTGACCAATAACACACAATGAATGAGAAACCTCCCTCTCCTGGACCAATAACAGAAGACCCAGCCCCAGATGTGTACCTTCTCCAATACACAGTATATAAGTACTTTCCCTTACCAAGGAAGCTCAGTGTTGCTGATTCTAAATGGTGATGACTGTACTCTGAGCTAAGGGTGATATATACTGGCTATGAATGTTTCTTATGTAGCTGTAACTGTTTCTTAGGTAACTATTTCTTATGTAACTGTAACTCTGTACCACTTACTTAGGCTTATATATGCTATACTGAAAGATATACTGTACATATGTTATTTTGTATCAATACCTTTTAATATCAAATACATATATATATCTCTGAGAGTTGGACCTCAGTAAACCATGTGTGTGACTACTTGCTCTCTCTTAAGGGACATAGTGCTGCAACATATAGCGCACTATTATCATATATGGTAATTAGACGCAACTTGCATCTTCAGTATATAATAACACTGGTATGTAACTGTTAAAATAATGAAATTTCACAGTAACCCAGGCAGGGGGCTGCAAACTGCACATCGGGAGCAGCAAACCCAAATGGGGGTCCCTGCTGAAAACCACTGGCATGTTTAGAATCTGCGCCCCTGCTCTGGGTCACCACCAACTACCTAGTTAAAGTTTACCCATAGCTTAAGCACAGGAGTTATATTAAACCAGCTATCTTAAAGATCTTGTGAACAAAATCTGCACCTTTTGCGAATCTGAGATCGGAATCACAAAAGACCCAAAGTGTGACACCAGATATGGGAACAAACATCATTGCCATAAAAGTAATTTAGCAATAAGTTTTAAAAGTCAAATTCACAGAGGGCAAATGTGTTGTGCAGAATAGAAGAGGGTCTGTGATAGCAACAGTAACCTCATTCCATAAACTGTAATGTACTAGACACAGAAGAGTGTTGTGTGATGATAGACATTGATTTAAGTCAGTCTATGGAACTCTGGAACATGTGGCTAGACTACCTTGGATAGCATTATGCCAGTCTTCTTGCTGCCAGAGAGGAAGGGGCCCGCAACGCAGGCTGCATGTGGGTACCCTCCTCTCTTAAAATTTCCCTGGTTGCAGCCCAGTTTCCATAGTACACTTTTTGTGGTGTTTTGCTGAAATCTGGAATGTGTATTAGGTGCAACATTTAATGAAAAAGACAATATGCTACACCTCTCAGATGGGCAAGGTCATGCCGGGCATCCTGAGACTTAAGGGTGTATTGGGTCTTAGGAGTATATTCAATTGGTGTCGGATCCTCTCCGACAGAGAAGTTCCGACATAGCACTATTAAATTTTCAGGCATTTTCGTTAGAGATGTGCGGCGGGCACTTTTCGTGTTTTGTGTTTTGGTTTTGGGTCTGGTTCCATGCTCGTGTTTTAAATCTGGATTGGTTTTGCCAAAACCACCCTTTTCGTGTTTTGGTTTTGGATCTGGATTATTATTGAAAAAAACATGAAAACAGCTAAAATCACAGAATTTGGGGCAATTTTGATCCTACGGTATTATTAACCTCAATAGCATTCATTTTCACTAATTTCCAGTCTATTCTGAACAAGTCACACCTCACAATATTGTTTTTAGGCCAAAAGGTTGCACCGAGGTGGCTGTATGACTAAGCTAAGTGACACAAGTGGGCGGCACAAACACCTGGCCCATCTAGGAGCAGCACTGCAGTGGCAGACAGGATAGCAGATTTAAAAAACTAGACCCCAAACAGCACATCATGCAAAGAAGAAAAAGAGGTGCAATGATGTACTGCAGATACATGTTCCTACTATCTGTATGTGACACCTACACAGTATCACTTCTCTCATTCTGTACAAACAGTGTAATTATACTGCAGATACACATTCCTACTATCTATATGTGACAGCTGCACAGTATTGCTTCTCTCATTCTGTATGATCAGTCTAATTATACTGTAGATACATGTTCCTACTATCTGTATGTGACACCTGCACAGTATCACATCTCTCATTCTGTATGATCAGTGTAATTATACTGTAGATACATGTTCCTACTATCTGTATGTGACACCTACACAGTATCACTTCTCTCATTCTGTATGATCAGTCTAATTATACTGTAGATACATGTTCCTGCTATCTGTATGTGACAGCTGCATAGTATCACGTCTCTCATTCTGTATGATCAGTGTAATTATACTGCAGACACACATTCCTACTATCTATATGTAACAGCTGCATAGTATAACCAAACAAGAAGTAAGACAGCGCTTCTCACTTTGTATAAAATCTTTTTACTTTTATATATATGTCTCATAAAATATATGCACAAATATCACATTAAAATACCAGCCAGTATCAATTTTATCTACAATAAACAAATAATAATACTGTTAAAACACAACTCCACAATAGGATTATGTAATCCACATTAATACTACTAAATTAACACATGTATGCAGTACAGCTTTATCCCCGTCTCAAAGAGGCTCTCAATAAGAAACTTCCTAAACTTTCAATGCAACATGTTTAGCATGCATAATCAGTTGGTAAGTCATTAGTAAGTCTGCATGCAAGAAATTCAAGATGTCAGTCAAGCAGTGTTGAAGCAAGTAAGTATTCTCTTTTATAATGGATAATGTCCATCAATAATAGCAGGCTGGTTGTTAAATGCACTATGCATGTGATTAGTAGTGCAGCTGTTAATTTGAACTCAGCTATTTATCCAAGGAGCACATATGAATGGCAATATCAGACACTAAAGTCCAAAGTCCACCTAGAGTACAATGAGCTATGTACCCAATGGTATACCTCTCCTCAAATTGCTGTGGGCATGGCAGCCTCTCCAATGGATGGTAATGGTGGCTTGAAATCTATGCAGCACTCCCTGGTAAAAAGTGCTTCTCCTCAGTGCAGCAGTGACCGATTTTCCAGCACTTCAATCAGCAGCAAAATGTGGTTTTAGCCAACAGCTAAGTCTCCAAATGCATTTCTCTGCCTACCCTCCAGTTTCAGCGGCTTCCTCAGCCTCTACTTCTACTATCAAGTATTTGCTTGTGCTCAGCAACTCATGTGTATCTCAGCACTTCTAGTTTTGTCATCTAACCTACTCATTGCAATTCCATGCAAGTTGTCTCACTATCTGTACTACCAGTACTCACCTTCTGCTCTACCTCTCAGTCAGTATACATCTGAATCAATACCAACTTCTGAGACAGACGCTAACCATTGGACTATCAGTGGTACCATCAATGGTGCTAGATTGTACTTTTGGCTCTACTGATTGTTTGCTGAGGCATTTGCTGAGTTTCTTCTGGTTGAGCCAGCCTAGGGGTTGTGTTCTTATATTAGGAAACACATTTCAGCAACCAAGCCTGGGTTCCTGTGAAGTGTACCTTTGTAAGATTCCAGACTGGTTACAGTTTGCTTGGTTAGACTAGTTCAGTTCCCTGAGTTCCTGGTTGATTGTTTCAGCTTCTGGTGTTCAGCCCTGAAGCTACAGTAAGTTTCATTCACTGGTTCCAGGGGCTGACTGGTGAGTTTTTGCTCCCTTGTCTAGTAGAGATGTACGGTGACTCCTGTGTTTTGTTTTTGGATCTGTATAGCCTTCTTGTTTTGGATCTTTATTTGGTATTGACAAAACTGCCCTTGCATATTTCGGGTTTGTTTTTGAGTGTGCAGGGCCTTCACATACTAGACAGCAGATATTTCAAAGCAATCTCATTTTCTTACTAATCTTCTTGAATATAAGATGCCACTCTGTATTAAGGGCATGTTCATCATTGGAGTGAGTTAGGGTTTTTATTATTTTCTACAGTGAGTTGCCTATATGTGTATATATATATATATATATATATATATATATATATATAAAAGGACTCGGTAGGCAGACTTCCGGGGAATATACAGTGTCCTTTTACTGGCAGCAGACACTGAAGAACAGCATGCCCAGACATGCATGGAAATACAGGTACATACATAAAATAAGTAAAGGATCATAAAAGGTCCCAGCACTCCTCATGCAGTCAGTCCACTACGGTGGTTTGCATCCACAATCGCCCGTACTCTCACAGCATAGCCCTTGGTCCCTGGCACTACAGTCACTTTTTCTACTAACTGGCCTCTAGCAGGTGTCAGTACACGGAAGACTAGATGAATGAGAGTTTTAAACTTCCTCTGATGCTGATTTCCTAATGGCACTGAGTGACCTAAAAAACCTGGAATTCCATATTTCCACTTTGAGCTGTGCAGCCCAGAAAACCCAAAATTCCAAACTTCTATTGCAACAGCAGAATTTGCCCATTTCCCTCTCCCTTGGAGGGAGCTTAGCCCACCAGAAACCACCCCTCTCACCAATAAATATATATATATATATATATAAATATATATATATATATATGCAAAGAAACGGCAGCAAACCTTATCTTCAACGTTTCAGTTTTATCCACTGTTTTCAAGATCATAAATACAAACAACATAAAATAGCTCACCTTAACATATCAAACATGATCACCATATGAGTTCCTGCAGCCACGCTGCCCTGGTCTCGGGCGTGTCCAATAATGTCACTGTTTTGTTCATATGTTTGTAAATCCAGTCATCAGGACACAGAGACATGTAAGTTCACTGCTGTGCTGTTTTATTTCGTCACCAACTCCAGGCACACTGCACACTGGACCACCCACTTCCCAGCATCCCCCTGGTCCCAGGGACCATCACTGAAGATTCAGGCTTACACAGATTAGTAAGGGAGTGTCTACAAATATTAAGCATTCTAATACACTAACATCACATCCTCTTTTCTTTAAAGATAAGCCCTGTATGCTTCAATGCAACAATTAACAACATCATATTAAGAACATCATCTAACACATTTCAATGAGTCTCTCAGGTCTGCGTATTTCCCTTTTGGGTCTTTCATACACAGTCTGTGTTTCATCTACCATGTTGGACCTTTCTAGAATTGTGGTTTGTTCACCATTATGAGGATCATCATACATGTCAGATGAAGGGTATTCTTCAGTCATGTTGTCTTCATTATGGTTAGGTTGAGATCTTAAATCCACGCGATTTCTTCTTACTTCCGTTCCATGCTCTGTACGTAAAGTAAAAGATCTTGGTGCTACTTGTGCTTGCACAATACCTTTCTGCACCCAAATACCTTTCTCGTGATCTCTGAGACGGACTTGGTCACCCGATTTTAGATCAGATAAGCTTTTTGCTCGCCTGTCATGGAACAGTTTCTGTTTCACCTGTTGACGTTCCTTACTCAGTCTCACCAACGCTGAGTTATGTGTATTAAGCAGTTCATCATGTATCGGGAGATTTGCTCTAATCCTCCTTCCCATCAGCATTTGTGCAGGAGAAAGTCCATTCTGTAAAGGTGTACTGCGGTAGATTAAAAGACTTTTGTAGAAATCTTCTTTACCTTCTTGAGCTTTTTTCATGAGACTCTTTACAGTTTTTACTGAACTTTCCACCAACCCATTTGAGCGTGGATAGTGGGGACTTGACATAGTATGGATAAATTCCCACTCATCAGCAAATTGTCTAAATTCAGCACTGGAAAACTGAGGACCATTGTCAGTGAACACTTCCGTAGGAACACCATGCCTTGCAAAGATTGACTTCATGCAATTGATTACGGCTTTACTAGTAGTTGTATGTAGTGTCTTCACCTCAGGGTAATTAGAGTAATAATCAGTCACGACAATGTACATTTTCCCATTACAATCAAACAAATCTGCGCCAACTTTCTGGTACGGTCTCTCTGGCACTGTGTGAGGACTCAGTGGCTCAACTTGTTGTTTCGGTCTATATGTAAGACATAATTCACATGTAGCTGTAGTCTGTGCTATGTCTTGGTTCATTCTTGGCCAATACATAACTTCACGCACTCTCCGCTTACATTTTTTTTCTCCTACGTGGCCTTCATGTATCTTGCACAGCATAGTTTTTCTTAGTCGTGCAGGTATGACAAACCTATTGCCTTTGTAAATAATACCATCAAGAACTGTAAGGTCACTGCGGTACATCCAATAATCATGGATAGACAGCGGGCATGCATGTTTTTCTGCTGGCCAACCTTTCAGAATAATATCTTTCAACACTTTCATTGTGTCATCTGTCTCAGTTTCTTTCCTAATCTGTTCTTGTCTTGCAAGAGACACTGGTAGAGAGGCTACGATCAAATTAACATAGGCTTCTATCTCTTCATCCATCAGACTTTTGGAACCTTCACTTTTGTCCACAGCACGAGAAAGTGTATCAGCAATGTACATGTATTTGCCGGGACAGTACAGCAAGTGTACATCATATTTCTGTAGTCTGATAAGCATTCGTTGAATTCTCATGGAACAGTCATGTAATGATTTAGTCATGATAGCTACCAATGGCTTGTGGTCAGTTTCCACTGTAAATGTTTGACCATACACAAACTGATGAAAAGGCTGACATGCATATGTGATCGCTAGAAGTTCTTTTTTTATCTGAGCATACCTTGTTTCAGCACTTGTCAGTGCTCTTGAAGCATAGATTACTGGTTGCCATGTATCCTCATGTTCTTGTAACAGCACTGAGCCTTGGCCAAATTGCGAAGCATCCGCTGAAATTCTTATTTTCGCAGGATCAAAGAATTTTAGCACTGGTTGCTCTGTAATGATCTGTTTCAAGTTTTGCCAACTTTCTTCTTGTTCATGTGACCACATCCACTCGTTATCTTTGTCCAACAACCATCTAAGAGAGGCTGTTCATTCAGAGAGTTTAGAAATTATCTTTCCTAAGTAAGTAATCATTCCTAGGAATCTTCTGATGTCGTCTTTTTTGTTAGGATGTTCCATGTTCACTATGGCTGATATTTTTCTTGGGTCTGATTTTACACCTTGATCCGAGACCACGTCGCCCATAAACGTAAATGTATTCATGCCAAATTCACATTTGTCCTATTTTAGCTTTAGATTCACTTTCTTGACAAGTTCCATTACTTGTCTAAATCTAGAATCATGTTCTTCCTTTGTAAATCCCCACACAATAATGTCATCAATCATTGTTTCAACACCTGGAATATGTTCAAAAATCATGTGTATCTTTTTGTGATATACTTCTGGAGCAGACAATATTCCATATGGTAGTCGAAGAAATCTGTATCGACCTTCTGGGTATTAAATGTACAAAGCTTTGAGCTGGCCTCATCTAGCTTAATTTGCCAGAATCCTGAAGATGCATCCAATTTACTGAACCATTTTGCTCCCACAAATTGCGACATGATTTCATCTCTGGTTGGTAGTTTGAAATGTTCTCGTTTAATAGCTTTGTTTAAATCTCTGGGGTCTAGACATATTCTGAGTTGTCCATTTTTCTTTTCAACAATTACTAAGGAGCTTACCCATTCAGTAGGCTCATCAACTTTCTGTGTCACACCCAAGGCTTCCATGTGATTTAACTCTTGTTTCAGTTTTTCTCTCAGCGCAAACTGCACTTTTCTACAGGGGTGTATCACTGAAGAAACTTGCGTGTCTATATTTATTTTATGCTCTCCAGGCAAACAACCTAGACCTTCAAACAAGTCTCTGTATTCTGTAAACATCGATTTGCAGTCATCTTCTACTTGTGACGTCACCATATAAACCTTCTTTAGCAAGCTTAGTTTCTCACAGGAACTTAATCCTAGAATCGGTTGCACATTTTTATCCACAATCAGTAGAGATGTTTTAAACTGTTGTCCCTTATATTTCAGTGTCACTAAGCATGTACCTTTCACAGGAATTTCCTCCCTAGTGTACCCTGTAACTTTCACTTTGGCTGGATGAATTTTAGGTTTTACTCTAAAAGTCTTATAGTCTTGAAACGATATTAAATTCACCTGCGCGCCAGTATCAAGCTTAAAGGGAATGACAATCTAGTTCACAGTTAAAGGGACAATCCATTTTTTCTTATCTGCACTGCAAAGTTCAATGCAATCCACAAAGAATTCCTCTGTTTGTTTAACAGCATGCACATTGGTTGTTTCACTTTTGATTTTAACACATTTGGCAAAGTGATTAAGTCTACCACATTTCATGCAGGTTTTACCATAAGCCGGGCACATTTTAGGATTGTGAGCATTTCCACATCTCCTACACATTTCCTTATTAGACTGTGGCTTAGACTGCTTCATTCTTGAGAATGGAGGTTTGCTTGGCTCTGTTTCCTGCACTACATGGACAGCAGCATCAACTTCCTTGTGTAACATTTTGGCTTGAAATCTAGTTATTTCTGCAGATCTACACATAGTCACTGCCTTGTCTAGTGTTAGGTCTAGCTCTCTCAGCAGTCTCTCTCTCAGTCCATTATCAGGTTTTCCACAGACAATACGATCTCTAATCAGTGAATCCTTTAAATCACCAAACTCACAGGTTTTACTGAGTGATTGCAGCTCTGTAACATACTGATCAAATCCATCTACAGACTTCTGATCACATGTGAAAAACTTATATCTTTCATTTGTCACATTTTTCCTTGGCACAAAGTAATCTTCAAACTTGCATTATAGAAGATAGCACCATATTCTGCCCCTCATCAAACTGAAAACTATTATAAATGTCCAGCACATCCTCTCCTATCACATGGAGGAAAATGGATGCCTTAGTTTTGTCAGCCTCTGTATCAGCTCCACATGTAGCAAGATATATATTAAACCTTTGCGTAAATCTTTTTCAGTTCTCAGACAAGTTACCAGACATCAGCATGCCAGTTGGAGGAGCTAGTTTATCCATGGTAACTCACTGTTTGAAGAGAGGAGCACATGGCAGGCTTTGCAGACACTGAGTATCACAGCCTTACAGACTTCTGCAAGATTCTTTCACACTCTGAGAGCACTAGCAGTCCAAGTTAAACTTCTTCTGACACCATGTTTTGTTTATATGTTTGTAAATCCAGTCATCAGGACACAGAGACATGTGAGTTCACTGCTGTGCTGTTTTATTTCATCACCAACTCCAGGTACACTGCACACTGGACCACCCACTTCCCAGCATCCCCCTGGTCCCAGGGACCATCACTGAAGATTCAGGCTTACACAGATTAGTAAGGGAGCGTCTACAAATATTAAGCATTCTAATACACTAACATCACAGTCACCATGCCTCCGTCGCATCAAGTGACATCTACACGCCGCACACCATGTTATTGTCACCAAGCATATGTTGCCAAGCAACCGTACATAACGACAACACAATGCGGCAATGTATATATAACAGTACATCAACCTCATGTATAGTACATAAGCTAAATATGGATCAGTGTATACAAACATTAAGTTAGTAAGGGCATAGATATACAATAAGAGATGCAAACATAACATCCAATAAGCACCACAGACATCAACATGTTAATGGCATGGTAACAAAATGGGTTATTATGGTACAATATATTAAAAATGAAGCAACTCACGTATCACATTAATCACATGATACTTCAATGCATATGGAGCGCATAAAAACAATCTGAATCACACCTGTCATAATGATATAAATGCCACACTGATGATTGCAAAACACACCTAGAGGGAGCTCTAGTCTGAGAGTGGCAAGGCACACTAACTTTTTAATAATCTATAAGAAACAGGTAAAAGAAATTGATTCATTAAGACCCTTGAGAAAAACAACATCAAGCTTAGAGAGCCAATAAGTTTCCCTACGTAAAAGTGCCTTATTGCAGTCACCTCCTCGACTATTTTTCTCTTTCATGTGTCTTGCGACTGGCTGGTCGCTAGTACCACTTGCTAAGGACAGGAGTATCACATGGCGATGATTAGCCATCCTTTCCTTAAATTTAGTTTGCGTTTTTACCAATATAGGATAAACCGCACTGGCAAATGAGCTAGTAAATGACAAAGCTACTATTGCACGTAAGGTGGTATTTGAACTTAATTGGTTTACCCATATGAGGGTGGTTGAAAGTGTCCCCAGCGATCATAAAGCTACATGTCACACAGCCACATCTAAAACAAACAGTTTTTTTGCAAGCCCTAGAGAAGCAGGGCATTAAAGAAGTATCAGACAATCTGACATCTGGGTCTGATGTAATCAGTGGCCACAATTTATAAAAAATTGATCGAACCGCTGGTGAGGTTGTGGTATATTGGGACACCCATGGTAGTTTGTTACTCACTCTATCCCTAGGATTAAGCTTGAGCAGATTACACCTATCAATGGCTATTACGCGTTTCTTGGTGTTCAACAGGTGTTGTTTGTTGTACCCTCTCATAATAAATTTGTCCTTCATAGTGTCCTGTTGACTCACGGTTCTATCGATATTGCTATATAATCTGTGAACCCGGAGCATTTGAGAGTACGGTAGACCAAGTTTGAGCCTCCGTGGATGACAGCTCCGATATTCCAATAAGGAATTTCTATCTGTAGATTTTGTAAATAATGTAATCATAAGGGTGTTCCCATTCTTCATTATTCATACTTCAAGGAAATCAATTACCTCCTGATTCATGGTGTAGGTGAACTTAACTGGACTACATGTTAGATTATGGACCTCCATCAATCTGACAAATTTATCACACGGTCCATTCGAAAAAATCAGGAGATCATCGATAAACCTGGTGTAAAACAAAATATTAGCAGAAATATCAGGAGCCCTAAAAAACAATTCATCCTTAATTTGGAACATGTATGTATTTGCATACACGGGGGCCACTGAGGACCCCATAGCACAGCTAGTTAACTGCAAATAGTAAATACCGTCAAACATAAAGTAATTATTTTTAAGGATCATTTCCATGAACAGTAAAATAATCTCACCATGACTTGGTTCCATGGACCCTTCACCCCTTAGTAGCTCCCTAACCGAGGCAATTCCCTCATTGTGTGGTATTACCATGTATAGACTGTATACATCAGCAGTGATGAACCAGAGATCATCTGGTATGTCTGTTAGCTGTTCCAATTTGTTTAAAAGCATGGTGCGATCTAGTAAGAAATGCCAATGCTTCTGAACAATCAGTAGTAATATCGAGTCTATCCAGATTGATGTTGGCTGAAAAAGGGAGCACGTACCGATATGATCGGTCTTCCAGGGGTGGGGTCACCCCCTAATGTATTTTTGGAAGTATGTAAAGCATGGGGGCCACCAGGTGTTAAGGTACCAGTACCGATGATAATTCATCATTAATCAATGTAGCATCACAAGCCAAAGTTAGGACTTAATGTAGCTGTTTCCTGAATACAGAGGATGGTCACCATTCAATTTTTTATAGACTGAAAGATCAGATAGTTGACGATAGATCTCAATCTCATAATCAGTAGCATCCTGCAATATGATGCCCCCATCTTTGTCGGCTGGGCGAATAATTAGGGACGTATTATTAGACAAAGTGCGCAGTGCTTGTGTTTCCAAAGGGCAGAGGTTCGGATGTGTGTCTAACCCACTCTTAACTTTGCCTTTTACTTCATGATCCAAAGTACGTATAAAAGTTTTAATTAAAGCATTAAAAGATATTGGATCAAATGTAGACTTCTCACAAAATTGTTCAAGCTTGTGTGGTATACTAACTCCTGTGGTAGTTATAGAATTACTGTTCTTATGAAAAAAATCTTTCAGTTTTAATTGTCGATGTAGTTTAAATTTGTCGATTTGCCATCTAAAATCATCATGGGTATTAGACGGAATAAATGATAAACCTTTCCGAACGACACTTACATGTATCTCACTTGGAGATAAAGTGTATGAAGACAAATGAACAACTATTTCTTCTGTGGGAGGGGTGGTCTTCCACGTTTGCCCCTTTGGTTCTGTTTGCCTCGTCTGGTGTTACACCTTGTGACATTGGGCTTCTGTTCCTGGTGGTTACGCCTAAAGGGCCAGATTATTGCCTCCTGGAAGATAATTTAAATGACTCAGCATCGCTAGTATTACTGTATGTTTCCTGAGAGGAGTCAGTATCAGTTTGTGTTTTGGGATAGTTTCTCCTAAAGAAAGGTTTGCGCCATTTGTACTCTATCTGACTACCTGAGATTCATCTGTAGACTTGATGTCTCTCATAGTCCATCTCAGCTTTTCATAGTGCTTCTTTTTTAAATCTGATGAGATCTTTCTTATATGTACTTAGTTGTGTAGAAATTTTGTCAACCCAATTCATCTCGGTATCAGCATGTAAAACAGGCAAAAAGGTGGTTTCGGATTTCTCAATTTTGTCAGATAGAAACATAGAAACATAGAATTTGACGGCAGATAAGAAACACTTGCCCCGTTTTGTATCCTTTAGGTAATCTCAACCCTTTTTGAACCTTAATTCTTTGTAAGGATATTCATATGCCTATCCCAAGCATGTTTAAATTGGTCTATCAGCTTAGCCTCTACCACCTCTGATGGGAGGCTATTCCACTTATCCACTACCCTTTCTGTGAAGTAATTTTTCCTTAAATTTCCCCTAAACCTGCCGCCCTCCAGTTTCAGTGTATGTCCTCGAGTTCTAATACTTCTCTTCCTTTGAAGAATGTTTCCCTCCTGAACTTTGTTAAGACCGTTGGTATATTTGAACGTTTCTATCATGTTCCCCCTTTCCCTTCTCTCCTCCAAACTATACATGTTAAGATCTTTTAGCCTTTCCGGGTAAGTTTTGTGATGTAGGCCTTGCACCATTTTAGTTGCCCTTCTTTGTACACTCTCTAATGAATTTATGTCCTTCTGGAAATATAGGCCCTCATTCCGAGTTGTTCGCTCGCTAGCTGCTTTTAGCAGCAGTGCAAACACTAAGCCGCCGCCCTCTGGGAGTGTATCTTAGCTTAGCAGAAGTGCGAACGAAAGGATCGCAGCGCTGCTACAAAAAAAATTGTGTAGTTACAGAGTAGCTGCAGACCTACTCCTAGCTTGCGATCACTTCAGACTATTTAGTTCCTGTTTTGACGTCACAAACACGCCCTGCGTTTGGCCAGCCACACCTACGTTTTTGCAGCCACTCCTGCGTTTTTATCAGGCATGCCGGCGTTTATTCACACACTCCCCGAAAACGGTCAGTTACCACCCAGAAACACCCACTTCCTGTCAATCACTCTGCGGCCAGCAGTGCGACTGAAAAGCGTTGCTCAAGCTTGTGTAAAACTGCATTGGCTTTTGTGAAAGTACGACGCGCGTGCGCAGTGTGCCCCATACGCATGCACGTTATTGACCATTTCTCAAGCCTACCTAGGTCATCAATCATTTGTTTTACCCCTTCCGGTGTGTCTACCTTGTTGCATATATTTGTATCATCTGCAAAAAGGCATATTTTCCCTTCAATACCATTTGCAGTGTCACCAACAAAGATATTAAAGAGAACTGGTCCAAGTACAGATCCCTGGGGTACTCCACTGGTAACATTTCCCTCCATAGATTGCACTCCATTTACAACAACTGTCTGTTTCCTATGCTGCAACCAGGTTCTTATTCATTTAACGGTTTTCTTATCCACCCCTATGCTTTCTAGTTTATTTAGCAGTCTGCGATGTGGGACAGTGTCAAATGCCTTACTAAAGTCTAGATATGCTACATCTACAGCTCCCGCTTGATCTATTATTTTCGTCACAGAGTCAAAAAAGTCAATAAGATTTATTTGACATGATCTCCCACCAGTAAATCCATGCTGTTTTGGATTCTGTAAGTTGTTTGATTTAAGATATTCCACAACTCTTTCTTTTAATAGTTTTTCCATTACTTTCCCTACTACTGATGTAAGGCTTACTGGTCTGTAGTTAATTGCTTCTTCCTTGATTCCACTTTTGTGCAGTGGAACTATGTTTGCTCTTTTCAAGTCTTCTGGAATGGCACCGGCATTTAGTGACTGGTTAAATAATTCTGTTAAAGGTGACACTAGCACATCTTTTAGCTCTTTTAGTATCCTTGGGTGTATCCCGTCTGGCCCCATTGATTTATCCACTTTTAGTTTTGATAGTTCTGTTAGGACCTTTTCCTCTGTAAATGTAGTTTAATCTACCTTTTTTATGAATGTCCTTGCAACGTAACTGTGGCCCCTTCCCTTCTCCTTCTGTAGTAAATATTGAGTAAAAATAATTATTTAGGTGATCTATTGCCTTATCTCCCACCACCAAATGCTCACTTTCTGTCTTAAGTCTTATTATTCCTCATTTGATTTTCTCCTTTCACTTATATACTTTAAAAAGTTTTGCCCCCTTTATCTACTGACTGGGCCATTTTCTCCTCAGCTTCTGCCTGTGAACGTCTGATCACTTTCTTAGCATCCTTCCATCTGTCAAGATACACCTCTTTGTCATTATTTTTTGAGTCTGTTTGTATTTCCTAAAAGCCATCTTTTTTGCTTTCACACTAGTTGATACTTCTTTTTTGAACCACATTGGTTTCCTTTTCCTGATATTTTTCCAAACCCTTTTGATACAAAGGTCTGTTGTCCTTAGTATTGCACTTTTTAGTTTTTCCCACCTCTCCTGCACTCCTTCCAAGTTCCTCCAGTCCACCAATGAATCACTTAAACATCTCCCCATTTTTGCAAAGTCAGCATTTCTAAAATCCAACTCCTTTGTTTTTGTGTGACTAGAGTTGAATCATGTCTTTATACTAAACCATACTGCTTGATTATCACTGGATCCCAGTTGCTCACCCATATATATGTCTGATATCCTGTCACCATTTGTAAGAATTAAATGTAATATTGAGTCTTTGCAAGTGGGCTCCCTCATCAATTACTTGAGAGATGCTCTCTGTAAGGAATTTAGAAATTTGCCACTTGTAGCTGAACTTGCAAAAGACCCCTCCCAATTTACATCAGGTAAAATAAAGTCTCCCATGATTATGACTTCTACCTTTAAAGACATTTTAGTAATGTCCAACAATAGGTTCCTGTCCAAATCCTGCCCCTGGCCTGGTGGTCTATAGATCACCCCAATGCGAATAATGTCCTTCTTCCTGGTTTCCATGGTGACCCAAAGGGCCTCAGTTTTGTCTTCAATATTTAGTAATAACGTAGCATTTATGCTTTTTTTCACATACATTGCTACCCCTCCTCCTATTCTTCCCATTCTATCATTCCTAAATAAATTGTATCCTGGTATAGTTATGTCCCAGTCATGATTCTCATTGCACCATGACTTTGTAATTGCCACAATATCCAGGTTATCCCTTGTCATTATCGCAATTAGCTGTGGAATTTTATCTCCTGAGCTCCTAGCATTTGCACACATAGCTTTAAGAATTTTGTCTGTGCATCTGTTATTAGTAGCAATGTCCAGACAGTACAAAATAAATGACAAGTTTAAAGTTGAAATTACCTGTTTGGTGTCATTGCTCAGTGTTTGGTATTTGTTGTTGTTTTTTACTAATCAGGAATCACACTCTGTCCTTTACACCACGACAACACCTCACTAAATGTTAAAGATATAGCACACCTGACCACAAATGGCCAAATGATCAAAGGAGGTAAACACCAGACAGCATGCCATAATAAACTATGTTTCACTGAGCAACTTCCCCACACATGCAATGCCAATTACAAGCAAATCATTACATCAAAAAACATATATGAGTTTGCATAAGAGAGAACTGTAGTGAGCAGATTGGGGATGTCTTTTCATAGTTTAAAAAGACATATAACATTGGAACAGGTGAGAATTCAGATGTTTTTGGTAAGCTATAGCTATAGATTTGAGTAGTTGCGGATGAAGTGGAAAGGTCTTGCAGCGTTCCTAACTCAGATTTAAGTTATGGATGTTATTGTTTTAGAGAAAAAACTATGGAGTACACTGAAGAAAATTAACTTGTGGTACATGGTTCATTTCAGATAAAAGTACAGTTCTTTAGGCTTGGAGTGTAAAATGTTGCAATATTTAAATTAGAGATGAGCGGGTTCGGTTCGCCAAGAACAGAACCCCCCCGAACTCCACGTGGCAAACACGGGTCCGAGCCTGGCTCGGTTATTCCCGCCTGACTCAGAAAACCAAAATGAGGCAAAACATCATCATTCCGCTGTCGGATTCTCGCGAGATTCGGATTCCATATAAAGAGCCGCGCGTCGCCGCCAATTTCCCTCGGCATTGTAGAGAGTACAGAGAGAACGTGGCTACGTTCTCTTAGTGTCAGTTCTCAGTATCAGTGCTCAGTATCAGTGCTTATTGCTGCTCAGTAATACTAGCACAGTGTCTCTCTTGTGCTGTATCTTGGTGCTGTAGGGTGCTGTGGTAGTAGTGTCCTGTGACTGTGGATCGGTCATCATCATTCCAGTCATAGTGGTATCTGGGGGGTGACAATTCCAGAGTGCTTTTGTGCTGCTCACACTAGTACAGTGTCTTGTGCTGCATCGTGCTGCTCAGTGTCAGTTCTCAGTAGTATCATCAGTGCTCAGTATCACTGATCATTGTCTTGTGCTGCTCAGTAATACTACATTACTTATACTAGTACAGTGTCTTGTGCTGCATCGTGCTGCTCAGTGTCAGTTCTCAGTAATATCATCAGTGCTCAGTATCACTGCTCATTGTCTTGTGCTGCATCGTGGTGCTCAGTAATACTACATTACTAATACTAGTACAGTGTCTTGTGCTGCATCTTGCTGCTCAGTGTCAGTTCAATGTAGTATCATCAGTGCTCAGTATCACTGATCATTGTCTTGTGCTGCATCGTGGTGCTCAGTAATACTACATTACTAATACTAGTACAGTGTCTTGTGCTGCATTGTGCTGCTCAGTGTCAGTTCAATATAGTATCATCAGTGCTCAGTATCACTGGTCAGTGCTCAGTGTCTTGTGCTGCATCTTGCTGCTGTAGGGTGCTGTGGTAGTGTCCTGTATTCATCATTCCAGTCACAGTGGTATCTGGTTTCTATCTAGTGGTATCTAATTCCAGGCATTACTGCCGTCTAATTCCAGATATATTACTTTCATATAATTCCACACAAAAAATGGAGAACAAAAATTTGGAGGGTAAAATAGGGAAAGATCAAGATCCACTTCCACCTAGTGCTGAAACTGCTGCCACTAGTCATGGCAGAGATGATGAAATGCCATCAATGTCGTCTGCCAAGGCTGATGCCCAATGTCATAGTAGAGAGCATGTAAAATCTAAAAAGCAAAAGTTCAGTAAAATGACCCAAAAATCTAAATTAAAATTGTCTGAGGAGAAGCGTAAACTTGCCAATATGCCATTTACGACACGGAGTGGCAAGCAACGGCTAAGGCCCTCTCCTATGTTCCTCATGACTAGTGGTTCAGCTTCACATGACAATGGAAGCACTCATCCTTCCGCTAGAAAAATTAAAAGAGTTAAGCTGGCAAAAGCACAGCAAAGAATTGTGCGTTCTAAATCACAAATTTCCATGGAGAGTCCAAATTTTTCGGTGGGTGCGATGCCTGACCTTCCCAACACTAGACGGGAAGAGGTGGCTCCTTCCACCATTTGCACGCCCCCTGCAAGTGCTGGAAGAAGCACCCACAGTCCAGTTCCTGATATTCAAATTGAAGATATCACTGTTGAAGTACACCAGGATGAGGATATTGGTGTTGCTGGCGCTGAGGAGGAAGTTGACGATGAGGATCCTGATGGTGATGTGGTTTGTTTAAGTCAGGCACCCGGGGAGAAAGTTGTTGTCCGTGGGATGTATAAGGCCATTGACATGCCTGGTCAAAATACAAAAAAAAATCACCTCTTCGGTGTGTAATTATTTCAACAGAAATGCAGACAACATGTGTCAAGCCGTGTGTTGCCTTTGTCAAGCCGTAATAAGTAGGGGTAAGGACGTTAACCACCTAGGAACATCCTCCCTTATACGTCACCTGGAGCGCATTCATCAGAAGTCATTGACAAGTTCAAAAACTTTGGGTAACAGCGGAAGCATTCCACTGACAACTAAATCCCTTCTTCCTCTTGTACGTAAGCTCCTGCAAACCAGACAACCAACTCCCTCAATGTCAATTTCCTCCTTAGACAGGAACGCCAATAGTCCTGCAGACCATGTCACTGGCAAGACTGATGAGTCCTCTCCTAACTGGGATTCCTCCGATGGATCCTTGAGTGTAACGCCTACTGCTGTTGTTGCTGCTGGGAGTCGATCGTCATCCCAGAGGGGAAGTTGGAAGACCACTTGTACTACTTCCATTAAGCAATTGACTGTCCAACAGTCCTTTGCGAGGAAGATGAAATATCACAGCAGTCATCCTGTTGCAAAGTGGATAACTCAGGCCTTGACAACTATGTTGGTGTTAGACGTGCATCCGGTATCCACCGTTAGTTCACAGGGACTTAGAGAATTGCTTGAGGTAGTGTGTCCCCGGTACCAAATCCCATCTAGGTTCCACTTCTCTAGGCAGTCGATACCGAGAATGTACACAGACGTCAGAAAAAGTGTCCTCAGTGTCCTAAAAAATGCAGTGGTGCCCAATGTCCACTTAACCACGGACATGTGGACAAGTGGAGCAGGGCAGACTAAGGACTATATGACTGTGTCAGCCCACTGGGTAGATGTATTGCCTCCCGCAGCACCAACAGTGGCGGCACCAGTAGCAGCATCTTGTAAACGCAAACTCGTTCCTAGGCAGGCTACGCTTTGTATCACCACTTTCCATAAGAGGCACACAGTTGACAACCTCTTACAGAAACTGAGGAACATCATCACAGATTGGCTTACCCCAATTGGACTCTCCTAGGGATTTGTGATATCGGACAACGCCACCAATATTGTGCGTGCATTACATGTGGGCAAATTCCAGCATGTCCCATGTTTTGCACATACAATTAATTTGGTGGTGCAGAATTTTTTGAAAAATGACAGGGGCGTGCAGGAGATTCTGTCGGTGGCCCGAAAAATTGTGGGCCACTTTCAGCATTCAGCCACCGCGTGCTGAAGACTGGAGCACCACCAAACACTCCTGAACATGCCCTGCCATCAGCTGAAGAAAGAGGTGGTAACAAGGTGGAATTCAACCCTCTATATGCTTCAGTTTATGGGGGAGCAGCAAAAGGCCATTCAAGCCTATACATCTGCCTACGATATAGGCAAAGGAGGGGAATGCACCTGACTCAAGCACAGTGGAGAATGATTTCCATGTTGTGCAAGGCTCTCCAACCCTTTGAACTTGCCACACATCAAGTCAGTTCAGACACTGCAAGCCTAAGTCAGGTCATTCCCCTCATCAGGCTTTTGCAGAAGCAGCTGGAGAGATTGAAGGAGGAGCTAAAACGGAGCGATTCTGCTAGGCATGTGGGACTTGTGGATGGAGCCCTTCATTTGCTTAACCAGGATTCATGGGTGGTCAATCTGTTGAAATCAGAGCACTACATTTTGGCCACCGTGCTCGATCCTAGGTTTAAAGCCTACATTGTAGCTCTCTTTCCTGCAGACACAAGTCTGCAGATGTTCAAAGACCTGCTGGTGAGACAATTGTCAAGTCAAGCGGAACGTGACCCGCCAACAACTCCTCCTTCATTTTCTACTGTCACTGGAGCTGCTAGGAAAAGGATAAAATTTCCAAAACCACCCACTGGCGGTGATGCAGGGCAGTCAGGAGCAAGTGCTAACATCTGGTCCGGACTGAAGGACCTGCCAACGATTACTGACATGTCTACTGTCACTGCATATGATTCTGTCACCATTGAAAGAATGGTGGAGGATTATATGAGTGACATCATCCAAGCAGGCATGTCAGACAGTCCGTACGTATACTGGCAGGTAAAAGAGGCAATTTGGAGGCCCTTGCACAAACTGGCTTTATTTTACCTAAGTTGCCCCTTCTCCAGTGTGTACTCTGAAAGAGTGTTTAGTTCAGCTGGTCACCTTGTCAACGATTGGCGTATGAGGTTACTTCCAGAAAATGTGGAAAAGATGATGTTCATCAAAATGAATTATAAATTCCTCCGTGGAGACATTTACCAGCAATTGCCTCCAGAAAGTACACAGTGACCTGTGTTGGTGGATTCCAGTGGGGACAAATTAATACTCTGAGAGGAGGATGTACTTTACACAGTGAAAAGGGTAAAGAATCGGAGGATAAGGATGAGGTGGACATCTTGCCTCTGTAGAGCCAGTTTGTGCAAGGAGAGATTGATTGCTTCTTTTTTGGTGGGGGCCCAAACCAACCAGTCATTTCAGCCACAGTCGTGTGGCAGACCCTGTCGCTGAAATGATTGGTTTGTTAAAGTGTGCATGTCCTGTTTATACAACATAAGGGTGGGTGGGAGGGCCCAAGGACAATTCCATCTTGCACCTCTTTTTTAATTTATCTTTGCATCATGTGCTGTTTGGGGACTATTTTTTTTAGTGCCATCCTTTCTGACACTGCAGTGCCACTCCTAGATGGGCCAGGTGTTTGTGCCGCCCACTTGGGTCGCTTAGCTTAGTCATCCAGCGACCTCGGTGCAAATTTTAGGTGTGAGGTGTTCAGAATAGACTGGAAATTAGTGGAAATTATGTTTTTTGAGCTTAATAATACTATAGGATCAAAATTACCCCCAAATTCTATGATTTTAGCTGTTTTTGAGGTTTTTAAAAAAAATCACCCGAATCCAAAACCCGAACGGGTGGTTTTGCCAAAACGCGTCCAAATCCAAAACACGACCGCGGACCCGAATCCAAAACCAAAACACAAAACACGAAAAATGCCCGCTGCACATCTCTAATTTAAATGTAAACATTCAAAAACCTGTTTACTGGTGTTGTTCAGCTGTTCATTTACAAACACTTAGTTTTATGAATAATTTACGTACAGTATGTGAAGGGAAATTGATCAGCACAGCTGACCCTAGATTGCATCTAAAGGAATTCTTGGAAAATGAATAAAGGCTACCAGTGTGGCCAATGTTTTGTTGGTTATAGGTGAAAGTGAGTACTTTGTGAGTATGCAAACACCAGACCAGCATGCTTTCATTGACTATGCATAGGTAAGCAAAAATTGCAAACCCAGGTATTAAATTGCAAGCAAATCATGATGTAACAACTGTTCTTAGACTGCATGAGGGTGTGAGAGAGAAACATATGTACATACGTTTAAATCTACAGATGAGTTTGCATGAGGTTGAAAGGCATGCTGTATGTCTGTTCCTTACATAGGACAACCAATACTTTCTTGGACTGTTCTATTACCAAAAGTATCAAATCAAACAAACATTTATTTAGGATAGCGATTCATTTTTTACAGAAGGTGCGGTTGAGGTGCCCAATCATGGGGCATTTTCGAACACGAAATCTACTTGGGATCTTTTTCGATTTAAAATAATCACTAAATGAGATTCCATGGAGTTTAAAGTTAATTTCCTTTTTCTTAAGGCGTAGTAAATCATGAAAGGCCACCTCAGCAGACCCAGATTCCACTTGATTATCAAGGTCCTCTTTATATAAAATGTAATCGGCTTCAGTTTCAGAGAATGAAAACACATCCCCCACAGGATAATTCAAAGGGTTAAACAACAAATCACTCTCATCAATAGGTAATACAGCCACCGTAGGTAAACAAGATCATATATTTATAAATTGAGTAACGTCAATATTCCATATGGAAATATGTATCACCAACACATTCACAGATATGACGGTCGTGCAAAAGATGCATAAAGTGCAAAAAGTGAAAAAAAGTTTTTTATAAAAATGTGCAAAGTGGAGGACAACAATATGGTCCAAAGGGAATCTTGTACAGTAATTAGGTCCTCCTCAGCGGAGGTGTAGAGGTATTATATTACCACCATATAGGGGGTCAGGTGCCATGACCGAGACTATGTATTTCACAGGAAAAACTAATCCCAATAACACAATAAAGGAAAGGTCCGGCACTCACATAAACAGAGTGACTTGATCCGGTGCCAGCATAGGAATACTGTAGTAGTTTCACCAAGGATGCGGCACTCATGACTCATTCACAACAAAGAAACAACAGCAAACCTTATCATCAACGTTTCAGTTTTATCAACCGTTTTCAAAATCATAAATACGAAATAACATGCTTACCTTAATATACCAAACACCATCACCATGTGAGTTTCCGCAGCCGCGCTGCCCAGGTCTAGGCCATGTCCGATGATGTCAATATGCCTCCGTTGCGTCAGGTGTCTTCATACACTTTATCTCCAAGTGAGATAAGTGTCGTTCGGAAGGTTAGTCATTTATTCCGTCTAATACCTATGATGATTTTAGATGGCAAATCGACAAATTTAAACTACAATACATCGCCAATTAAAACTGAAAGAATTTTGTTCATAAGAATAGTAATTCTATAACTACCACAGGAGTTAGTATACCACACAAGCTTGCACAATTTTGTGAGAAGTCTACATTCGATTCAATATCTTCTAATGCTACTATTAAAACTTTTATACGTACTTTGGATCATGAAGTAAAAGGCAAAGTTAAGAGTGGGTTAGACACACATCCGAACCGTTCGCCTTTGGAAACACAAGCACTGCGCATTTTATCTAACAATACTTCCCTAATTATTCGTCCAGCCGACAAAGGTGGGGGCATCATATTGCAGGATGCCACTGATTATGAGATTGAGATCTATCGTCAACTATCTGACCTTTCAGTCTATAAAAAATTGAATGGTGACCATCCTCTGTATTCAGGAAACAGCTACATTAAGTCCTAACTTTGGCTTGTGATGCTACATTGATTAATGAGGAATTATTATCGTTACTGGTACCTTCACACCTGGTGGCCCCCATACTTTACATACTTCCAAAAATACATAAGGGGGTGACCCCACCCCTGGAAGACCGATCATATCGGTACGTGCTCCCTTTTTCAGCCAACATCAATCTGGATAGACTCGATATTACAACCGATTGTTCAGAAGAATTGGCATGCTTTTGAACAAATTGGAACAGCTAACAGACATACCAGATGATCTCTGGTTCATCACTGCTGACATATCCAGTCTATACACAGTAATACCATGCAATGAGGGAATTGCCTCAGTTAGGGAGCTACTGAGGGGAGAAGGGTCCATGGAACCGAGTCATGTCGAGATTGTTTTACTGGCATTTGAAATGATCCTTAAAAATAATTTCTCTATGTTTGACGGTATTTACTATTTTCAGTTAACTAGCTGTGATATGGGTCCTCAGTGGCCGCCGCGTATGCAAATACATACATGTTCCAAATTGAGGACGAATTGTTTTTTAGGAATCCTGATATTTCTACCAATATTTTTTTTTACACCAGGTTTATCGATGATCTCCTGTTTTTTTGGAATGGACCGTGTGATAAATTTGTCAGATTGATGGAGGTCCATAATCTAACATGTAGTCCGGTTAAATTCACCTATACCATGAATGAGAAGGTAATTGATTTCCTTGATGTACAAATAATGAAGAATGGGAACACCCTTATGACTACATTATTTACAAAATCTACAGATAGAAATTCCTTATTGGAATATCGGAGCTGTCATCCGCAGAGGCTCAAACTTGGTCTACCGTACTCTCAAATGCTCCGGGTTCACCGATTAAATAGCAATCTCGATAGAACCGTGAGTCAACAGGACACTATGATAGAGAAATTTATTATGAGAGTATACAACAAACAACACCTGTTGAACACCAAGAAACGCGTACTAGCCATTGATAGGTGTAATCTGCTCAAGCTTTATCCTAGGGATAGAGTGAGTAACAAACTACCATGGGTGTCCCAATATACCACAACCTCACCAGCGGTTCGATCAATTTGTAAAAAAATTGGGGCCACTGATCACATCAGACCCAGATGTCAGATTGTTTTATACTTCTTTAATGCCCTGCTGCTCTAGGTGGAGAAATTTACGTGATATTCTTGTTAAGACTAACTATAACTCGTAGTCCTTACCCACTAAAAGTCACTTTATGGCTTGCAAAAAACCTGTTTGTTTCAGATGTGGCTGTGTGACATGTAGCTTTATGATCACTGGGGACACTTTCAACCACCCTCATATGGGTAAACCAATTAAGATCAAATACCACCTTACGTGCAATAGTAGCTTTGTCATTTACCAGCTTATTTGCCCATGCGGTTTCTCCTATATTGGTAAAATGCAAGGAAAGGACGGCTAATCATCGCCACATGATATGCCTGGCCTTAGCAAGTGGCAAGTGGTACTAGTGACCAGCCGGTCATGAGACACTTTCAAGAGAAAAAACATCCATTGGCATCCTTGAGATATAGGATGATCGACCAGATTCCTTTAAATAGTCGAGAAGGTTACCGCAATAAGGCACTTTTACGTAGGGAAACTTATTGGATCCCTAAGCTTGATGTTGTTTTTCTCAAGGGTCTTAATAAGTTAATTTGTTTTACCTGTTTCTTATAGATTATTAAAAAGTTACATTGTGCCTTGCCACTCGCAGACTAGATGTACCTATAGGGGCGTTTTGCAATCATCAGTGTGGCATTTATATCATTATACAAGTGTGATTCAGATAGGTTTTTCTGCGCTCCATATGCATTGAAGTATCATGTGATTAATGTATTTAAATATGATACGTGAGTTGCTGCATTTTGACAAATTGTAACCTAATAACCAACCGTTTTTGTTACCATGCTATTAGCATGTTTATGTCTGTGGCACTTACTGGATGTTATGTTCGCTTTCTCTTATTGTATATCTATGCCCTTACTATCTTAATGTTTGTATACATTGATCCATATTGAGCTTATGTACTATACATGAGGTTGATGTACTGTTATATACTGTATACACTGCAGCATTGTGTTGTTGTTATGCACATTTGCTTGGCAACGGGTGCTTGGTGATGGTCACATGGTGTGCAGCGTGATGATGTCACCTGATGCGACGGAAGCGTAGTGACATCATCGGACACGCCCGAGTCCAGAGAAGCGCGGCTGCGTAAACTCACATGGCGATAGTGTTTGGTATATTAAGGTGAGCATGTTGTTTGTATTTATGATCTAGAAAACAGTTGATAAAACTGAAATGTTGATGAAAAGGTTTGCTGCTGTTTCTTTGCTGTGAATGAGTCCTGAGTGCCGCATCCTCTGTGAATTATTACAATATTCCTTATGCTCGCAGCAGATCAAGTTACTCTGTTTATGTGAGTGCCGAACCTTTCCTTTATTACATATATATATATATATATATATATATATATATTAGAGATGAGCGGGTTCGGTTTCTCGGAAACCGAACCCCCCCGAACTTCACCCTTTTTACACGGGTCCGAGGCAGGTTCGAACCTTCCCGCCTTGCTCGGCTAACCCGAGCGCGCCCGAACGTCATCATCCCGCTGTCGGATTCTCGCGAGATTCGGATTCTATATAAGCAGCCGTGCGTCGCCGCCATTTTCACTCGTGCATTGGAGATGATAGGGAGAGGACGTGGCTGGCGTCCTCTCCGTTTATTGTTGAAGTTGATTGGTTTATTGCTTAATTGTGGGGAGGACTGGGGAGCAGCTGTTAGGAGGAGTACAGTGCAGAGTTTTGCTGATAAGTGACCACCAGTTTTTATCCGTTCTCTGCCTGAAAAAAACGCTCCATACTATATCTGTGCTCAGTGTGCTGCATAATATATCTGTGCTGAGTGCTCACACTGCTTAATTGTGGGGACTAGGGAGCAGCTATAGCAGGAGTACAGTGCAGAATTTTGCTGACAGTGACCACCAGTATACGTTGTCTGCCTGAAAAATACTCCATATCTGTTCTCAGTGCGCTGCTTTATTGTGGGGACTGGGGACCACCAGTATAATTAATATTATATAGGAGGAGTACAGTGCAGAGTGCACTGCTGTACCTACCTCTGTGTCGTCATCCATTAAGTATACTATCCATCTACATTCTATACCTGTGATGCATTTTAGTTTTGCAGTTTGCTGACACAGTGTCCACCAGTATACTATATATAGCAGTACGGTAGGCCACTGCTGTACCTACCTCTGTGTCGTCATCCATTAAGTATACTATCCATCTACATTCTATACCTGTGGTGCATTTTAGTTTTGCAGTTTGCTGACACAGTGTCCACCAGTATACTATATATAGCAGTACAGTAGGCCACTGCTGTACCTACCTCTGTGTCGTCATCCATTAAGTATACTATCCATCTACATTCTATACCTGTGGTGCATTTTAGTTTTGCAGTTTGCTGACACATTGTCCACCAGTATACTATATATAGCAGTACGGTAGGCCACTGCTGTACCTACCTCTGTGTCGTCATCCATTAAGTATACTATCCATCTACATTCTATACCTGTGGTGCATTTTAGTTTTGCAGTTTGCTGACACAGTGACCACCAGTATACTATATATAGCAGTACGGTAGGCCACTGCTGTACCTACCTCTGTGTCGTCATCCATTAAGTATACTATCCATCTACATTCTATACCTGTGGTGCATTTTAGTTTTGCAGTTTGCTGACACAGTGACCACCAGTATACTATATATAGCAGTACGGTAGGCCACTGCTGTACCTACCTCTGTGTCGTCATCCATTAAGTATACTATCCATCTACATTCTATACCTGTGGTGCATTTTAGTTTTGCAGTTTGCTGACAGTGTCCACCAGTATACTATATATAGCAGTACGGTAGGCCACTGCTGTACCTACCTCTGTGTCGTCATCCATTAAGTATACTATCCATCTACATTCTATACCTGTGGTGCATTTTAGTTTTGCAGTTTGCTGACACAGTGACCACCAGTATACTATATATAGCAGTACGGTAGGCCACTGCTGTACCTACCTCTGTGTCGTCATCCATTAAGTTTACTATCCATCTACATTCTATACCTGTGGTGCATTTTAATTTTGCAGTTTGCTGACACAGTGACCACCAGTATACTATATATAGCAGTACGGTAGGCCACTGCTGTACCTACCTCTGTGTTGTCATCCATTAAGTATACTGTCCATCTACATTCTATACCAGTGGTGCATTTTAGTTTTGTAGTTTGCTGACACAGTGTCCACCAGTATACTATATATAGCAGTACGGTAGGCCACTGCTGTACCTACCTCTGTGTCGTCATCCATTAAGTATACTATCCATCTACATTCTATACCTGTGGTGCATTTTAGTTTTGCAGTTTACTGACACAGGGACCACCAGTATACTATATATAGCAGTACGGTAGGCCACTGCTGTACCTACCTCTGTGTCGTCAAGTATACTATCCATCCATACCTGTGGTGCATTTCAGTTGTGCGCAGTAAATATAGTAGTAGGCCATTGCTATTGATACTGGCATATAATTCCACACATTAAAAAATGGAGAACAAAAATGTGGAGGTTAAAATAGGGAAAGATCAAGATCCACTTCCACCTTGTACTGAAGCTGCTACCACTAGTCATGGCCGAGACGATGAAGTGCCATCAACGTCGTCTGCCAAGGCCGATGCCCAATGTCATAGTAGAGAGCATGTAAAATCCAAAACACAAAAGTTCAGTAAAATAACCCAAAAATCAAAATTAAAAGCGTCTGAGGAGAAGCGTAAACTTGCCAATATGCCATTTACAACATGGAGTGGCAAGGAACGGCTGAGGCCCTGGCCTATGTTCATGGCTAGTGGTTCAGCTTCACATGAGGATGGAAGCACTCATCCTCTCGCTAGAAAAAAGAAAAGACTTAAGCTGGCAAAAGCACAGCAAAGAACTGTGCGTTCTTCTAAATCACAAATCCCCAAGGAGAGTCCAATTGTGTCGGTTGCGATGCCTGACCTTCCCAACACTGGACGGGAAGAGCTTGCCCCTTCCACCATTTGCACGCCCCCTGCAAGTGCTGGAAGGAGCACCCGCAGTCCAGTTCCTGATAGTCAAATTGAAGATGTCACTGTTGAAGTACACCAGGATGAGGATATGGGTGTTGCTGGCGCTGGGGAGGAAATTGACAAGGAGGATTCTGATGGTGAGGTGGTTTGTTTAAGTCAGGCACCCGGGGAGACACCTGTTGTCCGTGGGAGGAATATGGCCATTGACATGCCTGGTCAAAATACAAAAAAAAATCATCTCTTCGGTGTGGAATTATTTCAACAGAAATGCGGACAACAGGTGTCAAGCCGTGTGTTGCCTTTGTCAAGCTGTAATAAGTAGGGGTAAGGACGTTAACCACCTCGGAACATCCTCCCTTATACGTCACCTGCAGCACATTCATCATAAGTCAGTGACAAGTTCAAAAACTTTGGGTGACAGCGGAAGCAGTCCACTGACCACTAAATCCCTTCCTCTTGTAACCAAGCTCCTGCAAACCACACCACCAACTCCCTCAGTGTCAATTTCCTCCTTACCCAGGAAAGCCAATAGTCCTGCAGGCCATGTCACTGTCAAGTCGGACGAGTCCTCTCCTAACTGGGATTCCTCCGATGCATCCTTGAGTGTAACGCCTACTGCTGCTGGCGCTGCTGTTGTTGCTGCTGGGAGTCGATCGTCATCCAAGAGGGGAAGTCGGAAGACCACTTGTACTACTTCCAGTAAGCAATTGACTGTCCAACAGTCCTTTGCGAGGAAGATGAAATATCACAGCAGTCATCCTGCTGCAAAGCAGATAACTCAGGCCTTGGCAGCATGGGCGGTGAGAAACGTGGTTCCGGTATCCATCGTTAATTTAGAGGCAACTATAGACTTTATTGAGGTACTGTGTCCCCGGTACCAAATACCATCTAGGTTCCATTTCTCTAGGCAGGCGATACCGAAAATGTACACAGACCTCAGAAAAATACTCACCAGTGTCCTAAAAAATGCAGTTGTACCCAATGTCCACTTAACCACGGACATGTGGACAAGTGGAGCAGGGCAGACTCAGGACTATATGACTGTAACAGCCCACTGGGTAGATGTATTGCCTCCCGCAGCAAGAACAGCAGCGGCGGCACCAGTAGCAGCATCTCGCAAACGCGAAGTCGTTCCTAAGCAGGCTACGCTTTGTATCACCGCTTTCCATAAGAGGCACACAGCTGACAACCTCTTACGGGTACTGAGGAAGATCATCGCAGAATGGCTTACCCCAATTGGACTCTCCTGGGGATTTGTGACATCGGACAACGCCAGCAATATTGTGTGTGCATTACATCTGGGCAAATTCCAGCACGTCCCATGTTTTGCACATACATTGAATTTGGTGGTGCAGAATTATTTAAAAAACGACAGGGGCGTGCAAGAGATGCCGTCGGTGGCCCGAAGAATTGCGGGCCACTTTCGGCATTCAGGCACCGCGTACAGAAGACTGGAGCACCACCAAAGATTCCTGAACCTGCCTTGCCATCATCTGAAGCAAGAGGTGGTAACGAGGTGGAATTCAACCCTCTATATGCTTCAGAGGATGGAGGAGCAGCAAAAGGCCATTCAAGCCTATACATCTGCCCACGATATAGGCAAAGGAGGGGGAATGCACCTGACTCAAGCGCAGTGGAGAATGATTTTAACGTTGTGCAAGGTTCTGCAACCCTTTGAACTTGCCACACGTGAAGTCAGTTCAGACACTGCCAGCCTGAGTCAGGTCATTCCCCTCATCAGGCTTTTGCAGAGGAAGCTGGAGACATTGAAGGAGGAGCTAAGACAGAGCAATTCCGCTAGGCATGTGGAACTTGTGGATGGAGCCCTTAATTCGCTTAACCAGGATTCACGGGTGGTCAATCTGTTGAAATCAGAGCACTACATTTTGGCCACCGTGCTCGATCCTAGATTTAAAACCTACGTTGTATCTCTCTTTCCGGCAGACACAAGTCTGCAGAGGTTCAAAGACCTGCTGGTGAGAAAATTGGCAAGTCAAGCGGAACGTGACCCGTCAACATCTCCTCCTTCACATTCTCCCGCAACTGGGGGTGCGAGGAAAAGGCTAAGAATTCCTAGCCCACCCGCTGGCGGTGATGCAGGGCAGTCTGGAGCGAGTGTTGACATCTGGTCCGGAATGAAGGACCTGCCAATGATTACTGACATGTCGTCTACTGTCACTGCACATGATTCTCTCACCATGGAAAGAATGGTGGAGGATTATATGAGTGACCGCATCCAAGTAGGCACGTCAGACAGTCCGTACGTATACTGGCAGGAAAAAGAGGCAATTTGGAGGCCCTTGCACAAACTGGCTTTATTCTACCTAAGTTGCCCTCCCTCCAGTGTGTACTCCGATAGAGTGTTTAGTGCAGCCGCTCACCTTGTCAGCAATCGGTGTACGAGGTTACTTCCAGAAAATGTGGAGAAGATGATGTTCATCAAAATTAATTATAATCAATTCCTCCGTGGAGACATTCACTAGCAGCAATTGCCTCCAGAAAGTACACGGGGACCTGAGATGGTGGATTCCAGTGGGGACGAATTAATAATCTGTGAGGAGGGGGATGTACACACTGAATGGGGTGAGGAATCGGAGGATGATGATTAGGTGGACATCTTGCCTCTGTAGAGCCAGTTTGTGCAAGGAGAGATTGATTGCTTCTTTTTTGGTGGGGGCACAAACCAACCAGTCATTTCAGTCACAGTCGTGTGGCAGACTCTGTCGCTGAAATGATGGGTTCGTTAAAGTGTGCATGTCCTGTTTATACAACATAAGGGTGGGTGGGAGGGCCCAAGGACAATTCCATCTTGCACCTCTTTTTTCTTTCATTTTTCTTTGCATCATGTGCTGTTTGGGGACAATTTTTTGGAAGTGCCATCCTGTCTTGATTGACACTGCAGTGCCACTCCTAGATGGGCCAGGAGTTTGTGTCGGCCACTTGTGTCGCTTAGCTTAGTCACACAGCGACCTTGGTGCGCCTCTTTTTTTCTTTGCATCATGTGCTGTTTGGGGACAATTTTTGGGAAGTGCCATCCTGCCTGACACTGCAGTGCCACTCCTAGATGGGCCAGGTGTTTGTGTCGGCCACTTGTGTCGCTTAGCTTAGTCACACAGCAACCTTGGTGCGCCTCTTTTTTTCTTTGCATCATGTGCTGTTTGGGGACAATTTTTTGGAAGTGCCATCCTGCCTGACACTGCAGTGCCACTCCTAGATGGGCCAGGTGTTTGTGTCGGCCACTTGTGTCGCTTAGCTTAGTTACACAGCCACCTTGGTGCGCCTCTTTTTTTCTTTGCATCATGTGCTGTTTGGGGACAATTTTTTGGAAGTGCCATCCTGTCTTGATTGACACTGCAGTGCCACTCCTAGATGGGCCAGGTGTTTGTGTCGGCCACTTGTGTCGCTTAGCTTAGTCACACAGCGACCTTGGTGCGCCTCTTTTTTTCTTTGCATCATGTGCTGTTTGGGGACAATTTTTTGGAAGTGCCATCCTGTCTTGATTAACACTGCAGTGCCACTCCTAGATGGGCCAGGTGTTTGTGTCGGCCACTTGTATCGCTTAGCTTAGTCACACAGCGACCTTGGTGCGCCTCTTTTTTTCTTTGCATCATGTGCTGTTTGGGGACAATTTTTTGGAAGTGCCATCCTGCCTTGATTAACACTGCAGTGCCACTCCTAGATGGGCCAGGTGTTTGTGTCAGCCACTTGTGTCGCTTAGCTTAGTCACACAGCGACCTTGGTGCGCCTCTTTTTTTCTTTGCATCGTGTGCTGTTTGGGGACAATTTTTTGGAAGTGCCATCCTGTCTTGATTGACACTGCAGTACCACTCCTAGATGGGACAGGTGTTTGTGTCTGCCACTTGTGTCGCTTAGCTTAGTCACACAGCCACCTTGGTGCGCCTCTTTTTTCTTTGCATCATGTGCTGTTTGGGGACAATTTTTTGGAAGTGCCATCCTGTCTTGATTGACACTGCAGTGCCACTCCTAGATGGGCCAGGTGTTTGTGTCGGCCACTTGTGTCGCTTAGCTTAGTCACACAGCGACCTTGGTGCGCCTCTTTTTTTCTTTGCATCATGTGCTGTTTGGGGACAATTTTTTGGAAGTGCCATCCTGCCTGATACTGCAGTGCCACTCCTAGATGGGCCAGGTGTTTGTGTCGGCCACTTGTGTCGCTTAGCTTAGTCACACAGCGACCTTGGTGCGCCTCTTTTTTTCTTTGCATCATGTGCTGTTTGGGGACAATTTTTTGGAAGTGCCATCCTGCCTGACACTGCAGTGCCACTCCTAGATGGGCCAGGTGTTTGTGTCGGCCACTTGTGTCGCTTAGCTTAGTTACACAGCCACCTTGGTGCGCCTCTTTTTTTCTTTGCATCATGTGCTGTTTGGGGACAATTTTTTGGAAGTGCCATCCTGTCTTGATTGACACTGCAGTGCCACTCCTAGATGGGCCAGGAGTTTGTGTCGGCCACTTGTGTCGCTTAGCTTAGTCACACAGCGACCTTGGTGCGCCTCTTTTTTTCTTTGCATCATGTGCTGTTTGGGGACAATTTTTGGGAAGTGCCATCCTGCCTGACACTGCAGTGCCACTCCTAGATGGGCCAGGTGTTTGTGTCGGCCACTTGTGTCGCTTAGCTTAGTCACACAGCAACCTTGGTGCGCCTCTTTTTTTCTTTGCATCATGTGCTGTTTGGGGACAATTTTTTGGAAGTGCCATCCTGCCTGACACTGCAGTGCCACTCCTAGATGGGCCAGGTGTTTGTGTCGGCCACTTGTGTCGCTTAGCTTAGTTACACAGCCACCTTGGTGCGCCTCTTTTTTTCTTTGCATCATGTGCTGTTTGGGGACAATTTTTTGGAAGTGCCATCCTGTCTTGATTGACACTGCAGTGCCACTCCTAGATGGGCCAGGTGTTTGTGTCGGCCACTTGTGTCGCTTAGCTTAGTCACACAGCGACCTTGGTGCGCCTCTTTTTTTCTTTGCATCATGTGCTGTTTGGGGACAATTTTTTGGAAGTGCCATCCTGTCTTGATTAACACTGCAGTGCCACTCCTAGATGGGCCAGGTGTTTGTGTCGGCCACTTGTATCGCTTAGCTTAGTCACACAGCGACCTTGGTGCGCCTCTTTTTTTCTTTGCATCATGTGCTGTTTGGGGACAATTTTTTGGAAGTGCCATCCTGCCTTGATTAACACTGCAGTGCCACTCCTAGATGGGCCAGGTGTTTGTGTCAGCCACTTGTGTCGCTTAGCTTAGTCACACAGCGACCTTGGTGCGCCTCTTTTTTTCTTTGCATCGTGTGCTGTTTGGGGACAATTTTTTGGAAGTGCCATCCTGTCTTGATTGACACTGCAGTACCACTCCTAGATGGGACAGGTGTTTGTGTCTGCCACTTGTGTCGCTTAGCTTAGTCACACAGCCACCTTGGTGCGCCTCTTTTTTCTTTGCATCATGTGCTGTTTGGGGACAATTTTTTGGAAGTGCCATCCTGTCTTGATTGACACTGCAGTGCCACTCCTAGATGGGCCAGGTGTTTGTGTCGGCCACTTGTGTCGCTTAGCTTAGTCACACAGCGACCTTGGTGCGCCTCTTTTTTTCTTTGCATCATGTGCTGTTTGGGGACAATTTTTTGGAAGTGCCATCCTGCCTGATACTGCAGTGCCACTCCTAGATGGGCCAGGTGTTTGTGTCGGCCACTTGTGTCGCTTAGCTTAGTCACACAGCGACCTTGGTGCGCCTCTTTTTTTCTTTGCATCATGTGCTGTTTGGGGACAATTTTTTGGAAGTGCCATCCTGCCTGACACTGCAGTGCCACTCCTAGATGGGCCAGGTGTTTGTGTCGGCCACTTGTGTCGCTTAGCTTAGTTACACAGCCACCTTGGTGCGCCTCTTTTTTTCTTTGCATCATGTGCTGTTTGGGGACAATTTTTTGGAAGTGCCATCCTGTCTTGATTGACACTGCAGTGCCACTCCTAGATGGGCCAGGTGTTTGTGTCGGCCACTTGTGTCGCTTAGCTTAGTCACACAGCGACCTTGGTGCGCCTCTTTTTTTCTTTGCATCATGTGCTGTTTGGGGACAATTTTTTGGAAGTGCCATCCTGTCTTGATTAACACTGCAGTGCCACTCCTAGATGGGCCAGGTGTTTGTGTCGGCCACTTGTATCGCTTAGCTTAGTCACACAGCGACCTTGGTGCGCCTCTTTTTTTCTTTGCATCATGTGCTGTTTGGGGACAATTTTTTGGAAGTGCCATCCTGCCTTGATTAACACTGCAGTGCCACTCCTAGATGGGCCAGGTGTTTGTGTCAGCCACTTGTGTCGCTTAGCTTAGTCACACAGCGACCTTGGTGCGCCTCTTTTTTTCTTTGCATCGTGTGCTGTTTGGGGACAATTTTTTGGAAGTGCCATCCTGTCTTGATTGACACTGCAGTACCACTCCTAGATGGGACAGGTGTTTGTGTCTGCCACTTGTGTCGCTTAGCTTAGTCACACAGCCACCTTGGTGCGCCTCTTTTTTCTTTGCATCATGTGCTGTTTGGGGACAATTTTTTGGAAGTGCCATCCTTTCTTGATTGACACTGCAGTGCCACTCCTAGATGGGCCAGGTGTTTGTGTCGGCCACTTGTGTCGCTTAGCTTAGTCACACAGCGACCTTGGTGCGCCTCTTTTTTTCTTTGCATCATGTGCTGTTTGGGGACAATTTTTTGGAAGTGCCATCCTGCCTGATACTGCAGTGCCACTCCTAGATGGGCCAGGTGTTTGTGTCGGCCACTTGTGTCGCTTAGCTTAGTCACACAGCCACCTTGGTGCGCCTCTTTTTTTCTTTGCATCATGTGCTGTTTGGGGACAATTTTTTGGAAGTGCCATCCTGTCTTGATTGACACTGCAGTGCCACTCCTAGATGGGCCAGGTGTTTGTGTCGGCCACTTGAGTCGCTTAGCTTAGTCACACAGCGACCTTGGTGCGCCTCTTTTTTTCTTTGCATCATGTGCTGTTTGGGGACAATTTTTTGGAAGTGCCATCCTGTCTTGATTGACACTGCAGTGCCACTCCTAGATGGGCTAGGTGTTTGTGTCGGCCACTTGTGTCGCTTAGCTTAGTCACACAGCCACCTTGGTGCGCCTCTTTTTTCTTTGCATCATGTGCTGTTTGGGGATAATTTTTTGGAAGTGCCATCCTGTCTTGATTGACACTGCAGTGCCACTCCTAGATGGGCCAGGTGTTTGTGTCGGCCACTTGTGTCGCTTAGCTTAGTCACACAGCGACCTTGGTGCGCCTCTTTTTTTCTTTGCATCATGTGCTGTTTGAGGACAAATTTTTGGAAGTGCCATCCTGTCTTGATTAACACTGCAGTACCACTCCTAGATGGGCCAGGTGTTTGTGTCGGCCACTTGTGTCGCTTAGCTTAGTCACACAGCGACCTTGGTGCGCCTCTTTTTTTCTTTGCATCATGTGCTGTTTTGGGCCAATTTTTTGGAAGTGCCATCCTGTCTTGATTGACACTGCAGTGCCACTCCTAGATGTGCCAGGTGTTTGTGTCAGCCACTTGTGTCGCTTAGCTTAGTCACACAGCGACCTTGGTGCGCCTCTTTTTTTCTTTGCATCATGTGCTGTTTGGGGACAATTTTTTGGAAGTGCCATCCTGTCTTGATTGACACTGCAGTGCCACTCCTAGATGGGCCAGGTGTTTGTGTCGGCCACTTGTGTCGCTTAGCTTAGTCACACAGCGACCTTGGTGCGCCTCTTTTTTCTTTGCATCATGTGCTGTTTGGGGACAATTTTTTGGAAGTGCCATCCTGTCTTGATTGACACTGCAGTGCCACTCCTAGATGGGCCAGGTGTTTGTGTCGGTCACTTGTGTCGCTTAGCTTAGTCACACAGCGACCTTGGTGCCCCTCTTTTTTTCTTTGCATCATGTGCTGTTTGGGGACAATTTTTTGGAAGTGCCATCCTGCCTGATACTGCAGTGCCACTCCTAGATGGGCCAGGTGTTTGTGTCGGCCACTTGTGTCGCTTAGCTTAGTCACACAGCCACCTAGGTGCGCCTCTTTTTTTCTTTGCATCATGTGCTGTTTGGGGACAATTTTTTGGAAGTGCCATCCTGTCTTGATTGACACTGCAGTGCCACTCCTAGATGGGCCAGGTGTTTGTGTCGGCCACTTGTGTCGCTTAGCTTAGTCACACAGCGACCTTGGTGCGCCTCTTTTTTTCTTTGCATCATGTGCTGTTTGGGGACAATTTTTTGGAAATGCCATCCTGTCTTGATTAACACTGCAGTGCCACTCCTAGATGGGCCAGGTGTTTGTGTCGGCCACTTGTATCGCTTAGCTTAGTCACACAGCGACCTTGGTGCGCCTCTTTTTTTCTTTGCATCATGTGCTGTTTGGGGACAATTTTTTGGAAGTGCCATCCTGTCTTGATTAACACTGCAGTGCCACTCCTAGATGGGCCAGGTGTTTGTGTCAGCCACTTGTGTCGCTTAGCTTAGTCACACAGCGACCTTGGTGCGCCTCTTTTTTTCTTTGCATCGTGTGCTGTTTGGGGACAATTTTTTGGAAGTGCCATCCTGTCTTGATTGACACTGCAGTACCACTCCTAGATGGGCCAGGTGTTTGTGTCGGCCACTTGTGTCGCTTAGCTTAGTCACACAGCCACCTTGGTGCGCCTCTTTTTTCTTTGCATCATGTGCTGTTTGGGGACAATTTTTTGGAAGTGCCATCCTGTCTTGATTGACACTGCAGTGCCACTCCTAGATGGGCCAGGTGTTTGTGTCGGCCACTTGTGTCGCTTAGCTTAGTCACACAGCGACCTTGGTGCGCCTCTTTTTTTCTTTGCATCATGTGCTGTTTGGGGACAATTTTTTGGAAGTGCCATCCTGCCTGATACTGCAGTGCCACTCCTAGATGGGCCAGGTGTTTGTGTCGGCCACTTGTGTCGCTTAGCTTAGTCACACAGCCACCTTGGTGCGCCTCTTTTTTTCTTTGCATCATGTGCTGTTTGGGGACAATTTTTTTGAAGTGCCATCCTGTCTTGATTGACACTGCAGTGCCACTCCTAGATGGGCCAGGTGTTTGTGTCGGCCACTTGTGTCGCTTAGCTTAGTCACACAGCGACCTTGGTGCGCCTCTTTTTTTCTTTGCATCATGTGCTGTTTGGGGACAAATTTTTTGGAAGTGCCATCCTGTCTTGATTGACACTGCAGTGCCACTCCTAGATGGGCCAGGTGTTTGTGTCGGCCACTTGTGTCGCTTAGCTTAGTCACACAGCCACCTTGGTGCGCCTCTTTTTTCTTTGCATCATGTGCTGTTTGGGGACAATTTTTTGGAAGTGCCATCCTGTCTTGATTGACACTGCAGTGCCACTCCTAGATGGGCCAGGTGTTTGTGTCGGCCACTTGAGTTGCTTAGCTTAGTCACACAGCGACCTTGGTGCGCCTCTTTTTTTCTTTGCATCATGTGCTGTTTGGGGACAATTTTTTGGAAGTGCCATCCTGTCTTGATTGACACTGCAGTGCCACTCCTAGATGGGCCAGGTGTTTGTGTCGGCCACTTGAGTTGCTTAGCTTAGTCACACAGCGACCTTGGTGCGCCTCTTTTTTTCTTTGCATCATGTGCTGTTTGGGGACAATTTTTTGGAAGTGCCATCCTGTCTTGATTGACACTGCAGTGCCACTCCTAGATGGGCCAGGTGTTTGTGTCGGCCACTTGAGTCGCTTAGCTTAGTCACACAGCGACCTTGGTGCGCCTCTTTTTTTCATTGCATCATGTGCTGTTTGGGGACAATTTTTTGGAAGTGCCATCCTGTCTTGATTGACACTGCAGTGCCACTCCTAGATGGGCCAGGTGTTTGTGTCGGCCACTTGTGTCGCTTAGCTTAGTCACACAGCAACCTTGGTGCGCCTCTTTTTTTCTTTGCATCATGTGCTGTTTGGGGACAATTTTTTGGAAGTGCCATCCTGTCTTGATTGACACTGCAGTGCCACTCCTAGATGGGCCAGGTGTTTGTGTCGGCCACTAGTGTCGCTTAGCTTAGTCAAACAGCCACCTTGGTGCGCCTCTTTTTTTCTTTGCATCATGTGCTGTTTGGGGACAATTTTTTGGAAGTGCCATCCTGTCTTGATTGACACTGCAGTGCCACTCCTAGATGGGCCAGGTGTTTGTGTCGGCCACTTGTGTCGCTTAGCTTAGCCATCCAGCGACCTCGGTGCAAATTGTAGGACTAAAAATAATATTGTGAGGTGTGAGGTGTTCAGAATAGACTGTAAATGAGTGGAAATTATGGTAATTGAGGTTAATAATACTATGGGATCAAAATGACCCCCAAATTCTATGATTTAAGCTGTTTTTTAGGGTTTTTTGAAAAAAACACCCGAATCCAAAACACACCCGAATCCGACAAAAAATTTTCGGTGAGGTTTTGCCAAAACGCGTCCGAATCCAAAACACGGCCGCAGAACCGAATCCAAAACCAAAACACAAAACCTGAAAAATGTCCGGTGCACATCACTAATATATATATATATATACACTGTGACTCCGGCACTCCAGGCATCCCCCGCAGGGTGTAACTTGCTCCAGTGCCCTCCCCAGGACCACGTTCCTTGTATTGTACAGGAGAAAGAAGAGGCGGCATTCAGAGACTTGTGATTCAAATAAACGATGTATTCAGTGTGCACTGAATACATCATTTATTTGAATCACAAGTCTCCGAGTGCCGCCTCTTCTTTCTCCTGTATACAAAGAAAGCCAACAGCACCAAGATGCAGTATCCACTAAAAAGACTACCAGTTTGAACCACAGGATAATAATAAATATTGTCTCCTTATTGACACTCCCTATGTCTCCTTATTGACACTCCCTATGTCTGCTAAAACCTTAAATTAACTAAACACTGGTATGAGTGCTTAAAACAGATATTAGAAAAAGGGGATAAGATTATTTTAAGTGACCAATGGTGTCATATAGAATAGGAGACTATATGTATAAAATATGACTTATTTACAGAACATACACTGGGTAAAAATGACTGTAAGAGTTCACAAATGTATAGAACTAGAAATTTTAAAAAAATACAAAAAGTTAAAAAAATATACATAAAAAAGCACAAGATACATAAAAAACAAGAGAGGAGATAAATATCTTAACTTGTGAGGATGAGTTACTGTAGATAAAGTAGCATCCAACGCATTTCGTCCTAACTCATCCTCACAAGTTAAGATATTTATCTCCTCTCTTGTTTTTTAATGTATCTTGTGCTTTTTATGTATATTTTTTCACCTTTTGTATTTTTTACATTTCTGTTTTTTTTTTTATACATATGTGAACTCTTACAGTCATTTTTACCCAGTGGTATTTTGTTTTAGTGCTACTTTCTGTAAATAAATCATTGTGCAACTTTTATATTTTATACGTATAGTCTCCTATTTTATATGACACCATTGGTTGCTTAAAATGATCTTATCACCTTTTTCTAACATATATATATATATATATATATAGTGCGCAAAACAGTTGAATTCCCCCCAGAGTGGTGAGGAGCAGCATTACCCTTATATAATATACAATATATATCCACTGACCATCCATAGTACTTATGCTTTTTATACTGTACTAGCTGAATACCCGTGCTTTCCTACGAAATGTAAAGAATAATGCCAATCTTTGTCAGGCCGCACCTCTGGGCTTCCCCGGATTGATGCTGTCAAAATGCTGGTGCTGAGGAGAATAATCCGCCTCCTTCTCTGCGCCGTCCCACCTCTGATGCTGCCCTACTCAGTGCTTTAAATGCTGGGATAACAGGCCAAGCTCCGCTCACTGTATGTTAAATATGTTAGGTTTGCAGGCTGACTATGTCAAAGGGCTCTAGGTCTCCTTGCTTAGCTTTGAAAATAAAGTATACCTCTGTCCCACCCATGTGTGCCCCTACCCATGTGTGCATCTGGCCTTACCCATAGGTGCCTCTGCTCCTACCCATATGCCTATGCCCCTACCTGTATTTGCCTCTACCCCTATCCATGTGTGCCTCTATCATTTCCTGTGGGTGCATCTACCCCTACCCATGTGTGCCTCTGCCCCTACCCATGGGTGCCTCTGCCCCTGCCTCTGCGCCTACTCATGGGTGCCTCTATCCTTACCTGTCAGTACCTCTGCCCCTACCCATTGCCCCTACCTCTGTGTGCCTCTGCCCCTACCCATGGGTGCCTTTGTCCCTACCCATGTGTGCCTTTATCCTTTCCTGTGGGTGCCTCAGCCCCTACCTATGTGTGCCTCTGCCCCTACCCATGGGTGCCTCTGCTCTTACATGTGGGTGCCTGTGCCCCTACTCATGTGTGCCTCTGCCCCTGCCCATGGGTGCCTCTGCCCTTACACGTGGGTGCCTCTGCCCTTACCCATGTGTGCCTCTGTGTACTTTGCTCCAGCCATTCAAGAGTTATGCTGAAAACTGGATTTTTACATGTCACCCCCTCCTCCCACCCTTAGGGGTGCTAAGGGTGTCTTACCCCCACAGTATTTTTTTTCTAGATTGTAAATCATATGTGTACCAAGCTTGGTGTAATATAAATAGCTCCAGGCATTCCAGGGTTATGCCAAAAAACTATGGATTTTTACATGTCACCCTCTTACCCCCAAAATATTTGTTTCCATATTGTAAGACATCTATGTACCAAGTTTGGCATTCCAGAGTTATGCTGGAACACACACACACACCTACTCGTGTGTGCCTCTGCCCCTACTCATGTGTGCCTCTGTCCCTACCCGTGTGTGCCTCTATCCTTACCTGTGGGTGCCTCTACCCCTACCTATGTGTTCCTTTATCCTTACCTGTGGGTGTCTCTGCCCTGCCCATGTGTGCCTTTGCGCCTACCCGCGGGTGCCTCTGCCCTTACACGTGGGTGCCTGTGCCCCTACCCATGTGTGCCTCTGTGTATATTGCTCCAACCGTTCCAGAGTTATGCCGAAATGATGGATTTTTACATGTCACTCCCTTCCCATCCCCACCCCTAGGGGTGCTAGGGGTGTCTTATCCCCACAGTATTTCTTTCCAGATTGTAAGTCATCTGTGTACGAAGTTTGCTGTAAATTGCTCCAGGCGTTCCAGAGTTATGCTGGAACAAACACACACACACACACACACACACACACACACACACACACACACACACACACGTATATATATATATTAGAGATGTGCACCGGAAATTTTTCAGGTTTTGTGTTTTGGTTTTGGATTCGGTTCCGCGGCCTTGTTTTGGATTCGGACGCATTTTAGCAAAACCACCTTGAAATTTTTTTCTTGGATTCGTGTGTGTTTTCGATTTGGCTGTTTTTTTCCAAAAAACCCTCAAAAACCGCTTAAATCATAGAATTTGAGGGTAATTTTGATCCTATAGTATTATTAACCACAATAACCATAATTTACACTCATTTCCAGTCTATTCTAAACACATCACACCTCACAATATTATTTTTAGTCCTAAAATTTGCACCGAGGTCCCTGGATGACTAAGCTAAGTGACCCAAGTGGGAGGCACAAACACCTGGCCCATCTAGGAGTGGCACTGCAGTGTCAGACAGGATGGCCCTTCAAAAAAATACTCCCCAAACAGCACATGACGCAAAGAAAAAAAGAGGCGCAATGAGGTAGCTGTGTGACTAAGCTAAGCGACCCTAGTGGCCGACACAAACACCTGGCCATCTAGGAGTGGCACTGCAGTGTCACGCAGGATGGCCATTCAAAAAAATACTCCCCAAACAGCACATGACGCAAAGAAAAAAAGAGGCGCAATGAGGTAGATGTGTGACTAAGCTAAGCGACCCTAGTGGCCGACACAAACACCTGGCCCATCTAGGAGTGGCACTGCAGTGTCAGGCAGGATGGCCCTTCAAAAAAATACTCCCCTAACAGCACATGACGCAAAGAAAAAAAGAGGCGCAATGAGGTAGCTGTGTGACTAAGCTAAGTGACCCTAGTGGCCGACACAAACACCTGGCCCATCTAGGAGTGGCACTGCAGTGTCACGCAGGATGGCCATTCAAAAAAATACTCCCCAAACAGCACATGACGCAAAGAAAAAAAGAGGCGCAATGAGGTAGCTGACTAGCTGTGTGACTAAGCTAAGCAACCCTAGTGGCCGACACAAACACCTGGCCCATCTAGGAGTGGCACTGCAGTGTCAGGCAGGATGGCCCTTCAAAAAAATACTCCCCAAACAGCACATGACGCAAAGAAAAAAAGAGGCGCAATGAGGTAGCTGTGTGACTAAGCTAAGCGATCCTAGTGGCCGACACAAACACCTGGCCCATCTAGGAGTGGCACTGCAGTGTCACGCAGGATGGCCCTTCAAAAAAATACTCCCCAAACAGCACATGAGGCAAAGAAAAAAAGAGGCGCAATGAGGTAGCTGTGTGACTAAGCTAAGCGACCCTAGTGGCCGACACAAACACCTGGCCCATCTAGGAGTGGCACTGCAGTGTCACGCAGGATGGCCCTTCAAAAAAATACTCCCCAAACAGCACATGACGCAAAGAAAAATGAAAGAAAAAAGAGGTGCAAGATGGAATTGTCCTTGGGCCCTCCCACCCACCCTTATGTTGTATAAACAGGACATGCACACTTTAACGAACCCATCATTTCAGCGACAGGGTCTGCCACACGACTGTGACTGAAATGACTGGTTGGTTTGGGCCCCCACCAAAAAAGAAGCAATCAATCTCTCCTTGCACAAACTGGCTCTACAGAGGCAAGATGTCCACCTCATCATCATCGTCCGATTCATCACCCCTTTCACTGTGTACATCCCCCTCCTCACAGATTATTAATTCGTCCCCACTGGAATCCACCATCTCAGGTCCCCGTGTACTTTCTGGAGGCAATTGCTGCTGGTGAATGTCTCCACAGAGGAATTGAATCTTATATATTATATATATTGAATTAAGTCTTTTCATTTTTCAAGCGAGAGGATGAGTGCTTCCATCCTCATGTGAAGCTGAACCACTAGCCATGAACATAGGCCAGGGCCTCAGCCGTTCCTTGCCACTCCGTGTCGTAAATGGCATATTTGTTATGCACACCAGTGCCTGCAGGAAAGTACTGGTGTTTGAACTGTTATGCGAAACAAATGGACTCACAGACAAACTGGGGAATATGACATAACGTACACAGAAGGTGATAGGGTAACAAAATACACACAAAGTGAACAGAGAAGCCCAGAGGCTAAGGAACTGGGTATCTCCCTTGTATTAGAACTGCACAGATGGAAAAGCAAGATGTTGTGTTTTAATACGTAGAGAACCCGAAATGCTGTTGCTAAGGGCAACAGCAAAACCCTAAAGGGTTACCAACGGGTGTGGCAGTAAACTCCTTGGTCAGAGATGGAATGATAGACACAAGGAGAATCTCCACAATCCTAATTCTCACTTGCAGTGCACAGGTTTTAGCTTACTGCCACTAAACTGACCCCTGACACCTAGCACAGTGAGACAGGATTTAGGCAGGCAAGTCTTAGAATACAGCCGCAAACTTGCTAAGTTCACAGAGTAGTAACAGAACCCCAGCAAGCTAAACGACTGACTCCAGTCTTACTGCTAGGTCTGGATTGGCAGAGTGTAATACCAAATCCCCAGGCCTATTTGCAGTAAGCAACAAACAAATACAAAGCTACACAGTACTGGCTAACTTTCATGAACTGACTAACCAACAAAGATTCAGCAGCATCTGCTTACTCTGAAAAGAGGCCTTATAAAGCAGGTGCTGTCCACGCCCCACTCAGACCTCACAGACTGTGAGCACAAAAACCAGCACCGGATCCCCTGCTGTGCACAGAGCCTATAACCACTGCACAGCAAAAGACCCGAACCGGAGTATCAGCTGCGCTCAGGTTAATCCACTAGCACTTGTCTCCCGGTTGCCATGACGACGTGGCAGCACAGGGCAGGAGACCCTAACAGTACCCCCCCTCTGACGAGGGGTCAAAGAACCCCTACCACCGGGTTTATCGGGGAACTGCGAGAAGAAAGAGCGTTTCAGTCTGGGGGCATGAAGATCACAACTGCGCACCCACGACCGCTCCTCCGGGCCATACCCCTTCCAGTGCACCAAAAATGACAGCCGACCCCGAACCACCTTGGAGTCAAGAATCCTTTCAACAACAAACTCCCTCTGGCCACGTATCAGAAGAGGGGAAGGTCTTCCACTGGAAGAAGGATTACTAATCGCCCGTTTTAAAAGGGAACAATGAAATGTTTTATTGATACCCAAAGAACGGGGCAGATCTAACTGAAATGCCACCGGATTGATAACCCTGGTGATCTTATAAGGGCCGATGAACCGGGGGCCTAACTTATGAGATGGCTGTCTCAACTTCAAATTCTTGGTAGACAACCAGACGAAGTCTCCTAATTTGAAGCTGCAGGGTCTTTTCCGCTTATCAAAAACCCTTTTGGTCACTAATGACACAGACACAAGGGCTTTCTTCACTTTCCGCCAAATACCTCTAAGGACCGAAACCACAGAGGAACCACCAGGCGTGGAGTCCAGGGGGTCAAAAGAATTGGCCTTAGGATGATGCCCATACACACAAAGGAAGGGAGAGATCCCTGTAGCAGAGTGAGCCGCGTTGTTATAGGCAAACTCCGCCATGGACAGATGAGCAACCCAGTCAGTCTGACACTTGGAGACATAACACCTGAGGAACTGCTCCAAGGACTGGTTCACCCTTTCAGTCTGCCCATTAGACTGCGGATGGTAGCCTGACGACAAGCTGACAGAAATCTGGAGATCGGAACAAAATGCCCTCCAGAATTTGGCCACAAACTGGGATCCGCGGTCAGAGACCACATCAAGTGGCAACCCGTGGAGACGCACAACATGCAGCATAAATAATTCAGACAGGCGTCTGGCCGATGGCAGCCCAACCAGTGGAACGAAGTGCGCCATCTTCGAAAACCTGTCAACGACAACCCAGATGGCTGTCATCCCCGAGGATTTGGGCAAGTCCACCACAAAATCCATTGAAATGTGGGTCCATGGCTTAGATGGGATAGAGAGTGGATGTAATGGGCCAACAGGAACCCCTCTAGGAGTCTTATTTCGGGCACAGATGTCACATGCCCGAACCCACTGATCCACATCCTTAGCCACCGAGGGCCACCACACCGCCCTAGATAGCAACTCCCGAGTTCTGGCAATACCCGGGTGACCTGCCGACTTCTTGGCATGGAATTCCAGAAACACTCGCTGTCTTAACCTAGGAGGCACAAACAAAAGACCTACCGGAAGGTCTGGAGGAGCCTGCTCCTGTGCTCTAAGGACTAATGATAAGAGGTCCTGGGTAATGCCCACTTTAATACATGATGGGGAAACAATGGGCAACGGCTCCTCGGTGGTCTCCTGGATTGGAGCAAAACTCCGCGAGAGCGCATCAGCCTTGATGTTTTTTGACCCAGGGCGATATGTTATCAAAAAATTAAAGCGAGCAAAAAACAAAGCCCATCGTGCCTGCCTGGCATTGAGACGCTTCGCTGACTCTAAATATGCCAGATTCTTATGGTCAGTGAGAATTGAGACCACAAACTTAGCCCCCTCAAGCCAGTGTCTCCACTCCTCGAGTGCATCCTTAATAGCCAACAATTCCCGGTTACCCACGTCATAATTCATCTCGGCAGGCGAAAATTTACGGGAAAAGTAAGCACAGGGATGAAGGCGATTATCAGACACTCCCATCTGAGAAAGCACTGCCCCAATACCCATCTCAGAGGCATCCACCTCCACCACAAAAGGACGCTCTGGATCTGGGTGTCGCAGCACCTTGGCCGAAACAAATGCCCTTTTGAGACGGGCAAAAGCCGCTTTAGCCTCACAAGACCAGTGAGCAACATCCGCCCCTTTCTTAGTGAGTGCCACCAAGGGCGCCACTATAGACGAAAATCCAGCGATAAATCGTCTATAAAAATTCGCAAAGCCCAGGAAACGGTGAAGCGCCTTCAAACTAGTGGGCTGCACCCAATCCAGGACTGCCTGTACCTTGGAACCCTCCATTTGGAGACCTTCTGGGGAGATAATATATCCTAGAAATGCGATTTGCTGAACTTCAAATTCGCACTTCTCCAGCTTCGCCCCAAGCCGGTGGTCTCTGAGTTTCTGGAGGACTAAGCGTACATGCTTCCGATGTTCCTCCAGGGAATGGGAGAAGATTAGGATGTCATCTAAGTATACAACTAAGAATCTATCCAAATATTCCCTGAGCACATCATTCATGAAATCCTGGAAGACTGCCGGGGCATTACAGAGCCCAAAAGGCATCACCAAATATTCATAATGCCCTGAGTGGGTATTAAAGGCAGTCTTCCATTCATCCCCCTCTCTTATTCGGATTAGATTGTACGCACCGCGTAGGTCAATCTTAGAAAAAATGGTGACAGTACGAAGCTGGTCAAACAAGACCGAAATGAGAGGCAGTGGGTATGAGTTTTTAATTGTGATACGGTTCAATTCCCTGAAGTCGATGCAGGGTCGCAACGAACCGTCCTTTTTACCCACGAAGAAGAACCCCGACCCAACTGGAGACTGTGAAGGTCTGATAAATCCCTTAGCCAAGTTCTCCTGAATGTACTCTGCCATAGCCTGAGTCTCAGGACGTGACAGGGAGTACAACCTGCTCTTGGGAAGCTTAGCATTTGGCAACAAATCAATGGCACAGTCATAGGGGCGATGGGGAGGTAGTACCTCTGCAACTTTTTTGGAGAACACGTCCGCAAAATCTGCATAACACCCTGGCAATCCTGGCAAATTTAGCTGCAAGACTGACTGGAAGGCTCAAGCAACTCCTGAAACAATCAGTACCCCAACTAAGAATCTCCCCAGAGACCCAGTCAAATTGAGGATTGTGGGCCCTTAACCAGGGTAACCCCAACACCAATGGGGCAAAAGCACAGACAGTCACATAAAAGGACAATTTTTCAGAGTGTGTGGCTCCAATAAACAAAGAAATCTGGCTAGTGCAAGAGGTAATTTTACCTTGGGATAATGGTTCCCCGTTTAACCCACAAATCTCAATTTCCGATGCCAAGGGTACTAAGGGAACAGAGTGTTTCAGGGCGAATTGGCGGTCCATAAAAACCCCGTCGGCCCCACTGTCCACAAAGGCCTCAGTCTTGACAGTTTGACCGAGGATCTTCAAGGTCACCGGAATGATAAAAGTCTTCTTGGGAAATTCTGACTTCTGGCCTGACAGGATATTTCCCATCACCCTCAGGCCCTGAAGTTTTCTGGCTTTTCTGGGCATGATACTACCACATGACCTTTATTCCCACAGTACAAACACAACCCCTGCTGTCTCCTCCGCGTCTTCTCACGCGAGGAGAGGCGGGTAGCCCCAATCTGCATAGGCTCCTCAGAAAATTCCTCAGAGTCCGAGGTTCCCTTGGGAAGGAAGGAAATCTCAGTCTCCCTTTCAAGCCTAAGCTCTCTCAGCCGTCTATCCACCCGGATGGATAACTGCATGAGCTGATCCAAGCTATCAGGCAAGGGATATTGTACCAGTTGGTCCTTTATCTGGTTAGAAAGACCTCTTCGGTACTGGTGTCTCAGGGCTGGGTCATTCCACTGGGTATCATGGGCCAACCTCCGAAACTCCGTACAGTAAACCTCAACTGGCCTTCGCCCTTGCTTAAGGATCGAAATCTGAGCCTCGGCTGAGGCCGTCTTGTCAGGGTCATCATACAACATGCCCAGTGCCGTAAAAAAAAGCATCAACACTTTTAAGCGACGGACAGTCAGGCTGCAACCCATATGCCCAGACCTGTGGGTCTCCTTGTAGCAAGGAAATCACTATGCCCACCCGCTGAATCTCCGACCCAGAAGACTGAGGCCTAAGCCGGAAGTATAGCTTGCAGCTCTCCTTGAAACAAAAGAACTGCGAGCGATCTCCAGAAAAACGATCCGGGAGATTTACTTTCGGCTCCTTAACCCCTGCAGGTGCTGCTGCTGCGGGAGCTCCGCCAGCAGCCTGGGAGGTGTGCATTTTAATGGACAAATCATTAAATTGTCGGGTCAGGACCTGCACCTGATCGACCACCTGTTGCAACGTATTTTGAGGGGTATGCTCCATATTCCCACAAAATTTCAACAGGAGTATTGGGCTGCTGAATATGTTATGCACACCAGTGCCTGCAGGAAAGTACTGGTGTTTGAACTGTTATGCGAAACAAATGGACTCACAGACAAACTGGGGAATATGACATAACGTACACAGAAGGTGATAAGGTAACAAAATACACACAAAGTGAACAGAGAAGCCCAGAGGCTAAGGAACTGGGTATCTCCCTTGTATTAGAACTGCACAGATGGAAAAGCAAGATGTTGTGTTTTAATACGTAGAGAACCCGAAATGCTGTTGCTAAGGGCAACAGCAAAACCCTAAAGGGTTACCAACGGGTGTGGCAGTAAACTCCTTGGTCAGAGATGGAATGATAGACACAAGGAGAATCTCCACAATCCTAATTCTCACTTGCAGTGCACAGGTTTTAGCTTACTGCCACTAAACTGACCCCTGACACCTAGCACAGTGAGACAGGATTTAGGCAGGCAAGTCTTAGAATACAGCCGCAAACTTGCTAAGTTCACAGAGTAGTAACAGAACCCCAGCAAGCTAAACGACTGACTCCAGTCTTACTGCTAGGTCTGGATTGGCAGAGTGTAATACCAAATCCCCAGGCCTATTTGCAGTAAGCAACAAACAAATACAAAGCTACACAGTACTGGCTAACTTTCATGAACTGACTAACCAACAAAGATTCAGCAGCATTTGCTTACTCTGAAAAGAGGCCTTATAAAGCAGGTGCTGTCCACGCCCCACTCAGACCTCACAGACTGTGAGCACAAAAACCAGCACCGGATCCCCTGCTGTGCACAGAGCCTATAACCACTGCACAGCAAAAGACCCGAACCGGAGTATCAGCTGCGCTCAGGTTAATCCACTAGCACTTGTCTCCCGGTTGCCATGACGACGTGGCAGCACAGGGCAGGAGACCCTAACAATATTGGCTAGTTTACGCTTCTCCTCAGACGCTTTTAATTTTGATTTTTGGGTCATTTTACTGATCTTTTGTGTTTTGGATTTTACATGCTCTGTACTATGACATTGGGCATCGGCCTTGGCAGACGACGTTGATGGCATTTCATCGTCTCGGCCATGACTAGTGGCAGCAGCTTCAGCACGAGGTGGAAGTGGATCTTGATCTTTCCCTATTTTTTTAACCTCCACATTTTTGTTCTCCATATTTTAATGCGCACAACTAAAAGCCACCACAGGTATACAATGTAGATGGATGGATAGTATAGTATTATATTACTTATGGACGACGAGTGCACTGACGACACAGAGGTAGGTACAGCCGTGGCCTACCATACTGCTATATATATATATATATATATAATATACTGTATAATAATAATAACGGACCTGGTGGACACTGTCAGCAGACTGCTAAACTAGTATGAAGAAAAAAAAAACCACCACAGGTATACAATGTAGATGGATGGATAGTATAGTATTATATTACTTATGGACGACGAGTGCACTGACTACACAGAGGTAGGTACAGCCGTGGCCTACCGTACTGCTATATATATATATATATATATATAATATACTGTATAATAATAATAATAACGGACCTGGTGGACACTGTCAGCAGACTGCTAAACTAGTATGAAGAAAAAAAACCACCACAGGTATACAATGTAGATGGATGGATAGTATAGTATTATATTACTTATGGACGACGAGTGCACTGACGACACAGAGGTAGGTACAGCCGTGGCCTACCGTACTGCTATATATATATATATATATATATATATATAATATACTGTATAATAATAATAACGGACCTGGTGGACACTGTCAGCAGACTGCTAAACTAGTATGAAGAAAAAAAAAAGCCACCACAGGTATACAATGTAGATGGATGGATACTATAGTATAGTATTATATTACTTATGGACGACGAGTGCACTGACGACACAGAGGTAGGTACAGCCGTGGCCTACCGTACTGCTATATATATATATATATATATATATAATATACTGTATAATAATAATAACGGACCTGGTGGACACTGTCAGCAGACTGCTAAACTAGTATGAAGAAAAAAAAACCCACCACAGGTATACAATGTAGATGGATGGATAGTATAGTATTATATTACTTATGGACGACGAGTGCACTGACGACACAGAGGTAGGTACAGCCGTGGCCTACCGTACTGCTATATATATATATATATATATATATATATATATATAATATACTGTATAATAATAATAACGGACCTGGTGGACACTGTCAGCAGACTGCTAAACTAGTATGAAGAAAAAAAAAGCCACCACAGGTATACAATGTAGATGGATGGATAGTATAGTATTATATTACTTATGGACGACGAGTGCACTGACGACACAGAGGTAGGTACAGCCGTGGCCTACCGTACTGATATATATATATATATATATAATATACTGTATAATAATAATAACGGACCTGGTGGACACTGTCAGCAAGCTGCTAAACTAGTATGAAGAAAAAAAAAGCCACCATAGGTATACAATGTAGATGGATGGATTGGATACTATAGTATAGTATTATATTACTTATGGACGACGAGTGCACTGACGACACAGAGGTAGGTACAGCCGTGGCCTACCATACTGCTATATATATATATATATATAATATACTGTATAATAATAATAACGGACCTGGTGGACACTGTCAGCAGACTGCTAAACTAGTATGAAGAAAAAAAAAACACCACAGGTATACAATGTAGATGGATGGATAGTATAGTATTATATTACTTATGGACGACGAGTGCACTGACTACACAGAGGTAGGTACAGCCGTGGCCTACCGTACTGCTATATATATATATATATATATATATATATATATATATAATATACTGTATAATAATAATAATAACGGACCTGGTGGACACTGTCAGCAGACTGCTAAACTAGTATGAAGAAAAAAAACCCACCACAGGTATACAATGTAGATGGATGGATAGTATAGTATTATATTACTTATGGACGACGAGTGCACTGACGACACAGAGGTAGGTACAGCCGTGGCCTACCGTACTGCTATATATATATATATATATATAATATACTGTATAATAATAATAACGGACCTGGTGGACACTGTCAGCAGACTGCTAAACTAGTATGAAGAAAAAAAAAAGCCACCACAGGTATACAATGTAGATGGATGGATACTATAGTATAGTATTATATTACTTATGGACGACGAGTGCACTGACGACACAGAGGTAGGTACAGCCGTGGCCTACCGTACTGCTATATATATATATATATATATATATATATATAAAATATACTGTATAATAATAATAACGGACCTGGTGGACACTGTCAGCAGACTGCTAAACTAGTATGAAGAAAAAAAAAAGCCACCACAGGTATACAATGTAGATGGATGGATACTATAGTATAGTATTATATTACTTATGGACGACGAGTGCACTGACGACACAGAGGTAGGTACAGCCGTGGCCTACCGTACTGCTATATATATATATATATATATATAATATACTGTATAGTAATAATAACGGACCTGGTGGACACTGTCAGCAGACTGCTAAACTAGTATGAAGAAAAAAAAAACCACCACAGGTATACAATGTAGATGGATGGATAGTATAGTATTATATTACTTATGGACGACGAGTGCACTGATGACACAGAGGTAGGTACAGCCGTGGCCTACCGTACTGCTATATATATATATATATATATCAACGATAGGGGGGAAAAATATTTGCGCCACTTGTGTACAACACCAAATGATCTAGGATCCACGTATAGAAAATTAATGACACTCCCTAGGAATTAGCACAGGGCGTCAGCTGTCCCCCAAAGAACACAGGGATGGTAATTCCCTGAAACAACGAGTAATGCACACAGGGGGGTGGGGGATATAGCGACCGTCGGTGTCTTAAAATAGTTCAGTAAGTGTGGATCTAAAAAAGTGTATCTAAAAATGAGTAACCAGATCGAAAAAAAGTGAATAAAAAGGGGGGATATTTATTTAGACACTAAAACAGATAATAATTAAATACAGTAGCTAAAATTTAAACAGCACTTCTTCTTAAAAAATGGGACTAAAACAACATACACAATGCTTTAAAATACCAGTTAAAATATGTTAAAAATATATAAAACAATTTTAACTTAACTTGGTATGAGGTCACTGCCAGGTAGCCCAACGCGTTTCGTCCTTAAGACTTCATCAAGTCTTAAGGACGAAACGCGTTGGGCTACCTGGCAGTGACCTCATACCAAGTTAAGTTAAAATTGTTTTATATATTTTTAACATATTTTAACTGGTATTTTAAAGCATTGTGTATGTTGTTTTAGTCCCATTTTTTAAGAAGAAGTGCTGTTTAAATTTTAGCTACTGTATTTAATTATTATCTGTTTTAGTGTCTAAATAAATATCCCCCCTTTTTATTCACTTTTTTTCGATCTGGTTACTCATTTTTAGATACACTTTTTTAGATCCACACTTACTGAACTATTTTAAGACACCGACGGTCGCTATATCCCCCACCCCCCTGTGTGCATATATATATATATATATATATATATATAAAATATACTGTATAATAATAATAACGGACCTGGTGGACACTGTCAGCAGACTGCTAAACTAGTATGAAAAAAAAAAAGCCACCACAGGTATACAATGTAGATGGATGGATACTATAGTATAATATTATATTACTTATGGTTGACGAGTGCACTGACGACACAGAGGTAGGTACAGCCGTGGCCTACCGTACTGCTATATATATATATATATATATACATATATATAATATACAGTATAATAATAATAACGGACCTGGTGGACACTGTCAGCAGACTGCTAAACTAGTATGAAGAAAAAAAAAACACCACAGGTATACAATGTAGATGGATGGATAGTATAGTATTATATTACTTATGGACGACGAGTGCACTGACGACACAGAGGTAGGTACAGCCGTGGCCTACCGTACTGCTATATATATATATATATATATATATAATATACTGTATAATAATAATAACGGACCTGGTGGACACTGTCAGCAAGCTGCTAAACTAGTATGAAGAAAAAAAAAGCCACCATAGGTATACAATGTAGATGGATGGATTGGATACTATAGTATAGTATTATATTACTTATGGACGACGAGTGCACTGACGACACAGAGGTAGGTACAGCCGTGGCCTACCGTACTGCTATATATATATATATATATATATAATATACTGTATAATAATAATAACGGACCTGGTGGACACTGTCAGTAGACTGCTAAACTAGTATGAAGAAGAAAAAAAACCACCACAGGTATACAATGTAGATGGATGGATACTATAGTATAGTATTATATTACTTATGGACGACGAGTGCACTGACGACACAGAGGTAGGTACAGCCGTGGCCCACCGTACTGCTATATATTATATATATATATAATATACTGTATAATAATAATAACGGACCTGGTGGACACTGTCAGCAGACTGCTAAACTAGTATGAAGAAAAAAAAACCACCACAGGTATACAATGTAGATGGATGGATAGTATAGTATTATATTACTTATGGACGACGAGTGCACTGACGACACAGAGGTAGGTACAGCCGTGGCCTACCGTACTGCTATATATATATATATATATATATATATATACCAAAAGATAAAGTACCCTTTTTTTTGCGCTAATAATATTAAAGCTCGTACCGCTGAGAAATGCCTCCTGTCAGACAAGGCACAGAATTAGGAATAAAAAAAGGAGATTCTCATGGGAGCAAAACCACCTCAGATGTCACAAACAAATGTGTTTATTTTTAAAATTTAACAGTAAAATCTGTAACCATATAAAAAAAACATCAGTAAAACATACACATGGCTTTGTGCTATAGATGAACAATACAGACTGATAGTTATCTTGATGAATTTTGTATTGATGATATCCACAATTGAATCCAATATCAATTCTTCCAATAAAGCGTTCAGATGTATGTTGAATTCACATACAGCTGTGAATGAGAATCCTGAGAGAGCACTAGGGATATTGACTCAGTTGGAGTCTACTATAGTACACTCATTCAGAATTGGATTTGTCAATTTACACCCAAAAGGTCACTGTCACAGCAATTTTTCTTCTTTTTATATACATTGGTGAACTTTATATGATAGACACGAATATTGGAATATCTTCTATCTTTGAGAATATTGCACACACCCACGGCAAAAGCTGGATGGGATATTGAATCTTACAAACTTTGACCTTATTGATTACGACCCCTGATGAAGTCCTGTATGGACGAAACGCGTTGGTCATTCACGTATTTGTGAATTCAACATACATCTGAACGCTTTATTGGAAGAATTGATATTGGATTCAATTGTGGATATCATCATTATTATATACTGTATAATAATAACGGACCTGGTGGACACTGTCAGCAGACTGCTAAACTAGTATGAAGAAAAAAAAAGCCACCACAGGGGTGTTTTTCAGGCAGACAAACGTATACTGGACTGGTGGTCACTATCAGCAAAACTGTGCACTGTACTCCTGCTATAACTGCTCCCCAGTCCCCACAATTAGGCAGTGTGAGCAGTGCACTCAGCACAGATATATGCAGCAGTGCAGCACACTGAGTGAGCACAGATATGGTGGAGCGTTTTTTTCAGGCAGAGAAACAACGGATTAAACTCACTGGTGGTATAATCAAAACCCTGCTCTGTACTCCCTAACAGCTGCTCCCCGTCCCCAATCCTCCCCACAATTATAAGTCACTCAGTCTTTTCTACTATAACGGAGAGGACGCCAGCCACGTCCTCTCCCTATCAATCTCAATGCACGTGTGAAAATGGCGGCGACGCGCGGCTCCTTATATAGAATCCGAATCTCGCGAGAATCCGACAGCGGGATGATGACGTTCAGGCGTGCTCGGGTTAACCGAGCAAGGCGGGAGGATCCGAGTCGCTCGGACCCGTGTAAAAAAAGGTGAAGTTTGGGCGGGTTCGGATCCCGAGGATCCGAACCCGCTCATCACTAATATATATATATATATATATATATATATATACTGCTCACATCAATGCAGCACAGATATGGACACTTGAAGTGACACGGAGCTGCAAGATACAGCAATGGCCTACTGTACTGTACTACTATACTGGTGGTCACCAAAATGCTGCACTGTAATACTATATATATATATATATATATATATATATATAGTATATACTGGTCACACAACAATTCAGAAGATATTGAGCACTGATGATCAGGTATACTGTCTAGAACTGAGTCTGACACGGAGCTGCAAGATACAGCAATGGCCTACTGTACTGTACTACTATAATTATATACTGGTGGTCCCCACAATGCAGCACACTGAGCACAGATATTTGCAGCACACTGAGCACAGATATTTGCAGCACACTGACCACAGATATGGAGCTTCTCAGGCAGAGAACGTAGATATTTGCAGTACACTGTGCACAGATATGGAACTTTTCAGGCAGAGAACGTAGATATTTGCAGCACACTGAGCACAGATATTTGCAGCACACTGAGCACAGATATGGAGCTTTTCAGGCAGAGAATGTAGCCACGTCCTCTCCGTTCAATTTCCAATGTACGAGTGAAAATGGCGGCGACGCGCGCTCTTTATATAGAATACGAATCTCACGAGAATCCGACAGCGGGTTGATGACGTTCAGCCTCGTTCGGGTTAACCGAGCAAGGCGGGAAGATCTGAGGCTGCCTTGGACCCATGTAAAATAGGTAAAGTTTGGGGGGTTCGGATCTCGATGAACCGAACCTGCTCATCTCTAATATATATATATATATATATATATATATATACTGTGCACATATATATATATATATACTGTGCACATATAAATATATATATATATATATATATATTTATATATGTGCACAGCATATATATATATATATATATATATATACAGCAGCAGGACCCGGCACAACCACTTAGAGAATAGAAATATTCTGGGTGCCTTCACAGAGCATCATAGACAGGTGCAGTAGGTGCGGCACTCCAATAATTGGAGTGCCGCACCTATTGCACCTGTGTATATATATATATATATATATATATATTACACAACATTCTAAATTAACCTGTCAAAAGATAATAAAACTGTTCTACACAAAATGTACAACCCCCTCCCTCATATCTGAAAACCTATAACTATGGCCCCTCCCCATCCATATATTGTTTCCCCTGCCCATCACTTTACTCATTATCGTGGTCCCCTCTATATCTGTATAACCATTACTGGCGCACTCTCCCTATCTCTATACAAATTGCCATCTGAGTATTTTCTTATATCTGCCCCCTCCCCTGAAGGAGATAACTTACCTGATTTCTCAAGTTGCAGTGTTTCAGTGCTGCAGCTCGGTGGCATCTACAGTCAGTTCAATCTACTCCAGCCACAGCTGCAGAGCATTCTTACTCCAGCCACCGCTGGTTGCACAGGCAGCTGCACGTAAACTTAACGACATCTTTGCCACAAAAACACACACTTAAACCAGGCGCTAATAAAATTTAAAAATACTTTATAGATGATACTGATATAAATTAGCCGCAGGAGGGTTTATGACCTGGGGTTAGCAGGTCAATCTATATGCACTAGAATCAACAAGTGCAATAAACTACAAACAAACACAAATAATTACTCTCTATCGCTATACTAAAATATATGATATGGCTGACAATAATATCAAAACTTCTATTCATTTAGTATAATAAAATTTTTTATTTGTAAGTGAAGAAATAACACAATATAAAACGAGTCCGGTCTTAATATCATAAAAACCTTTGAATAAGAAAAGTAGATATATAATTTTTGTTCTACACTATAAGGAGGTGGACTTAAGCATAATCTGTGCACATAATTATATAGACTATCTCTGTAAATATACAACTCAGTCCATAAATAAAACTCAATAGTTAACTCGTAACAGCTGCCAGTGGAACCCGTATATTGATTCAGTATCCGCAAATTGTTACTTTAAATCATAGTTCCTTTACAAAAGTAACCATCCAATACAATACATTTGGCTATGTGAGAGCCGCTCCCAGCAGAATTTGCGATTTGGACCCCTGCTTGAATTGGACCCGTACTTTACATCAGCTTTTATCCATTTGTTGCCGCTAAGTAGTATTGCCGGGAGGAAAGAAGCCGCCCAGCGGTGCCTGCATACGGCACGTAGAGGTGTGGATCCGGGGAGCACAGAAGTCGTGCAAGACTCTTCAGGGCAGGCGCCAGTTCTGTGCCGCTCTCCCTACAGCCAGAAACCACAGTGGTAATTACTGGGATCCTCGTTCTGCTGACTGTATCAGCTTTAGCCTCACGTAAGATTCTGCTGGGAGCGGCTCTCACATAGCCAAATGTATTGTATTGGATGGTTACTTTTGTAAAGGAACTATGATTTAAAGTAACAATTTGCGGATACTGAATCAATATACGGGTTACACTGGCAGCTGTTACGAGTTAACTATTGACTTTTATTTATGGACTGAGTTGTATATTTACAGAGATAGTCTATATAATTCTGTGCACAGATTATGCTTAAATCCACCTCCTTATAGTGTAGAACAAAAATTATATATCTACTTTTCTTATTCAAAGGTTTTTATGATATTAAGACCGGTCTCGTTTTATATTGTGTTATTTCTTCACTTACAAATACATTTTTTTATTATACTAAAATAATAGAAGTTTTGATATTATTGTCAGCCATATCATATATTTTAGTATAGCGCAAGAGAGTAATTATTTGTGTTTGTTTAACGACATCTTACCCGACATCTGCGGTGTTACCAGCAGCAAGTGGCACCAGCAGGAGGAAAGAGAGCTCTTTCACTTTAGGAGGTGCAAAACAATAACTGGTGCCATTGGAGCATTGGTGACTGGCTGTGGCAACACCTACACAGAGTCCTGCATCCTGGGTGACCCCTCTTAATCGCATGTCTGTTGGCCGGGAGATAATCCCCGGCTGCTCAGTTTGTGTTACAAGGAAAATCAGAGTGACCAATCAGCCTGATCAACGGCACTGGTTATCCTTGTAACACAAACTGAACGGCTGGGGATCATCCTCTGCTTGTCTCCATGCCCTTTATGGCACACACAGCAGCTGGCAACTGGCAGCCCTTCCAGCAGCACTGAAATCATACCATCCCAGGGGGCAGATGGCTCCCTGCCCCCTGGCCCATGCCCGCCACTGTTTGCATTAGATGCAACACTGATGTTAATCTTAAATATTCTCTGTACAGCTCTGCAAAATCAATGACTCTGATAAATAAAGAATCATAAATAATAAAATAAGTGAAATAAGTATAACATATCTAAATTATGTGGAATATTATATTTTTTGTGATAAAAATACTAGAGATGAGCGGGTTCGGTTTCTCTGAATCCGAACCCGCACGAACTTCATGTTTTTTTTCACGGGTCCGAGCTACTCGGATCTTCCCGCCTTGCTCGGTTAACCCGAGCGCGCCCGAACGTCATCATGACGCTGTCGGATTCTCGCGAGACTCGGATTCTATATAAGGAGCCGCGCGTCGCCGCCATTTTCACACGTGCATTGAGATTGATAGGGAGAGGACGTGGCTGGCGTCCTCTCCATTTAGATTAGGAGAGAGAGAGAGAGATTGACCTGAGGCTGATACTGTAGAAGAGAGTGCAGAGTTTAGTGACTGACCACAGTGACCACCAGCAGTGCAGTTGTTTTATTTAATATATCCGTTCTCTGCCTGAAAAAAACGGTACACACAGTGACTCAGTCACATACCATATCTGTGTGCACTGCTCAGCCCAGTGTGCTGCATGCCTGCATCTTCTATGTATATATTATATATCTGACTGTGCTCAGCTCACACAGCTTATAATTGTGGGGGAGACTGGGGAGCACTGCAGTGCCAGTTATAGGTTATAGCAGGAGCCAGGAGTACAAGACAGTCACATACCATATCTGTGTGCACTGCTCAGCCCAGTGTGCTGCATCATCTATGTATATATTATATATCTGACTGTGCTCAGCTCACACAGCTTATAATTGTGGGGGAGACTGGGGAGCACTGCAGTGCCAGTTATAGGTTATAGCAGGAGCCAGGAGTACATATTATATTAAAATTAAACAGTGCACACTTTTGCTGCAGGAGTGCCACTGCCAGTGTGACTGACCAGTGACCTGACCACACTGACCACCAGTATAGTTAGTAGTATACTATATTGTGATTGCCTGAAAAAGTTAAACACTCGTCGTGTGACTTCACTTGTGTGGTGTTTTTTTTTTTATTCTATAAAAAACTCATTCTGCTGACAGACAGTGTCCAGCAGGTCCGTCATTATATAATATATATACCTGTCCGGCTGCAGTAGTGATATATATATATTTTTTATATCATTATTTATCATCCAGTCGCAGCAGACACAGTACGGTAGTTCACGGCTGTAGCTACCTCTGTGTCGGCACTCGGCAGTCCATCCATAATTGTATACCACCTACCCGTGGTTTTTTTTTCTTTCTTCTTTATACATACATACTACTACATCTCTTTATCAACCAGTCTATATTAGCAGCAGACACAGTACGGTAGTTCACGGCTGTGGCTACCTCTGTGTCGGCACTCGGCAGTCCGTCCATAATTGTATACCACCTAACCATGGTTTTTTTTTCTTTCTTCTTTATACATACATACTACGACATCTCTTTATCAACCAGTCTATATTAGCAGCAGACACAGTACAGTACGGTAGTTCACGGCTGTGGCTACCTCTGTGTCGGCACTCGGCAGTCCGTCCATAATTGTATACCACCTAACCGTGGTTTTTTTTTCTTTCTTCTTCATACATACATACTACGACATCTCTTTATCAACCAGTCTATATTAGCAGCAGACACAGTACAGTACGGTAGTTCACGGCTGTGGCTACACCTCTGTGTCGGCACTCCGTCCATAATTGTATACCACCTAACCGTGGTTTTTTTTTCTTTCTTCTTCATACATACATACTACGACATCTCTTTATCAACCAGTCTATATTAGCAGCAGACACAGTACAGTACGGTAGTTCACGGCTGTGGCTACCTCTGTGTCGGCACTCGGCAGTCCGTCCATAATTGTATACCACCTAACCGTGGTTTTTTTTTCTTTCTTCTTCATACATACATACTACGACATCTCTTTATCAACCAGTCTATATTAGCAGCAGACACAGTACAGTACGGTAGTTCACGGCTGTGGCTACCTCTGTGTCGGCACTCGGCAGTCCGTCCATAATTGTATACCACCTACCCGTGGTTTTTTTTTCTTTCTTCTTTATACATACATACTACTACATCTCTTTATCAACCAGTCTATATTAGCAGCAGACACAGTACAGTACGGTAGTTCACGGCTGTGGCTACCTCTGTGTCGGCACTCGGCAGTCCGTCCATAATTGTATACCACCTAACCGTGGTTTTTTTTTCTTTCTTCTTCATACATACATACTACGACATCTCTTTATCAACCAGTCTATATTAGCAGCAGACACAGTACGGTAGTTCACGGCTGTAGCTACCTCTGTGTCGGCACTCGGCAGTCCGTCCATAATTGTATACTAGTATCCATCCATCTCCATTGTTTACCTGAGGTGCCTTTTAGTTGTGCCTATTAAAATATGGAGAACAAAAATGTTGAGGTTCCAAAATTAGGGAAAGATCAAGATCCACTTCCACCTCGTGCTGAAGCTGCTGCCACTAGTCATGGCCGAGACGATGAAATGCCAGCAACGTCGTCTGCCAAGGCCGATGCCCAATGTCATAGTACAGAGCATGTCAAATCCAAAACACCAAATATCAGTAAAAAAAGGACTCCAAAACCTAAAATAAAATTGTCGGAGGAGAAGCGTAAACTTGCCAATATGCCATTTACCACACGGAGTGGCAAGGAACGGCTGAGGCCCTGGCCTATGTTCATGGCTAGTGGTTCAGCTTCACATGAGGATGGAGGCACTCAGCCTCTCGCTAGAAAAATGAAAAGACTCAAGCTGGCAAAAGCAGTAGCACCGCAAAGAACTGTGCGTTCTTCGAAATCCCAAATCCACAAGGAGAGTCCAATTGTGTCGGTTGCGATGCCTGACCTTCCCAACACTGGACGTGAAGAGCATGCGCCATCCACCATTTGCACGCCCCCTGCAAGTGCTGGAAGGAGCACCCGCAGTCCAGTTCCTGATAGTCAGATTGAAGATGTCAGTGTTGAAGTACACCAGGATGAGGAGGATATGGGTGTTGCTGGCGCTGGGGAGGAAATTGACCAGGAGGATTCTGATGGTGAGGTGGTTTGTTTAAGTCAGGCACCCGGGGAGACACCTGTTGTCCGTGGGAGGAATATGGCCGTTGACATGCCTGGTGAAAATACCAAAAAAATCAGCTCTTCGGAGTGGAACTATTTCAACAGAAATGCGGACAACAGGTGTCAAGCCGTGTGTTCCCTTTGTCAAGCTGTAATAAGTAGGGGTAAGGACGTTAACCACCTCGGAACATCCTCCCTTATACGTCACCTGCAGCGCATTCATAATAAGTCAGTGACAAGTTCAAAAACTTTGGGTGACAGCGGAAGCAGTCCACTGACCAGTAAATCCCTTCCTCTTGTAACCAAGCTCACGCAAACCACCCCACCAACTCCCTCAGTGTCAATTTCCTCCTTCCCCAGGAATGCCAATAGTCCTGCAGGCAATGTCACTGGCAATTCTGACGAGTCCTCTCCTGCCTGGGATTCCTCCGATGCATCCTTGCGTGTAACGCCTACTGCTGCTGGCGCTGCTGTTGTTGCTGCTGGGAGTCGATGGTCATCCCAGAGGGGAAGTCGTAAGCCCACTTGTACTACTTCCAGTAAGCAATTGACTGTTCAACAGTCCTTTGCGAGGAAGATGAAATATCACAGCAGTCATCCTGCTGCAAAGCGGATAACTGAGGCCTTGACAACTATGTTGGTGTTAGACGTGCGTCCGGTATCCGCCGTTAGTTCACAGGGAACTAGACAATTTATTGAGGTAGTGTGCCCCCGTTACCAAATACCATCTAGGTTCCACTTCTCTAGGCAGGCGATACCGAGAATGTACACGGACGTCAGAAAAAGACTCACCAGTGTCCTAAAAAATGCAGTTGTACCCAATGTCCACTTAACCACGGACATGTGGACAAGTGGAGCAGGGCAGGGTCAGGACTATATGACTGTGACAGCCCACTGGGTAGATGTATGGACTCCCGCCGCAAGAACAGCAGCGGCGGCACCAGTAGCAGCATCTCGCAAACGCCAACTCTTTCCTAGGCAGGCTACGCTTTGTATCACCGCTTTCCAGAATACGCACACAGCTGAAAACCTCTTACGGCAACTGAGGAAGATCATCGCGGAATGGCTTACCCCAATTGGACTCTCCTGTGGATTTGTGGCATCGGACAACGCCAGCAATATTGTGTGTGCATTAAATATGGGCAAATTCCAGCACGTCCCATGTTTTGCACATACCTTGAATTTGGTGGTGCAGAATTATTTAAAAAACGACAGGGGCGTGCAAGAGATGCTGTCGGTGGCCAGAAAAATTGCGGGACACTTTCGGCGTACAGGCACCACATACAGAAGACTGGAGCACCACCAAAAACTACTGAACCTGCCCTGCCATCATCTGAAGCAAGAAGTGGTAACGAGGTGGAATTCAACCCTCTATATGCTTCAGAGGTTGGAGGAGCAGCAAAAGGCCATTCAAGCCTATACAATTGAGCACGATATAGGAGGTGGAATGCACCTGTCTCAAGCGCAGTGGAGAATGATTTCAACGTTGTGCAAGGTTCTGATGCCCTTTGAACTTGCCACACGTGAAGTCAGTTCAGACACTGCCAGCCTGAGTCAGGTCATTCCCCTCATCAGGCTTTTGCAGAAGAAGCTGGAGACATTGAAGGAGGAGCTAACACGGAGCGATTCCGCTAGGCATGTGGGACTTGTGGATGGAGCCCTTAATTCGCTTAACAAGGATTCACGGGTGGTCAATCTGTTGAAATCAGAGCACTACATTTTGGCCACCGTGCTCGATCCTAGATTTAAAGCCTACCTTGGATCTCTCTTTCCGGCAGACACAAGTCTGCTGGGGTTGAAAGACCTGCTGGTGAGAAAATTGTCTAGTCAAGCGGAACGCGACCTGTCAACATCTCCTCCTTCACATTCTCCCGCAACTGGGGGTGCGAGGAAAAGGCTCAGAATTCCGAGCCCACCCGCTGGCGGTGATGCAGGGCAGTCTGGAGCGACTGCTGATGCTGACATCTGGTCCGGACTGAAGGACCTGACAACGATTACGGACATGTCGTCTACTGTCACTGCATATGATTCTCTCACCATTGAAAGAATGGTGGAGGATTATATGAGTGACCGCATCCAAGTAGGCACGTCACACAGTCCATACTTATACTGGCAGGAAAAAGAGGCAATTTGGAGGCCATTGCACAAACTGGCTTTATTCTACCTAAGTTGCCCTCCCACAAGTGTGTACTCCGAAAGAGTGTTTAGTGCCGCCGCTCACCTTGTCAGCAATCGGCGTACGAGGTTACATCCAGAAAATGTGGAGAAGATGATGTTCATTAAAATGAATTATAATCAATTCCTCCGCGGAGACATTGACCAGCAGCAATTGCCTCCACAAAGTACACAGGGAGCTGAGATGGTGGATTCCAGTGGGGACGAATTGATAATCTGTGAGGAGGGGGATGTACACGGTGATATATCGGAGGGTGATGATGAGGTGGACATCTTGCCTCTGTAGAGCCAGTTTGTGCAAGGAGAGATTAATTGCTTCTTTTTTGGGGGGGGGTCCAAACCAACCCGTCATATCAGTCACAGTCGTGTGGCAGACCCTGTCACTGAAATGATGGGTTGGTTAAAGTGTGCATGTCCTGTTTTGTTTATACAACATAAGGGTGGGTGGGAGGGCCCAAGGACAATTCCATCTTGCACCTCTTTTATCTTTTACTTTTCTTTGCGTCATGTGCTGTTTGGGGAGGGTTTTTTGGAAGGGACATCCTGCGTGACACTGCAGTGCCACTCCTAAATGGGCCCGGTGTTTGTGTCGGCCACTAGGGTCGCTAATCTTACTCACACAGTCAGCTACCTCATTGCGCCTCTTTTTTTCTTTGCGTCATGTGCTGATTGGGGAGGGTTTTTTGGAAGGGACATCCTGCGTGACACTGCAGTGCCACTCCTAAATGGGCCCGGTGTTTGTGTCGGCCACTAGGGTCGCTAATCTTACTCACACAGTCAGCTACCTCATTGCGCCTCTTTTTTTCTTTGCGTCATGTGCTGATTGGGGAGGGTTTTTTGGAAGGGACATCCTGCGTGACACTGCAGTGCCACTCCTAAATGGGCCCGGTGTTTGTGTCAACCACTAAGGTCGCTAATCTTACTCACACAGTCAGCTACCTCATTGCGCCTCTTTTTTTCTTTGCGTCCTGTGCTGATTGGGGAGGGTTTTTTGGAAGGGACATCCTGCGTGACACTGCAGTGCCACTCCTAAATGGGCCCGGTGTTTGTGTCGGCCACTAGGGTCGCTAATCTTACTCACACAGTCAGCTACCTCATTGCGCCTCTTTTTTTCTTTGCGTCATGTGCTGATTGGGGAGGGTTTTTTGGAAGGGACATCCTGCGTGACACTGCAGTGCCACTCCTAAATGGGCCCGGTGTTTGTGTCGGCCACTAGGGTCGCTAATCTTACTCACACAGTCAGCTACCTCATTGCGCCTCTTTTTTTCTTTGCGTCATGTGCTGATTGGGGAGGGTTTTTTGGAAGGGACATCCTGCGTGACACTGCAGTGCCACTCCTAAATGGGCCCGGTGTTTGTGTCGGCCACTAGGGTCGCTAATCTTACTCACACAGTCAGCTACCTCATTGCGCCTCTTTTTTTCTTTGCATCATGTGCTGATTGGGGAGGGTTTTTTGGAAGGGACATCCTGCGTGACACTGCAGTGCCACTCCTAAATGGGCCCGGTGTTTGTGTCGGCCACTAGGGTCGCTAATCTTACTCACACAGTCAGCTACCTCATTGCGCCTCTTTTTTTCTTTGCGTCATGTGCTGATTGGGGAGGGTTTTTTGGAAGGGACATCCTGCGTGACACTGCAGTGCCACTCCTAAATGGGCCCGGTGTTTGTGTCGGCCACTAGGGTCGCTTATCTTACTCACACAGTCAGCTACCTCATTGCGCCTCTTTTTTTCTTTGCGTCATGTGCTGATTGGGGAGGGTTTTTTGGAAGGGACATCCTGCGTGACACTGCAGTGCCACTCCTAAATGGGCCCGGTGTTTGTGTCGGCCACTAGGGTCGCTTATCTTACTCACACAGTCAGCTACCTCATTGCGCCTCTTTTTTTCTTTGCGTCATGTGCTGATTGGGGAGGGTTTTTTGGAAGGGACATCCTGCGTGACACTGCAGTGCCACTCCTAGATGGGCCAGGTGTTTGTGTCGGCCACTAGTGTCGCTTAGCTTAGTCATCCAGCGACCTTGGTGCAAATTTTAGGACTAAAAATAATATTGTGAGGTGTGAGGTATTCAGAATAGACTGAAAATGAGTGGAAATTATGGTTTTTGAGGTTAATAATAATATGGGATCAAAATGACCCCCAAATTCTCTGATTTAAGCTGTTTTTTAGTGTTTTTTTAAAAAAACACCCGAATCCAAAACACACCCGAATCCGACAAAAAAAATTCGGTGAGGTTTTGCCAAAACGCGGTCGAACCCAAAACACGGCCGCGGAACCGAACCCAAAACCAAAACACAAACCCCGAAAAATTTCAGGCGCTCATCTCTAAAAAATACGTTAAAGACTTGTCTATTTCAGTAAAGTATAGGAAGCTTTCTGCACTTGGTATAGATACAGTGACTAAGCTGCTCAATTGAAGTAGGTGATACAGTATAGTATAGGACAGTAAAATAATGAGTGCTTGTGCATGGTAGAAAAAAATAAAGATAAAAATAATAAATATAAAATAAAATAAAGTTTGGCAATGTCTTTCATTGCCAATCTTTTTATTTTATATTGATTTTTATTTTTATCTTTATTTTTTTGTCTTCTACTATAGGACTTATTATTTTACTTTCCTATTTTCTGTTTCAGTGCAAATTTTGCACTTTTCAACATTTTAAGCAGAGATTTCCAGTGATATAGCACTCTTCTCTCTCGTAGTATCAGCTTGAGAGATATACGCTGTTTTTTAGGGTGTAGAGTTTGTGAAACTGAATTTAAATGTTTATTATAACATGACAATCTTAGAGATGGAGCACTGGAAATGTGAAGGACAAATATGTTTTTAAACATAAAATCAATGATAACAAACTCAGGCTGAATGCAAAGAACCATTCAGTTACAGAATGACAGTTTGTCCTGCTAATGGGTGACAGAATTAGAGGAAAATAAACAATTTACAACCCCTTTACCATGCATCTCTGCCTGCTCACAGTAAATTGCTTTAACTAAAAGCTTTAGAAATCATTTAAATAATAAATCTTTGTTAGGTTTACAAACATTTATATAATTCAAATCTGAGCTGCATTGCAGCTCTCTAATCCTCAAAATGATGTATTAACGTATCGAAATAAAACACAATAACCTATTCAAGTATATTAATCCCATCCCACTTTCCTTTTCACTGACTTACAAACACCTCATTATACACATGCAATTGCCATATATACAGAGACCATGAAGTGTAAAGATCCTGCCAAAGCAAAGCAATCATTACACAGCATTTAGTCAGTGTTACCTATTTGATATGTTTTTATAATCTCTGACATTATTTATTAATTCAATTGTCCTGCAATAGTAAAACTATGGAAACACTTTTCTCTGACGTCCTAGTGGATGCTGGGAACTCCGTAAGGACCATGGGGAATAGCGGCTCCGCAGGAGACTGGGCACAAAAATAAAAGCTTTAGGACTACCTGGTGTGCACTGGCTCCTCCCCCTATGACCCTCCTCCAAGCCTCAGTTAGATTTTTGTGCCCGAACGAGAAGGGTGCATACTAGGTGGCTCTCCTGAGCTGCTTAGAGTAAAAGTTTAAATTAGGTTTTTTATTTTCAGTGAGTCCTGCTGGCAACAGGCTCACTGCACCGAGGGACTAAGGGGAGAAGAAGCGAACTCACCTGCGTGCAGAGTGGATTGGGCTTCTTAGGCTACTGGACATTAGCTCCAGAGGGACGATCACAGGCCCAGCCATGGATGGGTCCCAGAGCCGCGCCGCCGGCCCCCTTACAGAGCCAGAAGACAGAAGAGGTCCGGAAAATCGGCGGCAGAAGACGTCCTGTCTTCAATAAGGTAGCGCACAGCACCGCAGCTGTGCGCCATTGCTCTCAGCACACTTCACACTCCGGTCACTGAGGGTGCAGGGCGCTGGGGGGGGGGCGCCCTGAGACGCAATAAAAACACCTTAGATGGCTAAAAATACATCACATATAGCTCCTGGGCTATATGGATGCATTTAACCCCTGCCAGTTTTTCCTTAAAAAAGCGGGAGAAAGGCCGCCAAGAAGGGGGCGGAGCCTATCTCCTCAGCACACAAGCGCCATTTTCCCTCACAGCTCCGTTGGAGGGAAGCTCCCTGGCTCTCCCCTGCAGTCCTGCACTACAGAAACAGGGTAAAACAAGAGAGGGGGGGCACTAATTTGGCAGATTAATAAATACAGCAGCTATATAAGGGAAAAACCACTTATATAACACTTATATAAGGTTATCCCTGTATATATATAGCGCTCTGGTGTGTGCTGGCAAACTCTCCCTCTGTCTCCCCAAAGGGCTAGTGGGGTCCTGTCCTCTATCAGAGCATTCCCTGTGTGTGTGCTGTGTGTCGGTACGTTGTGTCGACATGCATGAGGAGGAAAATGGTATGGAGGCGGAGCAATTGCCTGTAATAGTGATGTCACCCCCTAGGGAGTCGACACCTGACTGGATGGTCTTATGGAAGGAATTACGTGATAGCGTCAGCACTTTACAAAAGACTGTTGATGACATGAGACAGCCGGAAAAACAGTTAATACCTGTCCAGGCGTCTCAAACACCGTCAGGGGCTCTAAAGCGCCCGTTACCTCAGATGGTCGACACAGACCCAGACACGGACACTGACTCCAGTGTCGACGGTGAGGAAACAAACGTATTTTCCAGTAGGGCCACACGTTACATGATCACGGCAATGAAGGAGGTTTTGAACATTTCTGATACTACAAGTACCACAAAAAAGGGTATTATGTGGGGTGTGAAAAAACTACACGTAGTTTTTCCTGAATCAGATGAATTAAATGAGGTGTGTGATGAAGCGTGGGTTTCCCCCGATAAAAAACTGCTAATTTCTAAAAAAAATTATTGGCATTATACCCTTTCCCGCCAGAGGTTAGGGCGCGTTGGGAAACACCCCCTAGGGTAGATGAGGCGCTCACACGCTTATCAAAACAAGTGGCGTTACCGTCTCCTGATACGGCCGCCCTCAAAGAGCCAGCTGATAGGAAGCTCGAAAATATCCTAAAAAGTATAAACACACATACTGGTGTTATACTGCGACCAGCAATCGCCTCAGCCTGGATATGCTGTGCGGGGCTGGCTTGGTCGGATTCCCTGACTGAAAATATTGATACCCTGGACAGGGACAGTATATTATTGACTATAGAGCATTTAAAGGATGCATTTCTATATATGCGAGATGCACAGAGGGATATTTGCACTCTGGCATCAAGAGTAAGTGCGCTGTCCATTTCTGCCAGAAGAGGGTTATGGACGCGACAGTGGTCAGGTGATGCGGATTCCAAACGGCATATGAAAGTATTGCCGTATAAAGGGGAGGAGTTATTTGGGGTCGGTCTATCGGACCTGGTGGCCACGGCAACGGCTGGGAAATCCACCTTTTTACCCCAGGTCACCTCTCAGCAGAAAAAGACACCGTCTTTTCAGGCTCAGTCCTTTCGTCCCCATAAGGGCAAGCGGGCAAAAGGCCACTCATATTTGCCCCGGGGCAGAGGAAGGGGAAAAAGACTGCAGCAGGCAGCCTCTTCCCAGGAACAGAAGCCCTCCCCCGCTTCTGCCAAGTCCTCAGCATGACGCTGGGGCCTTACAAGCGGACTCAGGTACGGTGGGGGGTCGTCTCAAGAATTTCAGTGCGCAGTGGGCTCACTCGCAAGTGGACCCCTGGATCCTGCAGGTAGTATTTCAGGGGTACAAATTGGAATTCGAGACGTCTCCCCCTCGCCGGTTCCGGAAGTCTGCTTTACCAACGTCTCCCTCCAACAGGGAGGCGGTATTGGAAGCCATTCACAAGCTGTATTCCCAGCAGGTAATAATCAAGGTACCCCTCCTACAACAGGGAAAGGGGTATTATTCCACGCTGTTTGTGGTACCGAAGCCGGACGGCTCGGTGAGACCTATTTTAAATCTGAAATCATTGAACACTTACATACAAAGGTTCAAATTCAAGATGGAGTCACTCAGAGCAGTGATAGCGAACCTGGAAGAAGGGGACTATATGGTGTCTCTGGACATCAAGGATGCTTACGCTGCCGTTTGGATTGTCCACGGCACCCCGGGTCTTTACCAAGGTAATGGCCGAAATGATGATTCTTCTTCGAAGAAAAGGCGTCTTAATTATCCCTTACTTGGACGATCTCCTGATAAGGGCAAGGTCCAGGGAACAGTTAGAGGTCGGAGTAGCACTATCTCAAGTAGTACTACGACAGCACGGGTGGATTCTAAATATTCCAAAATCGCAGCTGATTCCGACGACACGTCTGCTGTTCCTAGGGATGATTCTGGACACAGTCCAGAAAAAGGTGTTTCTCCCGGAGGAGAAAGCCAGGGAGTTATCTGAGCTAGTCAGGAACCTCCTAAAACCAGGCTAAGTGTCAGTGCATCAATGCACAAGGGTCCTGGGAAAAATGGTGGCTTCTTACGAAGCGATTCCATTCGGCAGATTCCACGCAAGAACTTTTCAGTGGGATCTGCTGGACAAATGGTCCGGATCGCATCTTCAGATGCATCAGCGGATAACCCTGTCTCCAAGGACAAGGGTGTCTCTCCTGTGGTGGTTGCAGAGTGCTCATCTTCTAGAGGGCCGCAGATTCGGCATTCAGGACTGGGTCCTGGTGACCACGGATGCCAGCCTGAGAGGCTGGGGAGCAGTCACACAGGGAAGAAATTTCCAGGGCTTGTGGTCAAGCATGGAAACGTCATTTCACATAAATATCCTGGAACTAAGGGCCATTTACAATGCCCTAAGTCAAGCAAGGCCTCTGCTTCAGGGTCAGCCGGTGTTGATCCAGTCGGACAACATCACGGCAGTCGCCCACGTAAACAGACAGGGCGGCACAAGAAGCAGGAGGGCAATGGCAGAAGTTGCAAGGATTCTTCGCTGGGCGGAAAATCATGTGATAGCACTGTCAACAGTGTTCATTCCGGGAGTGGACAACTGGGAAGCAGACTTCCTCAGCAGACACGACCTCCACCCGGGGGAGTGGGGACTTCACCCAGAAGTCTTCCACATGATTGTGAACCGTTGGGAAAAACCAAAGGTGGACATGATGGCGTCCCGCCTCAACAAAAAACTAGACAGATATTGCGCCAGGTCAAGGGACCCTCAGGCAATAGCTGAGGACGCTCTGGTAACACCGTGGGTGTACCAGTCAGTGTATGTGTTCCCTCCTCTGCCTCTCATACCCAAGGTACTGAGAATCATAAGAAGGAGAGGAGTAAGGACTATACTCGTGGCTCCGGATTGGCCAAGAAGGACTTGGTACCCGGAACTTCAAGAGATGCTCACGGAGGACCCGTGGCCTCTACCTCTAAGAAAGGACCTGCTCCAGCAGGGACCCTGTCTGTTCCAAGACTTACCGCGGCTGCGTTTGACGGCATGGCGGTTGAACGCCGGATCCTGAAGGAAAAAGGCATTCCGGATGAAGTCATCCCTACCCTGATCAAAGCCAGGAAGGATGTAACCGTGCAACATTATCACCGTATTTGGCGTAAATATGTTGCGTGGTGTGAGGCCAGGAAGGCCCCTACAGAGGAATTTCAACTGGGTCGTTTCCTGCATTTCCTGCAAACAGGACTGTCTATGGGCCTAAAATTAGGGTCCATTAAGGTTCAAATTTCGGCCCTGTCGATTTTCTTCCATAAAGAACTGGCTTCAGTTCCTGAAGTTCAGACGTTTGTCAAGGGGGTACTGCATATACAGCCTCCTTTTGTGCCTCCAGTGGCACCTTGGGATCTCAATGTAGTTTTGGGGTTCCTAAAATCACATTGGTTTGAACCACTCACCACTGTGGACTTAAAATATCTCACATGGAAAGTGGTAATGCTGTTAGCCCTGGCGTCAGCCTGGCGTGTCTCAGAATTGGCGGCTTTATCCTATAAAAGCCCTTACCTAATTTTTCATACGGACAGGGCAGAATTGAGGACTCGTCCTCAATTTCTCCCTAAGGTGGTTTCAGCGTTTCACTTGAACCAGCCTATTGTGGTACCTGCGGCTACTAGGGACTTGGAGGACTCCAAGTTGCTGGACGTAGTCAGGGCCCTGAAAATATATGTTTCCAGGACGGCTGGAGTCAGAAAATCTGACTCGCTGTTTATCCTGTATGCACCCAACAAGCTGGGTGCTCCTGCTTCTAAGCAGACTATTGCTCGTTGGATTTGTAGTACAATTCAGCTTGCACATTCTGTGGCAGGCCTGCCACAGCCAAAATCTGTAAAAGCCCATTCCACAAGGAAAGTGGGCTCATCTTGGGTGGCTGCCCGAGGGGTCTCGGCTTTACAACTTTGCCGAGCAGCTACTTGGTCAGGGGTAAACACGTTTGCTAAATTCTACAAATTTGATACCCTGGCTGAGGAGGACCTGGAGTTCTCTCATTCGGTGCTGCAGAGTCATCCGCACTCTCCCGCCCGTTTGGGAGCTTTGGTATAATCCCCATGGTCCTTACGGAGTTCCCATCATCCACTAGGACGTCAGAGAAAATAAGAATTTACTTACTGATAATTCTATTTCTCATAGTCCGTAGTGGATGCTGGGCGCCCATCCCAAGTGCGGATTGTCTGCAATACTTGTACATAGTTATTGTTACAAAAATCGGGTTATTATTGTTGTGAGCCATCTTTTCAGAGGCTCCTCTGTTATCATGCTGTTAACTGGGTTCAGATCACAGGTTGTACGGTGTGATTGGTGTGGCTGGTATGAGTCTTACCCGGGATTCAAAATCCTTCCTTATTGTGTACGCTCGTCCGGGCACAGTATCCTAACTGAGGCTTGGAGGAGGGTCATAGGGGGAGGAGCCAGTGCACACCAGGTAGTCCTAAAGCTTTTATTTTTGTGCCCAGTCTCCTGCGGAGCCGCTATTCCCCGTGGTCCTTACGGAGTTCCCAGCATCCACTACGGACTATGAGAAATAGAATTATCGGTAAGTAAATTCTTATTATTCTTTACATCAGGCATTAAGCATGTATCCAAATGTACTAATGCAGATACTATATTTGTGGAATACATACAGGTGACCGGCTGACGGGATTCTGGCTGTCACTATACCGACAGCGACATCCCATAAGCCGGAATCCCGGCAGCGAGGCAACGAGTTCCCTCGTGGGCTCGCTGCGCTTGCCACGCTTAGGACCTGATGGCGAGCTTTGCTTGCGACAGGTTATATTACCACTCGGGTGGTGGCGTGAACCCACCACCCGAGTGGAAATACAGGGCTGTGGTCAGGATACCGACCTCCAGCATTTCCCCGCCTGTCGGAATCATGAACACCAGAATCCCCGACAGGTGGTATATTAACCGCATCCCCTTATGTGTGTATGGCTTATTAAAATATGCAAAATTCCATTTAAAGTTTATATATATTGTGGTGAGAGGGCATGTGTCTCACCGCAATCGCACAAACTCTGGTGGGAACAGTTCCCTCCAAGGGAGTAGAGAAACAAGACCTGCACACTCTGCAGCTACAGTAGAGATTTTGGGGGTCATTCCGAGTTGATCACTAGCTGCCGTTGTTCACAATGCTGCGATTAGGCTAAAAATCAGCATTTCTGTGCATGCGTATGCACCGCAATGCGCATGCGCAACGTACGGGTACAAAGAGCATCGTGGTTTTGCACAGGTTCTAGCAAAGTTTTCAGTCGCATGGCCAAACACAGAAAGATTGACATGAAGTGGGCGTTTCTGGGTGTGAACCAACCATTTTCAGGGAGTGTTTGGAAAAACGCAGGCGTGTCTGGATAAACGCAGGTGTGGCTGGGTGAACGCTGGGCGGGTGTGTGACGTCAAAAGCCGTCCCTCCGTCATTAGGATCAATGCACACGAAGAGTAACTACGGGCTGGTCTTGTTTTGCACAAAATTATTTTGCAGGCGCTCTGCTGCACAAGCGTTCGCACTTCTGCAAAGTGAAAATACACTCCCAAGTGGGTGGCGACAATGCGTTTGCACGGCTGCTAAAAGTAGCCAGTGAGCAATCAACTCGGAATGACCCCCTTTGTCAGTTACCCAGATCTAGCAGGAACTCATCAGTGAGAACAGGAAGAGTTTAAAACTCTCATTCACCCATTCTGTGCGCTGATGCCTGTTAGAGGCCAGTGAGTAGGATGCAGTTGGTAGTGCCAGGGACTGTGGATGTTAGCTGTGCCAGGAGAGCAAGGAGACCTGCCTTACGAGTCCTATTTAAATTATATATATTTTTAATTAAGCAGTCTGGATCCCAGCTGTCAGAATACCGACGCCGGAATACCAGCACAGGTAAGCCATGGGGGTGGGGGGTGGGTTAGGTTTAGGTAAGGCTGCGTCCCGGGGGTTAGGGTTAGGCAGAGGGGAGGGGGGGTTAGAGTTAGGCACCCCCATCGGAGGGTTAGGGTTAGGCTTCATCCCGGGGTTAGGCAGCAGGGCGGTGGGTTGGGGTTAGGCACCCCCCTCAGAGGATTAGGGTTAGGCTGCGGAGAGGGAGGGTTAGGTTTTGGCAGTGGTGACACAGAGTCAGATTTAGGCACCACCGGGGGGTGGTTAGGGTTACGCACCAAGGGGAGCGGTTAGGGTTAGGCTGCAGATAGGGAGGGCTAGGGGTTGAGGAGAGGGGAGAACACCCCTTACTCAACCCTGTGTCTGCATGTGTGTATATATATACACTGCTCAAAAAAATAAAGGGAACACTTAAACAACACATCCTAGATCTGAATGAATGAAATATTCTTATTAAATACTTTGTTCTTTACATAGTTGAATGTGCTGACAACAAAATCACACAAAAATTATCAATGGAAATCAAATTTATTAACCCATGGAGGTCTGGATTTGGAGTCACACTCAAAATTAAAGTGGAAAAACACACTACAGGCTAATCCAACTTTGATGTTATGTCCTTAAAACAAGTCAAAATGAGGCTCAGTAGTGTGTGTGGCCTCCACGTGCTTGTATGACCTCCCTACAATGCCTGGGCATGCTCCTGATGAGGTGGCGGATGGTCTCCTGAGGGATCTCCTCCCTGACCTGGACTAAAGCATCCGCCAACTCCTGGACAGTCTGTGGTGCAACGTGGCATTGGTGGATGGAGCGAGACATGATGTCCCAGATATGCTCAATTGGATTCAGGTCTGGGGAACGGGCGGGCCAGTCCATAGCATCAATGCCTTCGTCTTGCAGAAACTACTGACACACTCCAGCCACATGAGGTCTAGCATTGTCTTGCATTAGGAGGAACCCAGGGCCAACCGCACCAGCATTTGGTCTCACAAGGGGTCTGAGGATCTCATCTCGGTACCTAATGGCAATCAGGCTACCTCTGGCGAGCACATGGAGGGCTGTGCGGCCCCCCAAAGAAATGCCACCCCACACCATTACTGACCCACTGCCAAACCGGTCATGCTGGAGGATGTTGCAGGCAGCAGAACGTTCTCCTTGGCATCTCCAGACTCTGTCACGTCTGTCACATGTGCTCAGTGAGAACCTGCTTTCATCTGTGAAGAGCACAGGGCGCCAGTGGCGAATTTGCCAATCTCGGTGTTCTCTGGCAAATGCCAAACGTCCTGCACGGTGTTGGTCTGTAAGCACAACCCCCACCTGTGGACGTTGGGCCCTCATACCACCCTCATGGAGTCTGTTTCTGATCGTTTGAGTAGACACATGCACATTTGTGGCTTGCTGGAGGTCATTTTGCAGGGCTCTGGCAGTGCTCCTCCTGTTCTTCCTTGCACAAAGGCGGAGGTAGCGGTCCTGCTGCTGGGTTGTTGCCCTCCTACGGCCTCCTCCACGTCTCCTGATGTACTGGCCTGTCTCCTGGTAGCACCTCCATGCTCTGGACACTACGCTGACAGACACAGCAAACCTTCTTGCCACAGCTCGCATTGATGTGCCATCCTGGATGAGCTGCACTACCTGAGCCACTTGTGTGGGTTGTAGACTCCATTTCATGCAACCACTAGAGTGAAAGCACTGCCAGCTTTCAAAAGTGACCAAAACATCAGCCAGAAAGCATAGGAGCTGAGAAGTGGTCTGTGGTCACCACCTGCAGAACAACTCCTTTATTGGGGGTGTCTTGCTAATTGCCTATAATTTCCACATGTTGTCTATTCCATTTGCACAACAGCATGTGAAATTGATTGTCAATCAGTGTTGCTTCCTAAGTGGACAGTTTGATTTCACAGAAGTGTGATTGAATTGGAGTTACACTGTGTTGTTTAAGTGTTCCCTTTATTTTTTTGAGCAGTGTATATATATATGTATATATATATATATATACTGTATATATATAATAGGGACGTGCATGCAGTCAGGGGAGGCAGGAGAGGGAGTTCCTTACCTGTCACAATGTTTAATATAATACAAAGATGATATTTATAACACATGTTCTATGGGCCCGATTCAGGTTGGATCGCTAATCGCATGACAGTGTGAACGGGGGGCGTGACCGGGCCAGTCTGCGCCGGCAGAAGGCAACCTTAATTTTAGTGATCAGCAGCTTGCGGTTTGACCGCAATTTCTGCTTGATTGAGGGGGGGGGGGGAGCGGCGGTCAGCATGCTGGGCCTCCCACTGACAATGATAAAGTGGCTGAGGCTGGGGGTGGACAGGGGGCGGGGCCAAGTGGGAGCAGAAAAATCTCATTCAAAAACACATGAGAGGTGGCACCAGCACATCTGCCTCAGTGACAGGGACGTGCCTTCAGCCCACATAAAAACACGCCCCTATCAGTCAAGCATACGTGATTGGACAGCACTGAGCTGTCTCTGTCCCTCCCCAGTGTCAGTGCTTCTGAGCCGCGGGCACTAATCCACCCTGCCGGAGTCTGCAGCTTGAGACCTGACCCCCGTCTGAGCTTGCAGCTGCAGGGACTAAGGCCCCCCCCTGCTGTCAGTAACATGCACCCCCATCATTGTCTAGGTAACAAAGATGCAGTACAATGTAAAATAGTGATATGCATATAGTTAACAAACACAACAAAATAACAAACGAAACTGTAAATTAGGAATTCTGAGAACGGACTAGTTACAGAAACAGTATCAATTTGAATAACGCAATATAATATTGTATTTGTCTCTATGCCAGTTGCTCCTTACAGTATGTAGGAAAAACTGAATGTCAGTTCAAGGAGCGAATGTTGCTCCACATATCTGCTATCAAAGCTGTCATTATGAAGGTCACTAGCGATTAGTCACTTGCAAGGCATTTTGCTGTTGCTAAACACAACATCACAAGTATAGGATAAGTGGCGTAACTACCGAGGGTGCAGTTGCTATGGGGCCCTGGCTGCTTCAAAGGTACCTCCGAGGCCTGCTGCTCCCCCTCCACCCCCGGTCACAGAGAAGAACATCCTTGGGGGATGCAGCAGGGTCCACACAATGGCAAATATTATCCCAGCATGTGTAGTCCACTCTGCCCCTCCCCGTACACAGCTGTCAGCAGGGAGTGTAGTGCAGCAATTCACGGGTATTTCGGAGGCAGGCCTAATGCCGTGAAGTGCCCGCCCCCATCAGAGGAATGTGCAGTGTGCAGTCATCAGGTAATGTCTCTCCTGCTCACTCCCTCTCTCACTCCTGCTCACTCCTGCTCTCCCCCTTTCACTCTCTACCCTGCTCACTCCACCTCCCTCTCTTTCCTGCTCACCACCTCCCCTCACTCTCTCCCCTTCTCTCATTCCTGCTCACTCCCCCTCCCTCTCTTCTCTCCTGCTCACTCCCTCTCCTGCTCACTACCACTCTCTCTCTCTTCTTGACACTATCTCTCTCTGACACTGTCTCTCTGTCCCTGACGCTGCTTCTCTCTCTATGTCACTTACTCCTTCTCTCTTCAACACACACTCTCTCTCTCTTCGACATACACTCTCTCTCTCTCTCCGCCTGACACACCCTCTCTCGCTCTGTCTCTACCTGTTTCTCTATTATGTTCTCTCTTTTTCTTCCTCCCTAAAACTCTGTCTCTCTCCTACTCACTCCTCCCTCTCACTCTCTCCGAAACTCTCTCTCTCTCTTCCTGACACTGTCTCTCTGTCTCTCTCTACCTGACACTGTCTCTATCTCTCTCTCCTCCTGACACTGTATTTCTCTCTTACGCACACTATTTCTCTCTCTCTCTCTCTCTCTGACACTCTCTCTCCCCCTCAATCTCCCTGACACTGTAATTTCATCTCTCTGTCTCTCTCTAACACTGTATCTCAATCTCTCTCTCCCTGACACTGTTTCTGTGTCCCTGACACTTTCTCTCTCTCCCTGGTTCTTTCTCTCTGCCTGACACCCCCTCTCTCGCCCTTGTTCTCACTCTTTCTTCTTGACACCCTTTATCTCTCCCCCTCTGTCTCTCACTGACGCTCTCACTCTCTCATTCCCCTCTCTATCTCTTTCCTTCCCTCCCTGACACTCTCTCACTCATGCCTGCTCGCTCCCCTCCCTATCTCTCTTATTCCTCCCACCTCTCTCTTTCATACCCTCTCTCTCTCTCCCTGATGCACTGTCTCTACCCTCTCATACCTTTCTTTATCTATCTCCTTGACAACCTCTCTCTGTCTAGTTTCTCTCTTTCTCTCATCCTCTATATATCCATGAAACCCTCCTCTCTCTCTCTCTCTCTCTCTTTGTCGCTCCTCTATCTCTCTCTCTCCCCTCGCACTCTTTCTCTTGCTCCCATAAATGGCATTGGATGATAGGGGCAAATGTTTATTGCAGCTTGAAACCAAGCGGATAGACAGATTAGGTAGTTTATCACCACAGGGATTCAATAAGACACTTGGTCTCCATTGCTTCTTATAACCCTTGGACAATGATCCGGTCAAACTTCTGTATGATTCCCTTACAGATAATATATGTGTTGTGATCCTTTTTATGAATTATTATAGCAGTGTACTAACTATTTATGCAACATTTTTACAATTGTTTTAGAGACATACAAAGATTGCTACACACATTATATACTCACCTACAGATGTGTCATTGGGGGTAATTCAGACCTGATCGTAGCAGCAAATTTGTTAGCAAATGGGCAAAACCATGTGCACTGCAGGTGGGGCAGATGTAACGTGCTGAGAGAGTTAGATTTGGGTGGGGTGTGTTCAAACTGAAATCTAAATTGCAGTGTAAAAATAAAGAAGTCAGTATTTACCCTGCACAGAAACAAAATAAAACACCCAAATTGAACTCTCTCTGCACATGTTATATCTGCGCCCCCTGTAAAGCACATGGTTTTGCCCATCTGCTCACAAATTTGATGCTACGGTCTAAGATGGTCATTCCGACCTGATCGCACACTAGGTTTTTTTGCTGTGCTGCGATCAGGTATGCACCGCAAAGCGCAGGCGTGTCGTACGGCTACACAGCGGATCATTGCTTGGCGATGGATTGTACGAAGAATCCATTCACACAGCTAATCGCAAGGAGATTGACAGGAAGAATGCGTTTGTGGGTGTCAACTGACCATTTTCTGGGAGTGTTTGGAAAAAGGCAGGCGTGTCCGAGAATTTGCAGGGCGGGTGTCTGACGTCAATACCGGCCCCGGACAGGCTGAAGTGATCGCAAGGGCTGAGTAAGTTCAGACCTACTCAGAAGCTGCACAAAAAGTTTTTGCACAGCTTGGCTGCACATGCGATCGCACACTTGCAAGGCTAAAATACACTCCCCTGTGGGCGACGACTATGCGTTCGCACGGCTGCTAAAAACAGCTAGCGATCAATCAACTCAGAATGACCCCCTAAATTAGACCCATTTTCATATCGTGAGCCAATACGAAAGCATGTTCCTGCTTCCCATACACTTTGCATTGCAAACCTGCGGCTGCAACTACTTGCAGCCTAGCGGGTCATTGTGCTGCCGTGATGCATGTGACCGTGCCTACGCATCACAAAAGCACTGTAAAAGGTCAAACCTGTAATTACAATCTAAACTATATTTCATTTAAATTCAGGGAATTTGTAGTCACATGCAAAATGATTATTTTTTAAACAAAAAGTGGACTTCAGTCCCAGCTGGTCACTTTGTGCACCTGAAAAAAAAAGTAGGAAAATGTATCCTTAGTTCTCACAAAACTATCTACAGTATAAGTATCATAGATGGATGTAATGTGGTGATCTGAAAGAGCTGGTTCTGCTGCTAGGGCAGCAAGTAGGATTAGCAAAGTACCAATTCTTATTTCAACACTTGATCAAAAAACAATGAACAATTAGGGTTGATTTACAATCTTGATTAAAATGTTATCTGGGAAAGTTTGATGATTTGAAGGTTTGTTGATCACAAAAAAGTGTGTTAATATCTGTGTACTATTTATGGTATTCACATGTTGGATAATAGTAGACACCAGCGGAATCAGCATATGAAGTGAGTCATGCAGTGATACTTAAGTAGGGTTTTATGTTTATTGCAGTGTGCAGGTGTACAGCCGTACTCACAGTATTGGAGGTGTAGAGGAACATACAAGACCATCTGATCATTTACTTGCAGCAATAGGCTAAACAGGATAACACAGTATTATACAGCCATGTAGTACTGTGGTGCTCAAACACACAGTGGCAAGATGGCACTGCACATGTGCAAAAGACATATTGACAACCATTTTGGCAAAGGGCCTGAGGTCTCAGAAAATTCGATTATGGAGATATCGCAGGAGCACACTCCATTATCAACAAAGCGGTGCATGCTAAATCCGGGTGGTTTGGTATGGGAGATTACTGTTCAATGCTGCACAGCAAAGACTTGCAAGCAGTGTATAGAATAAACAAATGAAAAGGGCAGTGTAAGGATTCATTATAAATTAACACCAGAATACATGTGAATAGCCTATTTTCCCATATGTTCACAACCATTTTGTGAAAAAGTCTTGTGTCTTAGAGCAAAATCACACTATTTTTTTAAATCAGCCCACAAATACCTTCAGCCAGGGCATTGTAGACAGAATCTGGTCATGCAGACCAACATACAGGATGCTGGAATCCCGACACTGGTCAGAAGACCAATGCCGAGATACCAACATGGATCCTGATTGCCAGCATCTCAATTGTATGTTAGGTTAGGGTCATGCTGTTGGGGGGGAGATTAGGTTTAGACTGTGTGGAGAGGGTTAAGTTGTGGGGAGGGGAAGGTTAGGGTTAGGCTGCGGTGAGGGAGGGTTAGGCACCACTGGGAAGGGTTAAGGTTAGGCGGGGGGGGGGGGGAGGTTCAGGCTGTGGAAAGATAGGGTTAGGGGTAGGGGGGTCATGGTTAAACTACTTACATGTCGGGATCATGCACATGAGGATGCTGCTTTCTGTATTCTGCCTGCCAGGATCCCAATACCATCCCATTGCACACAATATTCAGATAATGAGATTTTCTAGGCTGGTGCAATTATATTTAGAAATATATAATTGTCACCTTATTTTTTCACTTTTTTGAGATGTTTGCTAGAATGTATTTGAGGTAGCGCTCGGGGTTGTACCAGGCAACTCATGAACCAAGCTGCATGGGGCACTGGAGCTAAAGAAGCAGGTAGCCCCTGTAGCTTATAAGGCTCAGATTTTCTTGCACCACATGCATTCTTTTCTTGGCAGGACTTGGCCATTCATTGTAGAACATGCTCTACTCCTTCCATAGTTAGTTTTTCCTCTCATTTGCATGTACCAATTTCAATGAATAATTACATAGAAATAACAAAAATGATATCTGGGAACATGAGGTTACCGTCTGGAGCTTCTACATTTGATGGGCTGGCCCGTTTGTAGCTTATCACCTGAACTGCCTAATTTAGTGGGTGTCTAAAACACCTTAATGGAAATGTATCTCTAATTTTAAAGAGAACAAGTGACTGATGCCCATAGCAACCAATCACATTCTAGCTATGATTTTATAGAAATATAGATTTTGATTAAAATGTATTACCAAATGTATATACTTGATACATACATTATAACTGTGCAGTAAGTGTTACAGATGTAAACAGTATCTTTCATGGGTGGTCTTCTGTTTGCCGGCGGCCGGGCTCCCGACGAGCAGCATACCGGCGCCGGAATCCCGACCGCCGGCATACCGACATCTTTTCTCCCTCTTGGGGGTCCACAACCCCCCTGGAGGGAGAATAGATAGCGTGGCATGCGTAGCGTGCCACCGCGCCCGCAGCGTGGTAAGCACAGCGAGCCCACAAGGGGCTCATTTGTGCTCGCCCAGCTGTCGGTATGCCGGCGGTCGGGATTCTGGCGCTGGTATGCTGGTCGCCGGGAGTCCCGGCCGCCGGCATACCCTACTACACCCATCTTTCATAATGGTCATTAATTGTCTCATTACCATAGATGTGGAGAAATAACAACATCCGTACCAACCCAAAAAGTGAAGTCCCTCACAAGAGACACCACTAGCACTACCTTCCAGTCTCAACATCTGTATCTCCCAGGCCCAACATTCTCCACAAACCCCAGTTAGACAGCACTTCAGTGATGGAATATAATATCTATAAGTGATTCTGTGCCAAATACACCACAAGGGAAAGATTTAATAAACCTTCTAAAGAGAAAATATGGAGGTGCCATAGTAACCATTCACAATCCAGTTATCATTAATCTTGTATAATATATAAATGCGAAAGCCCTCACTCACTCAATGACTGACATACTCATCAATAGCTCTCTTACTTCCCAATATTAGGAAGTTAGGAAGCTGAAAGGTAACATAGGTATTCTTCAGGTGGGAAATAGGAAAACTACATAAATATATATTAAAAAAACCCTCCCCTAATGGGATGAAAAGGGGGTCTACAAAATGACGTCGTTACCGATGTGTGGTTTGCATTGCGTGAATGATAACGCCCAAACGGACAATCGGATCAAAATTTGTATTGCACCTCCAGTGGGTAGAATTTAATAAACTACAAAAATGATCCTGTCACTTTTTACCATATCTGCTATGGGTGCTCCTCGGGTAACGCCAAGAACCATGGATTAATATTTATTTACATTAAGACGTGTCAAATTTACATCTCTATAGATTTACCAAATCTTTAACCCTCAATTATATTTACAACCATGCGAAGAATGGATAGAACAGCTAGGAAGTGTATAAAAGGGAGATATGAAACTTATAAAAGAAGCAGCTAAAGACTGTCATATCTATTTTACCCGAGTTGAATGATTTTAGGTAGAGATCTCCGTTTAATGATCAATCAGAGTGAATAAACACAAGTCAACTGTTTGTGTATCAGATATTCAGTGAAGTTTAATGGGTGGATACAGTGCCTTTATAAGAATTTCAAACAGTGTAATACATATGCGTACGTGTTATCTTGTGCGTACATGTTAATCATTTTTAATAAACAATCACTCAAATATTTCCTTATCTGTTGTTTAAAACTTTACTTAGGTCATATAATTTTCTGGCCAAAATGTCAGCGCATCCCCACATTCTTTTAATTAGCAGGTGGTAGCCTTATCTTTGTTTTTCAAAATTCCTTCCATAGGCGTATGTGAACATTAATTATTCAGAAAAATACTTTTTACTGGAAACAAAACTTCTGTTGTAATACCACTTATGAATAATGCGCCATTTTGTGTCAAGATGGAGTCTTGCTCGATGGACATCCCTGTATCAGATCTTACAAGACAAATGTTGAATATTCACATTCTCTATAATCTAAAGTCTAAATAAAATAACTATAATCAATAAAATGTTAAAAGTACCTGCAGCAACGCATACTAAAGGCAACAGCTAGGGTCACTTGTTGCCATTTGTGTCCTTATGTCATTTATAAATGTGGACAATTTTTGTATTCTTAAATAAATGTGTATTTTTATCTGGAGTAGTGTCCCATTTTTAATACAATTGTTTGTATCAAATATATTATGGGGAATGCAGTCAAAATCCTGGCAGTTGGGATCCCGAAAGTCCGAAGAGCGACAGCAAAATCTCAACAGACAGAATCCAAATAGATCTCAATGGTAAGTACTGGGATCGGGATTAGGCACTAGGAGTAGGGTTATGGTCAAGCTGAAGGGGTGGGGGAAGTTAGGGTTAGGCTACGGGGGGGATTTGGTTAAGATAAGGCTGTGGTACATGATGGTTAGGGTTAGGCTGTGGGAAGAGGAGTTTAGGTTTAGGCTGAAGGATGGGTGTTTTAGGGATAGTGTAAGGGATAGGGGTAGGGTTAAAATACTTACTGGGATCCATCCGTATTCTATTTCAGTCTTCCAGCTGTCGGGATCGCGGCTGCCGGGAGTTCGCACCCAACCCATACTATAATGCCAATGTACGTATACTGGAAACAAAAAGTATAGTCCCTAACATGTTGAAGTGGGCAAACACACAGTAAGATAGAGGGCCCGGCAAGTAAGAGGTGAATAAAATATTTACCTGTAGCTATGTTTTCCTGTGGGGCACAGGGACAGGGTGGACTATCAGTGTCTGCTCCTCACACACACCAGCATCTACCAAGTTGTTCCACCTCCTGATAAGATAAACTGTCTGTCTTTTATTTTCCTAAAGCTTGGAGTTGTTCAGGGTGCCTGGGATGACTTGGCATGAAGTGTCTGGTTGACAGTTGGAGATTTGGTGATTTTACTTGGCTTGAATGGGCCTGGCAGTTAAAGCTGTTTAGCTGGAGTTGCAAGGCTTTCTTCTGTATGCTATCTTGCAGTGTTGCTTCTCCAACAACAATACAGAAATGGAAGTTGCTCAATCAATTTCTGAGTTCCCAGCAGGTGCTGGAAACAGGGGCGGAACTACTGGCGGGGCAGGCAGTGCATTGCACTGGGGCCCCGCCGCACTCAAGGGCCCACAGCCGCCGGCCGGCATTACATGAATGAGTCACAATGACTCATTGTATGTCATGCCGCAGCCGCACACCAGCGCTCCCGTGACCCGCCCGTCATAAGGAACGATTCTAGTCACCCGCACACGAAGGAGGGAGGAGGGTCCGTCCCTCCCTCCCTCATATACAAACAGGTCACAGTCTCTCAGTGAAGGAGAGAGCCGCAGCAGCGCTTTGTTACTGGTGGAGGCGCTGCTGCTGCTGCTCCTCTGCTTCACTATAGGCTGTCTCTGAGAACAGCCTATAGGGAAGCAGAGGGGCAGCAGCAGCAGCGCCTCCACCAGTAACACAGCGCTGCTGCGGCTCCCTCCTTCACCTCCCTCCTCCTTCTTCTCTACTGCCCGGGAAGCTGCACCGAGGAGCCTGAGCCAACAGAGAGGGTAAGTATAATTCTTCTTTCTTTCTTTCTTTCTTTCTTTCTTTCTTTCTTTCTTTCTTTCTTTCTTTCTTTCTTTCTTTCTTTCTTTCTTTCTTTCTTTCTTTCTTTCTCTTTCTTTTTTTATTTGTTGGGACTGCCTGCCGCAATGTGTAAAAAGGGGGGACTGCCTGCCGCTATGTATAAAAATGGGGAATCTGCCTGCCGCAATGTAAAAATGGGGAATCTGCCTGCCGCAATGTGTAAAAATGGGGAATCTGCCTGCCGCAATGTAAAAATGGGGAATCTGCCTGCCGCAATGTGTAAAAATGGGGAATCTGCCTGTCGCTATGTATAAAAATGGGGAATCTGCCTGCCGCTATGTATAAAAATGGGGAATCTGCCTGCCGCTATGTGTAAAAAGGTAGAATCTGCCTGCCGTAATGTGTAAAAAGGGCACGCTATCTGCCGTTATGTGTAAAAGTGTATGGTGTCTGCCGTAATGTGTAAAATGGGGACGCTGTCTGCCGTAATGTGTAAAATGGGGACGCTGTCTGCCGTAATGTGTAAAAAGTGCACGCTGTCTGCCGCTATGTGTAACGAGGGCACGCTGTCTGCCGCTATGTGTAACGAGGGCACGCTGTCTGCCATTGTGTAAAAAGTGTATGCTGTCTGCCGCTATGTGTAACGAGGGCACGCTGTCTGCCGTTATGTGTAAAAAGTGCACACTGTCTGCCGTTATGTGTAAAAAGGGGAATCTGTTCGCTGTAAGGAGTAAAAGGGTCTCTACCTGGTGTAGTGGTGCTACTGTGCGGCGTAATTTGAAGAATGGAGACTACTGTGCACCGTTTTATGAATTGGTATTATTTTGTGGACACACCCCTTCCCCACGAAGCCACGCCACTATGTATTTTTGCGCGCGCCTACGGCGCGCACTGCCCATGGGGTGGACTTGGATGGGATGGGGGGGGGGGGGCCCAAAGCATTTTGTTGCACCTGGGCCCACCGCTTGCTTGTTCCGCCACTGGCTGGAAAGTATTATCTAGAAAAGAGATGACATAAAAAGATTCCACCAGCACACCGCTGTGAACCCATAGAAAAAGCTGCTATTATATTTGTAGATAAAATGCAGGAGTCTCAGTTACACTCATTTGATTTGCAAATATGTAATGAGCATCAAGGGGCTGCTACTAATAGAGTGGACCTATCTCCAAAAGTCCCTATAATAGGTCACATATTCATGTATTTTTAAATCACTATAGTTTGTTCCTTTTGTCTTTGTTTATGTTGTTTCAGCCCAGGAAATAATGCAATAGTGTTACCTATTGGATAAATGCAGGGCTTAAAGTGGTCCTGGAGAGGTGGGGGAACTCATCGCCACTATCACCAGCGCGCCGTAGGCGCGCGCCGCAGAAAGGGGTGTGGCCTCACTAAGAAGGGGCGTGGTCACACAATAGTACCCCCAATTAAAAATCAGCTCCATTACACCTAATTACATCACTGTTACTTTAACATTAATGAAAAAACTGAGCCAGCCTAAAACTACACCTGCAACCTGGGAAGCATATAAGTTAACCCAATGCACAGCCAAGATGGGGGTAGGGGACCCCAGCTGGATACATACAGAGCAGTATCACTATATAAACACAGCGAGGGGGTCTCAGCCCCGGTACTCACAGAAAGATCCCGAACAGCAGTGCAACAACTCCGAGCTCCTGTAGCTGCACCCTCATCGTCCACTGCAGGGGCAAACACAGGATTTGGTAGGGTGGGGGGCGTGTGTGTGTGTGTCATATATAAATAAAATGCCCCCGCACACACACTGGGACTGCAGACTGTACATACACACACACACTGGGACTGCAGTCTGCCCCACCACACCATGACTGCAAATTACAAACACACACTGGGACCGCAGACTGTCCCCCCCACACACTCACAGACACTTAAACTGCAGAATACATTACACACATGCTCATTCCCCCCCCCCTCCCACACACACACACACACACACACACACACACACACACACACACACACACACACACACACACAATAGGACTGCAAATTACACACACACACATATGCTGGGACTGCAGATAGTACACACACACTCCCCTTCTCCCTCCTTCCCCAGGGACAGCAGCAGCTCACATCTGACCTGTGTAAGTGTAATTATGGGAGGCACTGGCAGCTGTGGACTGGAGCCGAGGAAGACGGGAGTTCCTGCCGAGGAGTAGTGCAGTGAGTGTCCCCTGCACTGCTTGGGAAATGAAAGGGCTGCACGGAGCTGTGCCGCGGCAGCACAGATCACAGTTCAAGCTTGAGGCTTCTCTCACAAATAAACAATAATCGGTGCACTGCGATGGGTCTGCCTGTCAGTCCTCCTGCACCGCAGTGCAATGATTATTGTTTATTTATTTGTGAGAGAAGCCACAAGCTTGAACTGTGAAATGTGCTGTCCACCGGCATCATAGAGATGGGGACAGCCGGTGGCACTGCACTGGAGGGAGGCGGCTATCCGGGGACTGCTAGACGCGGGAGAGAGGAGGGAGTACACCTCTGTCAGTGGGACGGAGGAGTAGCAGAGTGCGTCAGTGGGTCCCAGCTGTAGTGAGGTTTGACGTTGTCTGCAGCCGTCAGCCATTCCTGCGGACCGGCTGCTGATCAAAAGAAGAGGCCGCTCTTTGAATCTGATTATGGCGCCGATTGTGCACCAATCACGGCTAGCGGACCGCCAGCCAATGAGAAGGTGCCACTAGGCAGCTTCTCATTGGCTGGCGGTGCGCGAGCCATGATTGGCTCACATGCTCACCCACTTTTTTTTTTAAAAAAGCCTTGCTTTCTTTTTATTGGCAGCCGGTCCGCCCATGAGCCAGGATTGGCTGGCGGCTGCTGCAAGTTTCCAAGTACACTGAGCAGACGCTAGTGGCCGGACGGAGGCGGAACTGGTTCCGCCTTCAATTTGAAGTGACGGAACGCAGTTCCGCCCCGTTCCGGCCCACTTTAAGCACTGGATAAATGGGTTTATTTAATTGTTTTGGCCTTTTTATCATTAAAAACTTATTTTCAATGTGATATTTTCACTAGGGCTGGTGCTACACAACTTTTGTGACACCATACTGTAGTTATAGAGTCACAATTCAAAAAGGTATTCCACTTTTGGGAGTAGCATCTTAGTTACATTATTCACACAGACAGGGTTAAACAATGGTCAGCTAACTATATATGTTTTATTTGGATGATCGCATTGACACAAGGAGCACAGAAGCTTTTAGTAGCTAGTTGATGATGAGTTTGTACACTTTGTACACATTGCTGCAAAATACAATGGGGGTAATTCCAAGTTGATCGCAGCAGGACATTTTTTAGCAGTTGGGCAAAACCATGTGTACTGCAGGGGGGCAGATATAACATTTGCAGAGAGAGTTAGATTTGGGTGGGTTATTTTTTTTCTGTGCAGGGTAAATACTGGCTGCTTTATTTTTACACTGCAATTTAGATTGCAGATTGAACTCACCACACCCAAATCTAACTCTCTCTGCAAATGTTATATCTGCCTCTCCTGCAGTGCACATGGTTTTGCCCAACTGCTAAAAAATTTCCTGCTGCGATCAACTTGGAATTACCCTCAATGAGCGCACGCTATTGCTGGGACTTTGGACCTCATTCAGGTTCAGTAGCAGATTCTGCTATTTTGCAAAATCTGCTACTGCTTCCTATCGCATGATGGTGGCCACCCAGCACAGGGCAGACCACCCAGCATTCAAAGTGCTACTCAGCGATGCAATCACAAATCAATTGGGATCGCAGCGCAGAACAGGAAATTAAGGTAGACAACCACCTTCTTTTTCTTCACACCGGCTGTGTGTGACATCATGCAACCGACACGCCTGCTTTGTCTGGACCACTGCCCCCAAAATACCACGCTGACGCCCCGCCAACAGGCCACTTCTGTCAATCATAGTGCGATCACATCCATCTGGGATGCGATCGCACTTTGAAAGATGACGCACGCTAGCTGTTGTCGCTGCGCATGTGCAAAAGTCTGAAAATCGCTCAGTTGTGATTCTTGACTTTTGCGCTCCGTCTCGAATTAGATCCTTTATTTGCACTTGACAAGCGTCTCAGGGGCCTAATTCAACTTGGTCGCTGCAGCAGCAGTGTACGCAGGCTGAAGGCCAGTGCAGCGTGCGCACGCACAGAAGCCACACTGCGCGTGCGCACACAGTGAGATGCGGCGGCATTTCACTTGAGCGATCGCCTCTGCCTGGTTTACTGTGAACACTTTGTGAATTAATAATCTCTGTGACCGCAATGCAACTCAGGCGCATGTGCAGTCAGACGATAACTGCTAATTTGCGAAAACATTGGGTTTACGCACAAGTCTAAATCAGGCCTTAGTAGTAACAGCCATGCCTTTGTAGCAGCAGCAGAAATAAAAGTACTATGGTCCTTATTCAGACTTAATCGCAGAAGCAATTTGTTAGCTGGTGGGCAAAACCATGTGCACTGCAGGTGTGGCAGATATAACATGTGCAGAGACGTAAGATGTGGGTGGGTTATATTGTTTCTGTGTAGAGCAAATATTGTCTGATATATTTTTACACTGCAATTTAGTTCTCAATTCGAACACACCCCACCTGAATCTAACTCTGCACATGTTATGTCTGCCCCCCCCCCCCCCCCCCCCCAACCTGCAGTGCACATGGTTTTGCCCATTAGCTAACAAATTTGCTGCTGAGATCAGGTCTGAATTAGGCCCTATGATTGCAAGAAGGTTGCTTTGTAGTTATTTTGCATCTGAATTATGTCAAATTCTGCAGCCCTATGTGATGCATTTCACCAATTCTAGTTTGAAACAGCTTAAGCGGAAACAAACACTAAAACAGATTAGCAAACATTGGTGGTCATTCCGAGTTGATCGCTCACTAGCTACTTTTAGCAGCCATGCAAACGCATTGTCGCCGCCCACTGGGGAGTGTATTTTCGCTTTGCAGAAGTGCAAACGCTTGTGCAGCAGAGCACCTGCAAAATAATTTTGTGCAAAACAAGACCAGCCCTGTAGTTACTCTTCGTGTGCGTTGATTCTAACGACGGAAGGACGGCTTTTGACGTCACACCCCAGCCCAGCGTTCGCCTAGCCATGCCTGCATTTTCCCCGACACGCCTGCGTTATTTTAAGCACTCCCTAAAAACGGTCGGTTGCCACCCAGAAACGCCCACTTCGTGTCAATCTTCCTGCATTTTGCCATGCGACTGAAAGCTTCGCTAGAACCTGTGCAAAACCACAAAGGACTTTGTACCCGTACATCGCGTGTGAGCATTGCGGTGCATACGCATGCGCAGAAATGCTGATTTTTAGCCTGATCGCTGCGCTGCGAACAACGGCAGCTAGCGATCAACTCGAAATGATCCCCATAGTCTCCAAAATGATGAATAAGAAGCCCAGTAGCATGCCTCCCAACTTTCAGGAGGACGGTATTCGGGACCAGAATAGTTCAATCCTGATAGGGATGATTTATTTAAGATCCCCCACTTTTATATGATCTGCAGGTTAGACTATCTATTTTGGAGGGGGTCTGTACCAGATATTTATCATACCATACACATTGCAGTATATGGGTATGTATTATAAATCACCTGTCCTTTCGCCTACCTGTTCATTAGTCCTTTGTATTGGTAATATACCTGATCTTTAAATGTATAAATATTATACACTACTCTTCTAAAATACTCTTTGTTCAAATGTGTATATAACATTATTGCTCTCTGATATTGCGCTTTGTTATTTGTTACTGTTTCTCGATATGCCAGTATCAGTGGTATTTTTCAATGTTGCCTAAAATTGTGATTACATAAATTATGATCCTTTTCATGTCAATGTTATGTTTACCACCTAGATTTATCCCTGAGGAAGTCATTTTGATGAAACATGTTGGGTATTTATTTAATCAATTTCATCTGTCTCATCCTGTTTTTAAAGGCCTAGAGCCAACCACAAGTGGACACGATTGTAAAAGTTTCTTGTATACATATACACCTTGACAAAGGGGCGGCTGAGCCCCGAAACGTTGGAGTTTTCATGTTGGTGTATTGAAATACATTTGTCACATTCAAGTCTCCGAGTGCCGCAGTGTTTCTTCATCTTTCTCTCTCTCTCTCTCTCTCTCTCTCTATATATATATATACAGGTTGAGTATCCCTTATTATAATATGTATATACATGTGTCATTATCTCAGTAGAATTACCAAAAATGTGGGATTTTGAATTTTCGATAAGGGATACTCAACCCGTATATATATATATATATATATATATATATATATATATATATATATATATAAAATCATGTGTACTTTTATTTGACCTTGAATGGGCCAGAAACCTTTTTTTTTTTAAATTAAAACAAATTCTTCTCACTGTTTAGTACTGTATGACATAACACTAATTTAGTCTGTCGGTAGCGCCTTCAGATTCTGTCTTTCTATATTATTTTATTAACCTATTCTAACATGGGGTTCTTCTAGAGGTGCTGCTTAGACTCACTTTAGCGAAAGACAGGGCATTTTCTTTTATATACTGTATGTGTATACACAGTATATATGTGATGAATATGATTATGCTGGTTTCCTTTTAGCATGACAGAATATTAACATTGTTGTCGTTTATGATAATAAATGTTTTTTCATCAAATTTTGCCAAAAAGTAATTATTTTCTTAAGACATTTCATATGTAAAGGTACTGTTATTGAAAATGTAGTGAAAACCACCAAAATCTCTGCATGGTTAATTATATTATTACACCTTTAAGGAAATTGTGTAATATACGGTAGTCTCCAACCTGTAAAAAAAAAAAACGTAATTTAGTATAAAACAAAAACTATCCAAATATGGCATCCACATCCAAACATATATTTATATATCATAACACATACCCTTTTATTTAGAGATTAATGGGCAGATTTATCACCATCCGCATCCAAAGATGCGGATGGGAGGTGATAAAATCGATCCAGTCCGCACTGTGATAATTGATTACATCGCACAGAGCAAGCTCTGTCCCTGCGGAGCCACTCCACAGCACTATCAGGGTATTTTTCATAAAAAATAACCTGATGTCCTGCTGCACATGTGCTGCTGCTGACATCACCCCCCCCCCCCCCCCCCCCCCCCACACACACACACACACACACACACTGTGAACATCTCCCAACCAGTGAACATGATCACCAAACCCTGGGATCGGTGACTGGAGCTCCTTCAGGGCAGCTGGTCGTCGGGGCTCCCTGCTGCTGTGACCTCCAGTGCTGTAAAGTAAGCTGCTGCTGTGCAACATCACATTACTGCATTGGACGTCACAGGAGCAGCAGGGAGCCCAGATTACTTGCAGCCTGCATTGGAGCACTGATTACTGGACCATGGGGAGGTAAGGGTTTGGGAATTTTTTTAACACAATGATCAGCTTGTGTGTCCATCGGACACACACAGCTAATCACATTGCTGGCTCTCTGCACAGCTTTCTCTGCCTAGCTTGAGTAATTCAGGCTGGCGTAATTATTTCAGGGCTCACTGAAATATTTATTTTGGGGCTGCGCATCACTATCAATATGGAGCATCAACACGGAGAGATTTGTGCTTAATTTCTAAGAAATCTAGTCAGATTGCTTAGAAATTTAGCATACATCTCTGCGTGTCTACCCCCCTTTAGTTTAAAGGCAAAGCCAGGTTAGTTTTTCCTTTTAACTAATTTCTGTTTTAAATTTAATGACTATCTCACCGGAATCGTGCTGGCTTTCACAAATAGCAGACTATTAGATTTGGCCCATACTGTAGTTCGAAAGCATAGTGTGAAATCGATTAGAAAGGCTTTAGGGCACATCTCAATACACGTCCCCTATAAAAGTATTCACATAAAAATAGGTGCACAAAATTAAACTGAGATTATCCAGGACCAATGAAGATAGTCCCCCTGCCTCATGCCTTGAACATCTCTGCTTTGCTTGCATACTGCCATCAGGCTTCCTCCTGCTTGCTTGCACCTCATGTCATCTGTCTGTCACCCCTCCCCACTAGATTGTTAGCTCTTCAGAGCAGGGCCCTCTTTCCTATTGTTGTCTAAGCCCTCATCTCAACACATTTCACTCAGCGACCATCTTTACCTGCTTTTTCTCCTACCCGTAAAGGCTCCTCTCTATCTATGGCCGCCAGCCCCAAGTAGTACAATGATTACTCCCTTGCTACTTACATCTAAGCTGTATTATTTTTTGAGAACTGAGGTGCTCTTTGTTACCTGTACTCTATTTGTTATTTAATTACTGTTATGCTAAGTTTTGTCTCCCTGTACTGTCCTTTGTACGGCGCTGCGTAACACTTGTGGCACCCTATAAATAAAATGTAATAATAATAATAATAATAATAATAATCATAATAGTTAAAATTTCTCAGAGGAATCATCACCAAAGCATAGGTATGCATCAGTTTCAATATTAGAAACCAGTATACAGGTTGAGTATCCCATATCCAAATATTCCGAAATACGGAATATTCCGAAATACGGACATTTTTTAGAGATGAGCGGGTTCGGTTCCTCGGAATCCGAACCCGCCCGAACTTCATGTTTTTTTTCACGGGTCCGAGCGACTCGGATCTTCCCGCCTTGCTCGGTTAACCCGAGCGCGCCCGAACGTCATCATGACGCTGTCGGATTCTCGCGAGGCTCGGATTCTATCGCGAGACTCGGATTCTATATAAGGAGCCGCGCGTCGCCGCCATTTTCACTCGTGCATTGAGATTGATAGGGAGAGGACGTGTCTGGCGTCCTCTCCATTAGAATAGAGATAGATTAGATAGAGAGAGAGAGATTGTGCAGAGTCGCAGACAGAGTTAGTTTACCACAGTCAGTGACCAGTGCAGTTGCTAGTTAACTTTTATTTAATATAATATATCCGTTCACTTCTCTCTGCTATATCCGTTCTCTGCCTGAAAAAAAAAACGATACACAGCACAGTCAGTCACACAGTGTGACTCAGTCTGTGTGCACTCAGCTCAGCCCAGTGTGCTGCACAGTCATCAATGTATAAATTAAAAGCTTATAATTAATTGTGGGGGAGACTGGGGAGCACTGCAGGTTGTTAGCAGGAGCCAGGAGTACAATTATATTAATTAACAGTGCACACTTTTGCTGCAGGAGTGGTGACCAGTGCCTGACCACCAGTATAGTATTGTTGTATACTACTAATATCTCTTTAAATATCAACCAGTCTATATTAGCAGCAGACACAGTACAGTGCGGTAGTTCACGGCTGTGGCTACCTCTGTGTCGGCACACGGCAGGCAGTCCGTCCGACCAGAATTGTATTATTTATTATTATATACCTACCACCTAACCGTGGTTTTTTTTTCATTCTTTATACCGTCATAGTGTCATCCTAATTGTTACGAGTATACTACTATCTCTTTATCAACCAGTGTACAGTGCGGTAGTTCACGGCTGTGGCTACCTCTGTGTCGGCACACGGCAGGCAGTCCGTCCGACCAGAATTGTATTATTTATTATTATATACCTACCACCTAACCGTGGTTTTTTTTTCATTCTTTATACCGTCATAGTGTCATCCTAATTGTTACGAGTATACTACTATCTCTTTATCAACCAGTGTACAGTGCGGTAGTTCACGGCTGTGGCTACCTCTGTGTCGGCACACGGCAGGCAGTCCGTCCGACCAGAATTGTATTATTTATTATTATATACCTACCACCTAACCGTGGTTTTTTTTTTCATTCTTTATACCGTCATAGTGTCATCCTAATTGTTACGAGTATACTACTATCTCTTTATCAACCAGTGTACAGTGCGGTAGTTCACGGCTGTGGCTACCTCTGTGTCGGCACACGGCAGGCAGTCCGTCTGACCAGAATTGTATTATTTATTATTATATACCTACCACCTAACCGTGGTTTTTTTTTTCATTCTTTATACCGTCATAGTGTCATCCTAATTGTTACGAGTATACTACTATCTCTTTATCAACCAGTGTACAGTGCGGTAGTTCACGGCTGTGGCTACCTCTGTGTCGGCACACGGCAGGCAGTCCGTCCGACCAGAATTGTATTATTTATTATTATATACCTACCACCTAACCGTGGTTTTTTTTTCATTCTTTATACCGTCATAGTGTCATCCTAATTGTTACGAGTATACTACTATCTCTTTATCAACCAGTGTACAGTGCGGTAGTTCACGGCTGTGGCTACCTCTGTGTCGGCACACGGCAGGCAGTCCGTCCGACCAGAATTGTATTATTTATTATTATATACCTACCACCTAACCGTGGTTTTTTTTTCATTCTTTATACCGTCATAGTGTCATCCTAATTGTTACGAGTATACTACTATCTCTTTATCAACCAGTGTACAGTGCGGTAGTTCACGGCTGTGGCTACCTCTGTGTCGGCACACGGCAGGCAGTCCGTCCGACCAGAATTGTATTATTTATTATTATATACCTACCACCTAACCGTGGTTTTTTTTTCATTCTTTATACCGTCATAGTGTCATCCTAATTGTTACGAGTATACTACTATCTCTTTATCAACCAGTGTACAGTGCGGTAGTTCACGGCTGTGGCTACCTCTGTGTCGGCACACGGCAGGCAGTCCGTCCGACCAGAATTGTATTATTTATTATTATATACCTACCACCTAACCGTGGTTTTTTTTTTCATTCTTTATACCGTCATAGTGTCATCCTAATTGTTACGAGTATACTACTATCTCTTTATCAACCAGTGTACAGTGCGGTAGTTCACGGCTGTGGCTACCTCTGTGTCGGCACACGGCAGGCAGTCCGTCCGACCAGAATTGTATTATTTATTATTATATACCTACCACCTGACCGTGGTTTTTTTTTCATTCTTTATACCGTCATAGTGTCATCCTAATTGTTACGAGTATACTACTATCTCTTTATCAACCAGTGTACAGTGCGGTAGTTCACGGCTGTGGCTACCTCTGTGTCGGCAGTCGGCAGGCAGTCCGTCCATCCATAATTGTATTATTATTATAATATATACCACCTAACCGTGGTTTTTTTATACCACCTAACCGTGGCAGTCCGTCCATAATTGTATACTAGTATCCAATCCATCCATCTCCATTGTTTACCTGAGGTGCCTTTTAGTTCTGCCTATAAAATATGGAGAACAAAAAAGTTGAGGTTCCAAAATTAGGGAAAGATCAAGATCCACTTCCACCTCGTGCTGAAGCTGCTGCCACTAGTCATGGCCGAGACGATGAAATGCCAGCAACGTCGTCTGCCAAGGCCGATGCCCAATGTCATAGTACAGAGCATGTCAAATCCAAAACACCAAATATCAGAAAAAAAAGGACTCCAAAACCTAAAATAAAATTGTCGGAGGAGAAGCGTAAACTTGCCAATATGCCATTTACCACACGGAGTGGCAAGGAACGGCTGAGGCCCTGGCCTATGTTCATGGCTAGTGGTTCAGCTTCACATGAGGATGGAAGCACTCAGCCTCTCGCTAGAAAACTGAAAAGACTCAAGCTGGCAAAAGCACCGCAAAGAACTGTGCGTTCTTTGAAATCCCAAATCCACAAGGAGAGTCCAATTGTGTCGTTTGCGATGCCTGACCTTCCCAACACTGGACGTGAAGAGCATGCGCCTTCCACTATTTGCATGCCCCCTGCAAGTGCTGGAAGGAGCACCCGCAGTCCAGTTCCTGATAGTCAGATTGAAGATGTCAGTGTTGAAGTACACCAGGATGAGGAGGATATGGGTGTTGCTGGCGCTGGGGAGGAAATTGACCAGGAGGATTCTGATGGTGAGGTGGTTTGTTTAAGTCAGGCACCCGGGGAGACACCTGTTGTCCGTGGGAGGAATATGGCCGTTGACATGCCAGGTGAAAATACCAAAAAAATCAGCTCTTCGGTGTGGAGGTATTTCACCACAAATGCGGACAACAGGTGTCAAGCCGTGTGTTCCCTTTGTCAAGCTGTAATAAGTAGGGGTAAGGACGTTAACCACCTCGGAACATCCTCCCTTATACGTCACCTGCAGCGCATTCATAATAAGTCAGTGACAAGTTCAAAAACTTTGGGTGACAGCGGAAGCAGTCCACTGACCAGTAAATCCCTTCCTCTTGTAACCAAGCTCACGCAAACCACCCCACCAACTCCCTCAGTGTCAATTTCCTCCTACCCCAGGAATGCCAATAGTCCTGCAGGCCATGTCACTGGCAAGTCTGACGAGTCCTCTCCTGCCTGGGATTCCTCCGATGCATCCTTGCGTGTAACGCCTACTGCTGCTGGCGCTGCTGTTGTTGCCGCTGGGAGTCGATGGTCATCCCAGAGGGGAAGTCGTAAGCCCACTTGTACTACTTCCAGTAAGCAATTGACTGTTCAACAGTCCTTTGCGAGGAAGATGAAATATCACAGCAGTCATCCTACTGCAAAGCGGATAACTGAGGCCTTGGCATCCTGGGTGGTGAGAAACGTGGTTCCGGTATCCATCATTACTGCAGAGCCAACTAGAGACTTGTTGGAGGTACTGTGTCCCCGGTACCAAATACCATCTAGGTTCCATTTCTCTAGGCAGGCGATACCGAAAATGTACACAGACCTCAGAAAAAGAGTCACCAGTGTCCTAAAAAATGCAGCTGTACCCAATGTCCACTTAACCACGGACATGTGGACAAGTGGAGCAGGGCAGGGTCAGGACTATATGACTGTGACAGCCCACTGGGTAGATGTATGGACTCCCGCCGCAAGAACAGCAGCGGCGGCACCAGTAGCAGCATCTCGCAAACGCCAACTCTTTCCTAGGCAGGCTACGCTTTGTATCACCGCTTTCCAGAATACGCACACAGCTGAAAACCTCTTACGGCAACTGAGGAAGATCATCGCGGAATGGCTTACCCCAATTGGACTCTCCTGTGGATTTGTGGCATCGGACAACGCCAGCAATATTGTGTGTGCATTAAATCTGGGCCAATTCCAGCACGTCCCATGTTTTGCACATACCTTGAATTTGGTGGTGCAGAATTTTTTAAAAAACGACAGGGCCATGCAAGAGATGCTGTCGGTGGCCAGAAGAATTGCGGGACACTTTCGGCGTACAGGCACCACGTACAGAAAACTGGAGCACCACCAAAAACTACTGAACCTGCCCTGCCATCATCTGAAGCAAGAAGTGGTAACGAGGTGGAATTCAACCCTCTATATGCTTCAGAGGTTGGAGGAGCAGCAAAAGGCCATTCAAGCCTATACAATTGAGCACGATATAGTAGGTGGAATGCACCTGTCTCAAGTGCAGTGGAGAATGATTTCAACGTTGTGCAAGGTTCTGATGCCCTTTGAACTTGCCACACGTGAAGTCAGTTCAGACACTGCCAGCCTGAGTCAGGTCATTCCCCTCATCAGGCTTTTGCAGAAGAAGCTGGAGGCATTGAAGGAGGAGCTAACACGGAGCGATTCCGCTAGGCATGTGGGACTTGTGGATGCAGCCCTTAATTCGCTTAACAAGGATTCACGGGTGGTCAATCTGTTGAAATCAGAGCACTACATTTTGGCCACCGTGCTCGATCCTAGATTTAAAGCCTACCTTGGATCTCTCTTTCCGGCAGACACAGGTCTGCTGGGGTTGAAAGACCTGCTGGTGACAAAATTGTCAAGTCAAGCGGAACGCGACCTGTCAACATCTCCTCCTTCACATTCTCCCGCAACTGGGGGTGCGAGGAAAAGGCTCAGAATTCCGAGCCCACCCGCTGGCGGTGATGCAGGGCAGTCTGGAGCGACTGCTGATGCTGACATCTGGTCCGGACTGAAGGACCTGACAACGATTACGGACATGTCGTCTACTGTCACTGCATATGATTCTCTCAACATTGATAGAATGGTGGAGGATTATATGAGTGACCGCATCCAAGTAGGCACGTCACACAGTCCGTACTTATACTGGCAGGAAAAAGAGGCAATTTGGAGGCCCTTGCACAAACTGGCTTTATTCTACCTAAGTTGCCCTCCCACAAGTGTGTACTCCGAAAGAGTGTTTAGTGCCGCCGCTCACCTTGTCAGCAATCGGCGTACGAGGTTACATCCAGAAAATGTGGAGAAGATGATGTTCATTAAAATGAATTATAATCAATTCCTCCGCGGAGACATTGACCAGCAGCAATTGCCTCCACAAAGTACACAGGGAGCTGAGATGGTGGATTCCAGTGGGGACGAATTGATAATCTGTGAGGAGGGGGATGTACACGGTGATATATCGGAGGGTGAAGATGAGGTGGACATCTTGCCTCTGTAGAGCCAGTTTGTGCAAGGAGAGATTAATTGCTTCTTTTTTGGGGGGGGTCCAAACCAACCCGTCATATCAGTCACAGTCGTGTGGCAGACCCTGTCACTGAAATGATGGGTTGGTTAAAGTGTGCATGTCCTGTTTTGTTTATACAACATAAGGGTGGGTGGGAGGGCCCAAGGATAATTCCATCTTGCACCTCTTTTTTCTTTTCTTTTTCTTTGCATCATGTGCTGATTGGGGTGGGTTTTTTGGAAGGGACACCCTGCGTGACACTGCAGTGCCACTCCTAGATGGGCCCGGTGTTTGTGTCGGCCACTAGGGTCGCTAATCTTACTCACACAGCTACCTCATTGCGCCTCTTTTTTTCTTTGCGTCATGTGCTGTTTGGGGAGGGTTTTTTGGAAGGGCCATCCTGCGTGACACTGCAGTGCCACTCCTAGATGGGCCCGGTGTTTGTGTCGGCCACTAGGGTCGCTAATCTTACTCACACAGCTACCTCATTGCGCCTCTTTTTTTCTTTGCGTCATGTGCTGTTTGGGGAGGGTTTTTTGGAAGGGACATCCTGCGTGACACTGCAGTGCCACTCCTAGATGGGCCCGGTGTTTGTGTCGGCCACTAGGGTCGCTTATCTTACTCACACAGCGACCTCGGTGCAAATTTTAGGACTAAAAATAATATTGTGAGGTGTGAGGTATTCAGAATAGACTGAAAATGAGTGTAAATTATGGTTTTTGAGGTTAATAATACTTTGGGATCAAAATGACCCCCAAATTCTATGATTTAAGCTGTTTTTTAGTGTTTTTTGAAAAAAACACCCGAATCCAAAACACACCCGAATCCGACAAAAAAAATTCGGTGAGGTTTTGCCAAAACGCGTTCGAACCCAAAACACGGCCGCGGAACCGAACCCAAAACCAAAACACAAAACCCGAAAAATTTCAGGCGCTCATCTCTAACATTTTTTAGTGAGAGTGAGACAGTGAAACCTTTGTTTTTTGATGGCTCAATGTATACAAACTTTGTTTAATACACAAAGTTTTTAAAAAATATTGTATTAAATGACCTTCAGGCTGTGTGTATAAGGTGTAGTGATGTGCATCGGAAAATTTTCGGGTTTTGTGTTTTGGTTTTGGATTCGGTTCCGCGGCCGTGTTTTGGATTCGGACGCATTTTGGCAAAACCTCCCTGAATTTTTTTTGTCGGATTCGGGTGTGTTTTGGATTCGGGTGTTTTTTTACAAAAAAAGTCAAAAACAGCATCAATCATAGAATTTGGGGGTCATTTTGATCCCATAGTATTATTAACCTCAATAACCATAATTTCCACTCATTTTCAGTCTATTGTGAACACCTCACACCTCACAATATTATTTTTAGTCCTAAAATTTGCACCGAGGTCGCTGGATGCCTAAGCTAAGCGACACAAGTGGCCCACACAAACACCTGGCCCATCTAGGAGTGGCACTGCAGTGTCACGCAGGATGGCACTTCAAAAAAATTGGCCCCAAACAGCACATGATGCATAGAAAAAAAGAGGCGCACCAAGGTCGCTGTGTGACTAAGCTAAGCAACACAAGTGGCCGACACAAACACCTGGCCCATCTAGGAGTGGCACTGCAGTGTCAGGCAGGATGGCACTTCAAAAAAATTGTCCCCAAACAGCACATGATGCAAAGAAAAAAAGAGGCGCACCAAGGTCGCTGTGTAACCAAGCTAAGCGACACAAGTGGCCGACACAAACACCTGGCCCATCTAGGAGTGGCACTGCAGTGTCAGGCAGGATGGCACTTCAAAAAAATTGTCCCCAAACAGCACATGATGCAAAGAAAAAAAGAGGCGCACCAAGGTCGCTGTTTGACTAAGCTAAGCGACACAAGTGGCCGACACAAACACCTGGCCCATCTAGGAGTGGCACTGCAGTGTCAGGCAGGATGGCACTTAAAAAAAATTGTCCCCAAACAGCACATGATGCAAAGAAAAAAAGAGGCGCACCAAGGTCGCTGTGTGACTAAGCTAAGCAACACAAGTGGCCGACACAAACACCTGGCCCATCTAGGAGTGGCACTGCAGTTTTCTAGCGAAAGGATGAGTGCTTCCATCCTCATGTGAATCTGAACCACTAGCCATGAACATAGGCCAGGGCCTCAGCCGTTCCTTGCCACTCCGTGTCGTAAATGGCATATTGGCAAGTTTACGCTTCTCATCAGACGCTTTCAATTTAGATTTTTGGGTCATTTTACTGAACTTTTGTTTTTTGGATTTTACATGCTCTCTACTATGACATTGGGCATCGGCCTTGGCAGATGACGTTGATGGCATTTCATCGTCTCGGCCATGACTAGTGGCAGCAGCTTCAGCACGAGGTGGAAGTGGATCTTGATCTTTCCCTATTTTAACCTCCACATTTTTGTTCTCCATTTTTTAATGTGTGGAATTATATGCCAGTATCAATAGCAATGGCCTACTACTATATATACTGCGCACAACTGAAATGCACCACAGGTATGGATGGATAGTATACTTGACGACACAGAGGTAGGTAGAGCAGTGGCCTTCCGTACCATACTGCTATATATACTGGTGGTCACTGTCAGCAAACTGCAAAACTAAAATGCACCACAGGTATAGAATCTAGATGGATAGTATACTTGACGACACAGAGGTAGGTAGAGCAGTGGCCTTCCGTACCGTACTGCTATATATACTGGTGGTCACTGTCAGCAAAACTCTGCACTGTACTCCTCCTATATAATACTGCTGGTCCCCAGTCCCCACAATAAAGCAGTGTGAGCACAGATATATGCAGCACACTGAGCACAGATATGGAGTGTTTTTCAGGCAGACAACGTATACTGGTGGTCACTGGTCAGCAAAACTCTGCACTGTACTCCTCCTATATAATTATATACTGGTGGTCCCCAGTCCCCACAATAAAGCAGTGTGAGCACAGATATATGCAGCACACTGAGCACAGATATGGAGTGTTTTTCAGGCAGACAACGTATACTGGTGGTCACTGTCAGCAAAACTCTGCACTGTACTCCTCCTATATAATACTGCTGGTCCCCAGTCCCCACAATAAAGCAGTGTGAGCACAAATATATGCAGCACACTGAGCACAGATATGGAGTGTTTTTCATGCAGACAACGTATACTGCTGGTCACTGTCAGCAAAACTCTGCACTGTACTCCTCCTATATAATATACTGGTGGTCCCCAGTCCCCACAATAAAGCAGTGTGAGCACAGATATATGCAGCACACTGAGCACAGATATGGAGTGTTTTTCAGGCAGACAACATATACTGGTGGTCACTGTCAGCAAAACTCTGCACTGTACTCCTCCTATATAATACAGCTGCTCCCCAGTCCCCATAGTTAAGCAATAAGCACAAATATTTGCATCAACATTAATAAACGGTGAGGACGCCAGCCACATCCTCTCCCTAACATTTCCAATGCACGAGTGAAAATGGCGGCGACGCGCGGCTGCTTATATAGAATCCGAATCTCGCGAGAATCCGACAGTGGGATGATGACGTTCGGGCGCGCTCGGATTAACCGAGCCATACAGGAGAATCCGAGTATGCCTCGGACCCGTGTAAAATGGGTGAAGTTCGGGGGGGGGGGGGGGTTCGGTTTCCGAGGAACCGAACCCGCTCATCACTAATAAGGTGTATTTGAAACATACATGAATTATGTGAATGTACACACACTTTGTTTAATGCACAAAGTTACAAAAAATATTGGCTACAGTGACCTTCAGGCTGTGTGTATAAGGTGTATATGTAACATAAATGCATTCTGTGCTTAGATTTAGGTCCCAACACCATGATATCTCATTATGGTATGCAATTATTCCAAAATACGGAAAAATCCCATATCCAAAATACCTCTGGTCCCAAGCATTTTGGATAAGGGATACTCAACCTGTATATATATATATATATATATATATATATATATATATATATATATACATACATAGTTACATAGTTACATAGTTTCTGAGGTTGAAAAAATACAATTTGTCCATCGAGTTCAACCTAATTGGGCACTCCTACGCTGCATTATTTTTAGGACTGTTTTTATCTATATTTATATTTATTCTTTTATTTTATTTTTTTATTATTACTATAGTGCGTGACCTACCTACCATATCCCTGTATATCCTTATCCATTAGGAATTTATCTAGCCCATTCTTAAAAGTGCCTACTACTCTATCTGGCAGGGAATTCCAAACACATATTGTCCTTACTGTGAAAAAAAACATTTTCACCTCTGTGTGCAAAATCTTCTTTCCTCTAACCTAAGCGGATGACCACGTGTCCTCTGAGTTGATCTTACCAAAAACAGATTAACCACAAGCTCTGTGTATTTTTCCCTTATATATTTGTAAATGTTAATCATGTACAGTCTTAATCTCCACTTTTCCAGTGTAAACATGCCTAGCCTCGCAAGCCTTTCCTCGTAATCCAGCGTCTCCATTCCCCTAATCAGCTTGGTAGCCCTCCTCTGAACCTTTTCTAGTTCCAGGATATCCTTTTTGTAGTATGGTACCCAAAATTGTGTACAGTATTCAAGATGTGGCCTTACTAGTGATTTACATAATGGGAGTATAACACTTTCCTCCCTCGCCTCAATTACGTGCCTTATGCATGCTAATACCTTGTTTGCATTCTTTGCTGCAATCCTACTTTGGGTACTGCTACTAAGTTTGTTATCTATGTGAACACCCAAGTCTTTTTCCAGCACAGAAACCCCTAATTTTACCCTGTTTAGTATGTAGGTGGTATTTGTGTTTTTGCTACCAAAGTGCATTACCTTACACTTGTCTGTATTGAACCTCATTTCCCATTTTGCTGCCCATGCTTCCAGTTTAAATAAGTCATTTTGAAGAGACACAGCATCTTCCCCCGAATTTATAACCTTACACAGTTTGGTATCGTCTGCAAAAATTGACACCATACTGCTAGGTCATTTATGAAAATGAAGAATAATAGTGGTCCAAGTACAGACCCCTGTGGCACACCACTCAGTACTTCAGTCCAATTTGAAAAAGTTCCATTAATTACAAATCGCTGCTCCCTATTGTCTAACCAATTTCTGACCCAATTGCATATTGTGCTACCTAGCCCCAGTTCTTGTAACTTATGAATAAGTCTCATATGTGGTACTATGTTGAAAGCTTTAGCAAAGTCTAAAAACATTACATCAACCCCCTTACCCTTATCTAGATTCGTGCTAACTGTTTCATAAAAGCCTAGTAAGTTCGTTTGACATGATCTATCCTTCACAAATCCATGTTGGTTCATATTAATAACCTTATTGGCTTCAAGGACCTTCTGTATTCTATCCCTTATAATTCCTTCCAGTACTTTCCCCACTACAGATGTAAGACTGACTGGTCAATAGTTACCCAGTTCAGATTTACTTCCCTTTTTGAATATTGGGACTACTTCTGCTATACGCCAGTCTTTGGGAACCATGCCTGATGTAAGTGAATCTTTGATGATCAAAAATAGCGGCCTTGATAGTTCAGAGTGTAGCTCCCTGAGAACCCTTGGGTGAATTCCGTCTGGACCAGGTGACTTATTAATATTATTTTTTAATCGGTCATAGAATACTTCCTCACTTATATAAGCACTTAGTGGTGGGGCATTATCGATTTTATGTTAATCCCTGCATCTGGTTCTCTCTTGTAAACACAGATGAGAAAAACTCATTTAATTTAAGACTCCCAGCTTGTCCGTTAAGGGGCATATACTCTCCTTCTTCAATCTTTTGCTGTTGATGTATTTAAAAAAATGTTTGGGGTTTGATTTACTTTTCTTTGCTATTAGCTTTTCCATTTCTACTTTAGCCGCTCGTATTCCTTTTTTTTCATATTTTGTTGCAATCCTTATAGTACTGGAATAACTCCGCCCTCCCATCCGCTTTATACTTTTTGAATGCTCGCCTCTTTTTTGCCATTAATTCTTTAATCTTTTTGTTGAGCCACATTGGTTTCAAATTATTACTCCTTTGTTTGCTGCCAATGGGAATAAATTTACGAGTGTAATTATCGAGCAGCGCTTTTAAAACATCCTGTTTCTCCATAGAATTTTTTCCTTGAAACAAAATTTCCCATTCAATGTCCCTTAGAGCTTCCCTCATCATAACAAAGTTGGCTTTGCTAAGAGTCCTAGTTGAACTGCTTAGGACTGCTTATAAAAAGTGATATAGACTATGACCATATTGTGGTCGCTGTTTCCCATGGGCTCCCCTACTATAATATTTGATATCATATACTGTATCGTGATACATGGTTTGGATCCTCACTAACAGGAGGATTGTTTTGGAGGTGCTGCTGTTCGAATAGCTCAAGATAAGGGCAAATCTGGGTTTGACATACATATATATATATAAAGACCTCCTGTAGTGCGGCACTCAGACGTAAAAAAGAGTCACACACTATGGCTGAATTTCAATGTTTCAATAAAAAAAAATTTTGTCGAGATCTTTTTGATTGAAACGTTGAAATTCAGCCACAGCAAATTAGGTTTTTTTGCATCTGAGTGCCGCACTACAGGAGGTCTTGTGCATTATACCAGTGAGGGCACCGGATCAAGTTTTTTACTGTTAACTAAGTGCCGGATCATATGAGTAATATATATAAATCGCACACACTACCACAAGTTAGTCCATGGGTGCCATGTCAAAAGAATTATATACAGTCCATTCCTTGCATTATCCACAATGGTCAAATACAGGGAGACCAGCACACCGCCAAATAGAAAAATGCAAAACAGTTTAATTCAAAAGTAGCATATTCAGGCCTTCATAGCCAATAGCTTACACTTATCAATCTAGAATGGAAAAAAGTCCATAGGAGAAATCACAGCCATCCCAACGGCCCGTTTCAGTAGTTAAACCTTCATCATGGGGTCAGCCATCTTACAATGCATTACAATAAGGGCAGCCTCCTATGCCCACTACCACCTCCTCTCCCTTCCTCATTCTCTGCTCTTGACTTTGCCACTTATTTTACATCCAAGATTGACTCCATACATCAGGACATCACATCCCACCAGACCAGCAACCAGCCACCCTCCATCCCTTGCCACCCCTCCCCTTCCCTCTCACCAACTCTGACAACTTTCTGACATGTATCTGGTGAGGAAGTCATGGCCCTCATCTGTTCCTCCCCCCACCACCTCCCCACTTGACCCTTTCTCCTCCCACCTCCTCTGCTACCTCTCTCCTTCTGCCTGTTCCCATCTTGCCCACCTTCTCAATCTCTCCCTCTCATTAGGCACTGTCCCCTCTACCTTCAAGCATGTACTCATCTCCCCTATTCTTAAAAAGACTACCCTTGATCCAAACCCCCTCTCCAACTATCGACCCATCTATCTCCTCCCTTTTGCCTCCAAACTCCTTGAGCATATTGTCTATAACCACCTCACTGCCTTTCTTTCCTCTCACTCACTGCTTGACCCATTGCAGCCTGGTTTCCATTCTCTCCACTCCACTGAAACTGCCCTCACAATAGTGTGCAAAGACCTCCATGATGCCAAATGTAAGGGCCACTACTCTCTGCTTATTCTTCTTGACCTCTCTGCTGCTTTTGACACTGTGGACCATCCTCTCCTTCTGCAAATCCTTCACTCTCTTGGTCTACGTGATACTGCCCTCTCCTGGCTGTCCTCCTACCTCTTTGATCGTTCCTTCTCTGTCTCCTCTCATGACACTACCTCCCCCCCACTTCCACCTACTGTTGGTGTCCACCAAGGTTCTGTTCTTTGTCCTCTCCTTTTCTCTCTCTATAAATCCTCTTTAGGTGAACTTATTCATTTTTTTAACTTCCAATATCACCTCTATGATGATGAGACTCAAATCTGCCTTTCCTCCACTGATCTCTCCCCGGTTCTCCTGACTTGTACATCCAACTGACTCTCTGCTATGTCTTCCTGGATGTCCCAGTGCTTTCTTAAACTCAACATGTCCAAGACTGAGCTGATTATCTTCCCACCCTCTCGTACAACCTCACTTCCCACAATCTCATTATCCATTGATGGCACGACTATCTCCTCTAGCCCCCAAGTACGCAGTCTTTGCGTAATCCTTGACTCCTCCTTCTCCTTCAAACCACAGATTCACACTTCTCACAAACTTGTCATTTTCATCTCAAAAACATTTCCAGGTTCAGAGCCTTTCTCATCCAGGATGCCACCAAGACCATTATCCACTCACTGATTATTTCCAGACTGGATTACTGTAATCTCCTAACTGGCCTCCCTGACAATTACCTCTCTGTACTCCAATCTATCCTCAATACTGTAGCCTGGCTCATCTTCCTCACCAAACGCACTATGTCCACCTCCCCTCTCCTAGAAGCAATACACTGGCTTCCCTTCCCTTTCAGAATCCAATTCAAACTTCTCACACTCACTTACAAAGCACTCACCCACTCCTCTTCCATTTACATCTCTGACCTTATCTCCCTTTACTCTCCCACCCATCCTCTTTGCTCTGCTAATACACGCCGACTCTCCGGTCTTCTGATTACGTCCTCCCACTCCTACCTCCAAGATTTTTCACGTGCTGCTCCCTTACTCTGGAATTCTCTACCTCTCCCCCTAGATTCTCCACTTCTCTGCAGAACTTCAAACAGACTCTCAAGACCCACTTCATTACCAAACCCAACCTAATCTCTTCCTAACTCTCTGTCCCACACTCGGTCTACCCCATCTGTGTTACCCTTGTCTGTCTGCCCCTCCCCTTTAGAATGTAAGCTCTCATGAGTTAGGCCCTCTTCCCTCATGTGATTATCCTTTTCTTACTTTAATAATCCTCAACTGCCCAAATCCTGCAGTTCTTGGCCACCTTGATACTTATCTCAGTGTTGTCTACTGATGTAGTTATGCTTAGTCACCCTGTACTTGTCCGATATTGTCTTCAACTGTAAGTCTCTGTTTTCCTGTTTGGATTATGTGCATATGTACTCTGTAATTGAGCGCTGCGGAACCCTTGTGGCACCATATAAATAAAAGATAATAATAATAATAATAATTATAATAATAATAATAATAAAGCACTACTGCTACTACGGTATACCACTGATTACGGACCAGCCGCCGCCTGAGTGTTCATCTACCTCCTATACATATTGGCAATTGGCAATTGCAGGGAGGCTCAATCGGAGCTGCCCGTGGGAGCACAGGTCAGCCGCCTGCTGTTGAGAGTCCTTACATTGTGCCACGCAAGGTAACAGCCAACCGTCCGGATACTGCAGCCGCGTGTCAGCTTTACACAGCCGCAATTCATCCAGTCCGGCGGTTACTTCAGGTACGGCTTTCCACTCCCCGTGCAGGGGCCAGCAACTGACCACAGCAACATCGCTCCGGGCTCTCCCCCTTGTCACAGCGGCCAGTAGTTTACCAATTATGCCTTTGCTCACAGCATCAACTACATGAGTTTCTATTTATGGTTATAAAAGTCCGGTCTACTACAGGATCATTGGATCAAGTTCACAGTTTTCTATGATCAGGACTGTTCGGTATTCATGTGGACCAAGTGAGTTTATGTATGTCAACACAGACGTTTTATTTTTTCTTTTAACAGATATTAATCATTTCTGTTGGTAAGATTCTATTTAAAGTGATATCCCTGGAGTCATAAGCTCTGGAATGGTACTAATTTGTACTTCTGTTATAAAATTAGCAGTAGGTTCACAGTTATAGAGATGTCATTTTAAAGTGTGTATTTTACTCCCGGGAGAATTGTTGTTATCATAATACATTTTATGCATCAAAATAAATGCTTTTTTATTTGATTGTCTAGCGCAACTTGGTAATTTTTTCTACTTAAATAATCTTTTGCTGCCTAAAAATGAGGGTGAGCCCCGATAGAGAATGGTCTGTCCTACGACTTATTGCATTACCTCTGGGTTAATCAGGAAGATAATTCTAAAGCACTGGCATATTTTGCAAGCAGATCCTGTGATTGGACCCAATTGTGCTAGTCTACTACTATTCAGCTACAGGAGGAGTCGTAATCTGAAGGAACGCCTAATCTTCTTTGATATTAGTCCTGGGGTCAGCACCTCTACAAACTGGCAAATCCTGCAAAAGGGAGTCTATAAATGCACAAGTTGTGTGAATTGCAAGTTCCTCATAACAGGAACAATGTTTAGCCATCCTATGACTAAGAGAAACGTTGTTTTAAAACATCGATTTACCTATGAGTCCAAGTACATTGTTTACATTATCATATGACCATGCAACAAAATTTATGTGGGCAAAACAATACGCATGCTAAAGGAACGAATCTCCATGCATAGGAGTTCGATTAAAAAGGCCTATAGCACTATTGATTCCAGCACACCACCTGTCGCCAAACATTTTGTGAACTGTGGTCATGTTCTTAAGGACTTTAAATGTATACCGATAGATCATATCCCGTCATTATGTAGGGGAGGAGATAGACATCATATGCTACTTCAGCGGGAATGTGAATGGATCTATAAACTCAACTCCACTGCTCCAGAGTGTCTTAATGAGGAACTCATAATGACCCCTTTTCTCTAATCTGTGTAGGACTCATACCATCACTAATGAAATTGGTAACAAAATTCATTTTGCTCTTTTATTTTTTCTACTTGACATGTCTTCATTTTTTCTTCTTCTTTCATGATGTGTGTTACAGTGTACAGTGACTCTATATATGAGATTCTCTGTTGTTTGCTATTATATGCATATTGTGTATATATTTTTTTGTTATTTGTTTATTCAAGTTACCTTTTACATCCCCTTGCATATACATCCGTCTAGTTCTCATGATATGATTACTGTATACTGATAATGCTATTGTTGCCTAGCAACTGATAGGAACAACATTCTGAATAATATTGTGATAATCTGCTGTATACGGATGTGGAGACTAATTGGGATGTTTATGGGATATACTCGCTTCAGTTATGTGTAATGATTATTGTATTTGTTTTTTGTTATTTTTTTTATGTGTCATACTGTGTTTGCTTTCTCCCCCCCACGTGACCGGTGCTGTTCTTGTTCCTAGCTGACTGCAGATGGGAGCTGGTCTCTCGCCGGCCGGATGTTGACAGCCGCGGTCCCGCGATATCACTTCCGGTACAGCGGAACTCGCTTTCATACAGTTCATCTTGTAATGTCCAAAAAAGGCATGTGTTTCTTGCTTGATCATGCCAAACCAACCAACAAGTTCAAAAGGCAGACTTGGGAATGGTCGACACAAAAAAGATTGCCATTTTTTTTTTATTTGCATTTTGGGTGTCAGTTTGCATTTATAATCACATATGACCCAAATTAGTGTACCACATCCCCTCACATGGATCGGTCTGCTTGCCATGATTCAGGCAAGGTGCCTTACTCCATTACCACTGCGCTTTGCACTGGTGTCTATTACCAATCATAGTCCATGTGGATGGTAAAGTATGAAAAGTTGAAAAAAATAAAAACAAAAAAGTTGTATCGACCTTTTGAACCTGTCGACCTTTTGTACGCATCGACCCAATGCATTTCAACCATTTGCGGTCATCCTATTGAATGTAGACCTTTACTACTGTAGCTCTAACAACCTGATACTGTTTAGAGTAGAGATGTGTGCCAGCCCAAATCTTGGGTTTTGGGTTCTTGTTTTGTATCTGTATCTCCTTTGTGTTTTGTATCTGTATTGATTTTGCCAAAACTGCCCTTGTGGGTTTTGGATCTGTATTTGTTTTTTTTAAATCATAAAAACAGCTACAATTACAGAATGTATGCCTGCTTTTGTTCCTACAGTATTATTAACCTCAATAACATTAATTTCCAGTTGTTTCCAATTAATTTTGACCATCTCACAGTTCACAATATTATTTTCAACAATTTTAGGCTAAAGGTTGTAGCGAACCAGCTGGTTACTTGCAGCAGAGACATAAACACGCAGCAGTTTATATCACATCAATAAAACATTGCCATACTGCAGAAATTAAAAATGGTGCAAGATGGAATTGTCCTTGGATCCTCCCTCCCACCCTTATGTTGGATATTAAAAAAGGACATGCACAATTTAACAAAACAAGCACTTCAATGATAGGGACATGCACTTTTGTGGCTGAAGTGCTTGGTTTGTTTGGGTTCACACAAAACAATTTTTTAGAAGAACTAGCTCCGATCTCTAATGATGAGGATGTTGATGATGAGGGTGTTAACTACATTATAATCTTGTACAATACATTTCATCTAACATCGAGGAGGTGCCTAGATGGCTTACACTCTATTAACTTTGGCCTCACAAATGGAGCAAATACCTTCATAAACATTGCCAGGATTTGGGAAAAAATAATCCCACACCCAAGAGGTGTCTTTTTTGGTCTTACACCCACGCATCTCAATGGCTTTCTTTTTATCATGGTCAACAACTGCGGCAACTGGTGGCTGACTTATACAAACAACATCATCAACATCCTCACTGTAATATAGTACACACATATCCCCCTCATCCTGTCCCACTTCCACACACAAATCCTCAATTTTTATTATGTTCTCATCATCACCATCTTTACTTGTACTGCTCCCCAGATGTGCAGAAATGGTGGAAAGAGGTGAAAGAGGCTTCTCTATGAGGACAGTGTGAGAAATATAAAACTCATATATAACATGTGCAGAGAGAGTTAGATTTGGGTGTGGTATGTTCAAACTGAAATCTAAATTGCAGTGTAAAAATAAAGCAGGCAGTATTTACTCTGCACAGAAGCAAAATAACCCACCCAAATCTAATGCTCTGCAAATGTTATATCTGCCACAACTGCAGTGCACATGGTGGGTCATTCCGACCCGTTCGCACTCTGCTGTTTGTCACAGTGGTGCGAATGGGTCGGTTCTGCACCTACACAGCGGCCGCAATGCGCACGCGTGTTGTTGCCCAGCGCACAATGAGCAGAAGAATGAAGAAAGCGATCGCTGGCGCGGTCGCAAGAAGATTGACAGCGGGAAGGCATTCCGGGGAGGCAACTCACCGTTTTCTGGGAGTGGTGAGTCCAATGCAGATGTGTCCAGGCGTTTGGATGTCTGATGTCAATTTCGGGACCTGCATCGCTGGATCGATCACACAGGGTAAGTAACTCTTACCCTAGTATACTTCTGCACAAAACCTTTTTTGCATAGCAGGGCTGCACAAGCATTCGCAGCCTTGCTATGCAAAAATCCACTCCCCCATAGGTGGCGTCTAGTTGATCGCATGGGCAGCAAAAAGTTGCTACGTGCGATCAACTCGGAATGACCCCCATGGTTTTGCCCAACTGCTAATAAATTAGTTGCTACAATCAGGTCTGAATTACCCCCATTATGTGTATGAGTCAGAAATAGTCATCAAACACTGCTGTTTAATTTCACCAACAGTGTAGCACAATATGTGTATGAGCCATAAATCGTAATCAAACACTGCCGTTTAATTTCACCCACGGTGTCGCACAATATGTGTATGAGTCAGAAATAGTAATCAAATGCTGCAGTTTAATTTTACCAACAGTGTTGCGCAATACCTGTATAAGTGAAAAATAATAATATACTGCAGTCTGACAGGCAGTGTATTAGTACTTATGAAAATAAAATTAAAATTGTATAGTACACTGGGGTACAGGACAAACAAAAAAGTATACATATATTTTTTACAATTATGGGGGTCATTCCGAGTTGATCGCTCGCTAGCAGTTTTTAGCAGCTGTGCAAACGCTATGCAGTCGCCCACTGGGAGTGTATTTTAGCTTAGCAGAAGTGCAAACGTTTTTATCGCAGAGCACCTGGAAACATTTTAGTGTTGTTTCAGAGTAGCTCAAAACCTACTCAGCGCTTGCGATCACTTCAGACTATTCAGTTCCAGATTTGACGTCACACACCCGCCCAGCATTCGCCCAGCCATGCCTGCATTTTCCCTGGCATGCCTGCGTTTTTCCGAGCACTCCCTGAAAACGGTCAGTTGCCACCCAGAAACGCCCACTTCATGTCAATCACTCTGCGGCAACCAGTGCGACTGAAATGCATCGCTAGACCCTGTGCAAAACTGCATCGTTCGTTGTGCCCGTACGCCGCGCATGCGCATTGTGACACATACGCATGCGCAGAACTGCCATTTTTTAGCCTGATCGATGTGCTGCAAACAAATGCAGCTAGCGATCAACTCGGAATGACCACCTATATTTTAAGCTTTTTAGCTATTATTATTTTAATTTTAAACTTGGTCGGCACCCCTGGATAGGATGAACAGTTCACCTCTTGTTGTCAGATACACCACCAGACAAAGCACCCCATGACTGATACTGATACATAGGACAAACCAGCCACTGAATGTACTCACACATTATACTGTTTTATTTAACACTGGGGCAGAGCCCCTGGATGTATATGGACAGATCACCCTTTATTGTCAGTAGAGATGTGCACCAGGCCATTTTTTGCTGGATTTGGTTCTGATTCATTGGCCAGCTTTGGAAATTGGATTTGCCAAACAGCCGTGACTGGCTTTGGATTTGGATTTTTTTGAAAAATTTACAAAAAAAGCTAATATCACTAAAGTTGGGCCTTTTTTGTTACTACAGTATTATTAACCTCAATATCATTCATTTCCAGTCATTTCCACTCAATTTTGACAAGCTCACAGCTCACAATACTGTTTCACCAATATTGGCCAAAGAGTGGATGGCTAAACTGCGTGCAGGTTGGATACAGTGGTGGTTGGATAAAGCACAGGTCAGATACAGTGCGGGATACATTACTGGTTGGATACAGTGCAGGTCAGAAACTGTGCAGGTTGGATACAGTGTGGGTTGTATTCAGTGGCGGATAAACTGCAGGTCGGATACAGTGTGGGTTGGAAACTGTGTTGGTCGGATACAGTTTGGGTTGGATACAGTACGGGATAAAGTTTTGGGATCCGAGTCTGGTGGGAAGTCCCGAGCCGGACTCGGAACGTAAAGTTCGGGTGGGTATTGTTCTTGGAGAACCAGACCCGCTCATCTCTTGTTTAGAAACACCCACCTCTCTACACTTGCAACTCTAATCGGCATCGCAGGCTGAATGTGACTCAGCAAAGTAGATATGACCTTATTCAGTAAAGATTGCAAAATTTACGAATTGCAATCTGGCCGATTATTGAACAACTGCGCATGCACAGCATTGCGCATGTGCAAGTAATAATAGTGACAGAAAATGCGTACACATCATGATCACAATACAGCCAATTTTTGACTGTCAGGAAGCCAGTGTTTCTGAGCGGAAACTTCCTGCTTTCTGTGTGTGTGTCTGAAAAAACGCAGGCATGCCCAGGCATTTTTAAGAAGGGTCTCTGACATCAGCGATGACCACTTCCAGTCTCTTGAGTCACAAGAATTGTGGATGACCTTGCCTTTCGCAGATAGGAAAAATCTTTGATGTTCCATTAATTGCGTATGGTTTAGCGATCAGCCAGTATATTGTGATGAATTTGCAATTTCTGCAATTGGCGTTTCTTCTCTATTTCTGGACGGAGTCGTAGCAATATATTAAGGAGATACGCCAGGATCAGATGAAAAAGCATATATGGTTTATTTGCATCTAGGCCCAGATGGGTGCCGCTGAACACGTAGGCTCAGTGAGACAATTTGGGTTACAGGGCTCACAGTTTATATAGTATACCATACACATTACATCAGAAATGGCCACATGACAGAGAACACAATCCATCTTTATTACTGTCATCCAAATACGATACTTATTCTTAATTATGAGCCTGGATAGACCCTTGGGCAGTCATTTAGGGGACACGAGTTAGTAATAGACACTATCCACCACTCTCAGCCCTCAAATGACAGAATAAGGTCCTTATCAACAAGTCATGCACAGAAAGCATAATTAGTACGAAACATGCAGGGAGAGATGAACACTTTTATATACTGTTCAGAATATATGATTCCTGCACCCAGAATTATATTGATACACAAAGTTTAACCCTATAAGCATTCAGTCCCAATATAAGGAGTCCAAATTTCTCTGCCAATTCCTCCGTCTGACAAATACCTTTGTCACACACTACTATCCACTTTCTCGTAAATGGACCTTTTTTTTGTCACTTATGTCATTTGCTCGAAAGACCTGAAAGGTACTAACTGGAGGTACTTCAGGCTCAAGAGTCAGAAAATTTTGACTAATGGGCATCACCCCTCTGGACATTGGAACATAGACATGGGCTGAAAAGCAGAGGGAAGTGGATCCATTGCAGATTTTGAACTACTCTGACACCCCTTACTAAGGATAATCGGCACACACTTCAAACACAAGTAAAAAAAGCAATAATATCAATCCTCCGATTACTATATACTGTAAGAATTCAGCTATCAGAGCTGATATACCTCTACCTAGGAATCCAAACGGATCCCATCCTTCTCCTCCTATCTTCCTTACTCCTTCCTGCATCTTTTCCACTTCTCTAATGTGTCCTTCCACTATATCTGAATTATCTGCAATGTAAGTGCAACACTCCTGTCCTATCAAGGCACATGTTCCTCCCTCTGAGGCCAACACTTGGTCTAAAGCAAACCTGTTTTGCAATGCTACTTTATGCACTTGAACTAATTCTTTGTTCATTTCTCGTATGGCATGACTGGTTTCATTTACTATTTTGTCCATATAGCGAGTGTAAGCTTCCAGTCTTTCTGACAGAATTCCTACCCCACCTGGGGAAAAAGCGAGTAAAATAATTGCTCCCACCTATTTTTGTACACTATACCTTTCCTTACCCTATAAAATATTTCCCTATAATCAATATTGCGTGGGACGTCGTGTAATTTTCTTGTGATTCTTAGCATGGGGGCTAGCTTAGAAAGGACACACTTACCTGATCCCCCTACTGCTAACCATGAGTAAGCATATTTCCCACAGAACCAGTAAAAACCTCTAGGGAAAGTGACACCTGCCACTCTTATATTTGTGAGCAGGGCTGAGAGAAATGAGTGAGTGTTGTTACCTATTTTACTATAGGGGTTCAGGCCATGAATGTCCACACTTCTTTTCCAAGTTCTAAACATGGAGTTATTTACATTACCATAAATATCTCTAAATGTATGTCTTCCCCCATCCTTTCCATTCAGTACCAGGACTCCTCTGGAACAGTGTCCCCCATCTTTTGTCTGTTGATTATGCGTATGGACTTTGTCCCACCATTATCTAATGTTTCTTGAGCTAAATCATTATGAACCACACAAATGGCTGGCTGTCCCACTCTGGCTACTATTGCTAAGGGGGGTGAATTTATTCTTCTCTAAGGACTAATTCTGGTGCTAAAATTGGTTGCCGAGAAACTCTCTTCCCAGTATACGCAGTCAAATCTCATGGCTTCTTCCCAAGTTACTGGAATAGCTATCAAGAGTATCCCTGACTCAGTTGTCACTGGCAAATGTGTACATACCCAACAGTCAGTTTCATTGTTAACTCTTGCAATGGCCTTATGAATGGCCAGTATAGCATTCTTTCCTTTTATCTCATGTCCATAGTCAGTGATGTGAGTCTCCAGAATGACAGGAGTTAAGATAGAGAACAGGATCCAAAGTATCTTCATTTTCTTCACGGGTAGAGAAGCTTTTCTTCTTTCCAACTTAGGTGGCAACTCACCAGGGGCTTTATTGTATCCTTTCTGGTGGTCACGGTCCTGTGAGCAACACAGGTGAGGTGGTCTGCAGGATGTCCTCGGGTTCACTCCGGGGCGGGTCTGAATGGACCTCTTTTGCAGTGTGATGGGTGTACTCAGGTGGATCTTTTGCCGACTCTCACCACTGTCGGAGTCGTTAACAGCACCTGGAATGTTCCGTCCCACCGCTCGGACAAAGAACTGCAACGTAAAAAGTTTTTTATCATCACAAAGTCACCAGGCATCAAATCATGACAGGCCACAGGACTGCTTGGTTGTTGAGAAATGACAGCATCGTGAATGGTCTTGATCTGTCTACTCATATTAATCAAATATTAAACAGTCACATCTTGGGCTGTAGAGAGGTCTGGGGCTGGGACCATCATAAGATTAGGCAGTTTCCCAAACAGGATTTCATATGGGGAAAGACAAAATGGCGTGGTTCGGATAGAATGCAAAACAAGTGGCAAGTCCTCAGGCCACAAGAGTCCAGTTTGCTTGGTACACTTTTGCAATTTATTCTTTACAGTCTAATTTAATCTTTCAATTGTTTGCACTTGACTGGAGGTGGTAGGGCAAGTGTAATTGTTGCTTAATGCCCATCCTTTCACACATTTCTTTGAATACCCTTCCTGTAAAATGCGTCAGAAGAGATAACCTGGGGGAGTCCATACCTACAGACTATTTCCTGCATTATCTTCTTGGCTGTTATACTAGCTGTTGCTGTGGCTACAAGCCACGCTCCACCCACCCGCTAAACAGATCTGTTAAAGTCAAAACATACTGCAATTGTCTTACCTTTGTGAGCTGAATGTAATCAATTTGTACAACCTGAAATGGTCCCTCTGTGGCGGGAAGGTGTGATAATATTGTAGGCACTTGACAAAATGTAAAAGCCAATGCAGAGAATCCAGGGGCGTACATGGAGGTTCTGACTAAATTAGCCATTGCAGTTTTAGATGCATGGGTCAGACCATGAGTGACCTGAGCCAATGCAGGTAAAAGTGATCTGGGTGCCACTGGCTTGCCTTCTTTGCTGTGCCACAAACCATCAGCATCTGGCTGGCACCCTTCCCGCTCCCAGGTGTAGATTTCCTGTAGACTGGAAGTTAATTGCATAGGAATCAATGTTTGTGTATCAGTTATACATATTTCAGACATTACATACACTTGCTTCTTTGACATGGCAGTGTAAATATTTACAATTGTGTCCTTTGCTCGTTTGCAAGCTCTAGTTAAAGCTACAATCTCAGCACTTTGAGCTGAGTGAGGAGCTGACAGGGGTCTGGTCTCCGATGTATCAGTCTGTGTACATACAGCATATGCAGACCCAAGGCTGCCGTCCTCTCATCTTAGGCAGCTTCATTCCACGAAGGGGCATTACTACAAGGGGGCAAACTACAGGGGGGCTAAAGTACTGGTGGCATTACTACTTGGGGGCATTACCACTGGGGGCTAAACTACTGGGGGCATAACTACAGGGGGCAAACTACAGGGGGGCATTACTACAAGGGGGCAAACTACTGGGGTCATTACCACTGGGAGGCTAAACTAAAGGGGGGGAGTAAACTACTGGGGTCATAACTGCAGGTGCATTACCAGTGGGGGCATAACTACTGGGGCTAAACTACAAGGGGCAAAACAACTGGGGGCATTACTACAGGCAACATTACTACTGGGGGCAAAACTACACAGGGGTATTGTAAAGGGGCACTTCATAAGGGGCACCACTCCTGGGGACATAAGGGGCATTACTATTACGGGCATTGCATAAAGGGCACTACTACTGTGGGCATTGTATAAGGGGTGCTACTGCTGTGGGCATTACTGTATGTGTATTACGGCATGCTACCAGTGCTTGAAGTGGGCCGGTATACAATGGTATGGTATACCAGCACTTCTCTGAGCACTGCAGGGCTGACAAAGAAGCGGAGCTCCCGGTCCACCCTCCATCCCACCCCTACCATTGCCGCCACACTGGAAGCCCTGGTTCCAGACTCCCAGCTGCAGCGGATCTGGGACCAGGCCGGCTTTATTATCCCTGCTGCCGCATCGAGCTCCTGTGACTGCTGCGCTACTAGTTCAAATCTGTCATTGATTGGCTGCCGGTCCGTGGCAGTTTTGAAATATTAGCACCGTGGTCACAGGAGCTCGATGAGGCAACAGTGATAATAAAACCAGCCTGGTCCCAGATCCACTGCAGCTGCCCTCAGCCTCCTTGCCCTTGGACCTCTGCACGCCCACAGCCTCCGCCTCTGCACTATTTCCGAGGCCCACAGCCTCCTCCACCACACGCCTACCACAGTCTACTCATGCACCGCACCGCAGACCACCAACGCTGCTAAACAGGTAATCTTACCCTGCTGCCTTTCTCTCTCCCTAGTCCCTACTGTATACCCTTGCTGTCCCTCTCTCTGTCACTCTCCCTGTCCCTGCTGTCACTCTCCCTGTCCCTCTGTCACTCTATAATGTGAATTTCGGCTCATACCGTGTGCTATAATGTGAATTTCATCTCATTCTGTGTGCTATAATGTGAATTTCGGCTCATAACATGCGCTATAATGTGAATTTCGTCTCATTCTGTGTGCTATAATGTGAAGTTTGGCTCATACTGTTGGGTATAATGTGAATTTCGGCTCATACTGTTGGGAATAATGTGAATTTCGGCTCATACCGTGTGCTATAATGTGAAAGGGGCACCAGTAAGGGGTCCCACTTTTGTGGAGCATAATGTGTATAAGGGGTATATGGTGTGGTAAACTACACTGAAGGCAATGCCCCCTTTTGAGTGACAATGCCCCCTTTTCAAGAGCGAACGCGGCTTCGGCACGCACATAATTACAACCTTCACTTATCCATACCTCCACGTCAAAATTTCCACTTGGGTGCTACTACTGTGGGCATTATTACTATTGTGTGACCACGCCCCTTTCTTTTTGAGACCACACCCCATTTTTGCATATGGCGCGTGGAATACCTTTATTACATGGGTGCCGTGGGGAGGGGGGTGAGTTCCACCACCTCTTTAGGATCACTTTAAGCACTGTTCCCAGCATACACAGACAGGAAGTAGATCCCAGAAACCTAGATGAGCCAGATCGATCAGGGGCATAGGAGTAAATACATCTGCTAATTTTGCAGAAATACAGTAAATGCAGATTTGCTAAAATAAATAGCCATTTGCTGCCCTTGCATTACAATATGGTATGGGTGAAAATGGGCACCTTTTAGTTGGATTTGTTCTTAACTTTATATTTTATGTTCTGATTTTTATTATTGGTGTACTCTTGTCTTAAAATACAGCATAATACTATTATTGCAATGCATATAATTTTATTTGGAAAACTACAATAACAGTATAAATTAAATACAGAACAATATTGTAAAGCTTAGTATGACATAATTTTTCAGCATTCAGGACCATGAAAAAGAATGATACCAATACTGTATCTATCCTATATGTTTATATAGGTCTATAGCATGTACAGTATGCTTCATAGGTAGTGTACCTGTAGGTCACAAACATATCAGCACATTGCAATGAGGCTAAAAACATGGCTCTTTAGAAAACTGGCTCCAGCAAAGCAAGACAAAATGATTAACTATTGATATTTCTGTGTGGCTGATATCTTCTGGGTAATTTCTCGGTGAAAGTTGTGATTAGGACGATGAAAGGGGAAAGGGAAACTGAATTTCTAAATGAAAAGTGTATTTTCTAAACCATCTCAAGTGGACTTGGGATTTTCAAATTTATTCTTATCGACTGGAACCATCTTAACAGCTTGTTCAATCAATAGCCTTGCAAGTTGCCTCTAGAAAATCCTCTACAGTATGTCCATCAATAACACATGGATACTGCCCTTGAAATTATTTATGGTGCTGTGTGTGGTCTGTGACTCGAAGAAAGTCTGCTTGCATTGATGAGCGTCTATTTTAAAGCTGTCATTAAATTTGTCTTGAATAATTAGCCACCCAAAAATCGTTGTACAAATAACGTGACTAAGGGGGTTTATTTAGACTCAGCAGTGGTTTTGCTAAAAACGCATAGCTACTATTGATAAAATTGCATGGTGGGGGCCACCCAGCACAGGGAAAGGCTGTCCAGCATGTGTAGAACCGGCAGGGGTGGATTGGGATGAAAAACGAGCCTGGGAAATTTATGGAAGCAGCCCTAATGGGGGTGGGGTCTGTTGTGTGTATGGGGTCTGTTGAGGGGGCAGGATTCATCTTCATAGGGTCTGATTTTAAGTTGGACGCAGTTGCGGCCTTCCTTGTGTCCTTTGCTGCAGTCGTGTCTGTGGCTTTATACTAAATGATGTCACAATGCAGTTCCCTAGTGTACATCCATGCATTCAAATATGCAAGGACTAAGATGCCCACTTTCAGTATCTACAGATGCTGCCATTGTGTGTCTTTAGATGCCACCATTGGTCGCACCATCAAAACCTTCACCAGCCTTATGTTAGAGCAATGCTTCGTCTCTAACCCACACTATGGGGGTAATTCAGACCTGATTGTAGCAGCAAATTTGTTAGCAGTTGGGCAAAACCATGTGCACTGCAGGGGGCAGATATAACATGTGCAGAGAGAGGTTAGATTTGGGTGGGTTATTTTGTTTCTGTGCAGGGTACATACTGGCTGCTTTATTTTTACACTGCAATTGAGATTTCAGTTTGAACACACCCCACCCAAACCTAACTCTCTATGCACGTGTTATATCTTCCCACCCTGCAGCAGGGACGTGCAGTCAGGGGAGGCAGAGCCTCACCTGTCATACTCCCTATCATACTCAGATTTAGCACTATCAAAATTATTGGAATATCACAAAGAAGATATTTATAACTTATAAGCATCTTCTTTGCATTAATGCAATAATTTTTATTGATAAAACTGACCACAGTTGCAGGGCTCCTTCAATTGCAGAGATAGACAGAGATGAGACAGCAGGAGAACAGCCTCATCTCTCACACTGTCCAACACTGATAAATAAAATGAAGATAAATAAATCTCCTGGGCCGGATGGACTCCACCCAAGGGTTCTTATGGAACTCAACGTAGAGATAGCCAAACCTCTATATTTGATCTTCATCGAGTCAATTAGATCAGGAATGATACCAAAGGACTGGCGTATAGCAGAGGTAGTCCCAATATTTAAAAAGGGTATTAAAACGCTCCCTGGGAACTATAGACCGGTTAGCTTGACATCTATAGTGGGGAAAATACTAGAAGGAATATTAAGGGATAGCATTCTAGAGTACTTGGATGCCTCCAAGGTTATAACTAGGAATCAACATGGATTTGTGAAGGACAGGTCATGTCAAACTAACTTAATAAGCTTCTACGAGAAAGTGAGCAATAGTATTGATAAGGGTCAAGCAGTGGATGTGATCTTTTTAGACTTCTCTAAGGCTTTTGATAAAGTACCACACAGGAGACTAATCCTCAAACTAAGAGAGCTTGGGGTGGGAAATACTATCTGTACTTGGGTGAGTAACTGGCTGTTTAATAGGGAACAGCGAGTGGGGGTTAATGGGATGTACTCTGATTGGGCTTCAGTACTCAGTAGAATACCGCAGGGCTCAATGCTCGGGCCATTGCTGTTTAATATATTCATTAATGACCTAGGTGAGGGACTGGAAAGCACAGTGTCAATTTTCGCAGATGACACTAAATTATGTAGAATAATTAATTCAGACAAGGATGTTGAGTCTCTACAGAATGACTTAACTTGACTGGAGGCCTGGGCAGACAAATGGGGAATGAGGTTCAATATAGACAAATGTAAAGTTATGCACCTTGGGACTAAGAACAATCCTATAACAAGCCTATAAACTAAATGGGGAAAATGTAGGGATAACGGTAGTTGAAAAGGATCTGGGTGTGCTCATCGACAATAAACTTGGTAGCAGTTTGCAATGTCAAAATGCAGCAGCAAAGGCTAATAAGGTGTTATCATGCATAAAACGGGGTATGGAGAGAAGGGATGAGAGTGTAATCCTACCACTGTATAATTCATTGGTGCGACCACACCTGGATATTGTGTACAGTTTTGGGCACCATACTATAAAAAAGATATCTTGGAACCCGAAAGGTTTCAGAGGCGAGCCACCAAACCGGTTAAGGGGTTAGAGGCATTGGACTATGAGGAAGGACTTAAAAGGCTTGATATGTTCACACTGGAAAAGAGGCGACTGAGAGGGGACATCATTAATATTTATAAATACATTAAGGGACAATACAAGGATCTATCAAACGATTTGTTTACCAAAAAAACATTACATAGGACACGAGGACTCCCACTGAGGTTAGAGGAGAAAAAATTCCATACCCAACGGAGAAAAGGATTCTTCACAGTAAGAGCAGTAAGGATTTGGAATTCTCTTCCAGAGAAGGTAGTAATGGTGGACACAATCAATAAGTTTAAAAATGGATTAGATAAATTCATAGCTGAAAAAAAATATCCAGGGATAGAGCATTTAATTAATATTTAAAGAAAAAAAAATAAAATAAAATAATGTAATGTACAATAGGTTGAACTCGATGGACATTTGTCTTTTTTCAACCTCAACAACTATGTAACTATGTAACTGCCTGTACAGTGGGTCGGAGCTACACAGCGGCCAATCATATTGCTTAGAATACAGAACTGTGAGGCATGTCTCACAGTGGGGGAGTGCTTGAGCTCTGATGGACAGCTCAGATTGGTCATGTGACCAATCCAGGAAGTGCAAGAAGACCGGAGCTGAGCGGCGTGGCAGGGAAGAGGGAAATGGGGACCCAAATTGCCAGCAGCAGCCACCCGTGCACAGTGACTAGGGTGAGTAGCTGCCAGTACCTGGACTCTGTGTGTGTGAGAGAGTAAAGGTGGCTACACACTAGTAGATATATCTGCAGATCAATTGATCTGCAGATATATCTATGGACGGATCGGGCAGTGTGTTGAGCATACACACTGCCCGATCCGTCTGGGACTGACGTCATGAACTGGGCGAGCATGTACACACGCCCGCCCAGTTCAGCTGTCAATCACCACCGGCCCCCGCAGCATGTGTATGGGCGGTCGGCCGACCGCCCTATACACACAGCGACGCGCCAATATATCAGTAGATATATTGGCCGTCGGCTGTGCTGCGGGGCCGACGAGATACGTCTGTGAACGACGGAGTTCACAGACGTATAGGCCGTACACACTGGCCGACGGACCCGCGATATATCGGCCGTTCAAGAGAACAGCCGATATATCGGCCAGTGTGTATGGGCCCTAACATCTGTAGTTAGTGTGGGGACAGGACTGTGTGTGTGGCATCTGTAGTGAGTGTGGGACAGGACTGTGTGTGTGTGTGTGTGTGTGTGTGTGTGTGTGTGTGTGTGTGTGTGTGTGTGTGAGGCATCTGTAGAGAGTGTGGGGACAGGAGTCTATGTGTGTGTGTGACATCTGCAGTGAATGTGGGACAGGACTCTGTGTATTTTGTCATCTGTAGTGAGTGTGGGGACAGTTGTGTGTGTATCATCTGCAGTGAGTGTGGGACAGGACTGTGTGTGTGTGTGTGTGTGTGTGTGTGTGTGTGGTATCTGTACTGAGTGTGGGGACAGGTGTGTGTCATCTGTAGTGAGTGTGGGGACAAGTGTGTGTGTGTGTGTGTGTGTGTGTGTGTGTGGCATCTGTAGTTAGTGTGGAGACAGGTGTGTGTCATCTGTAGTGAGTGTGGGGACAGGTGTGTGTGTGGCATCTTTAGTGAGTGTGGGGACAGGACTATGAATGGCTACAGTAGCGAGTCACTGTATACAGATATGTTCTTGCTCTTCCTCCCCAGCTGCTGCAGACTGTATCACTGATGACTGTATTGGCCTGTGTAACCTGCTGCACCAGGCCAGCGGTATTCTGCAGGTAAGGGGGCAATGGGGCGTGCCTCTCCCAGAAGTTAGTATCCACCAGTTTATGCACAACACTATAGTGATGGCTATGACCTGGCTATTACTGTATGTATGTTCTCCCTGTGTTTGCATTGATGTAGTGCAGGGACATAAGAGTTAAATTGTGTATGGGGTAAGACAGACTCCTGGCACTGAGTCCCTCCACCATTTGTGCCACCCCAGCCTCTGACCTTACCGCACTTTTGACCAACTGATAACAAATTTGCTGCTACGATCAGGTCTGAATTACCCCCTATGTTACATCTTCATCTGAATTGCAGACACCCTGTAACCACACAGGTATGACCAACACATTTCAAAATGCACGTCTTGGTGCATGCATCTGATTCTGTTCTGCAACTTTGTACGAACACTATTACGTTGCATGCATACACGTGCAACTCAGATGCAAGCGCTAATGAAAGAAACAAATAAAACACATTTGCCCCCACAGAAGAAAAAACACATATTGGCCCCACAGAAAACAATAAAAAAAAAATCACAATATTGTTTTTAGGCCAAAAGGTTGCACCGAGGTAGCTGGATGACTAAACTAAGCGACACAAGTGAGCGGAAAAACACCTGGCCCATCTAGGAGTGGCACTACAGTGGCAGAGAGGATGGCAGTTTTAAAAACTAGGCCCCAAAGAGCACATCATGCAAAGTCAAAAAAGAGGTGCACGATGGAATTGTCCTTGGGCCCTCCCACTCACCCTTATGGTGTATAAACAGGACATTCACACTTTAATAAACCCATCATTTCAGCGACAGTTGATCCCACTGGAAAAAGCTCGCCAAGTTCTCCAAATCATAGCTAGCTACAAACATACCACCTCCATATTTGATGACTTTTCACATTATGAGAAGAGGCATGAAGAAGAGGACAGTGTCACACGACTGTGGCTGAAATGATTGGTTTGTTTGGGCCCCTACCAAAAAAGAAGCAAATAATCCCCCCACCTAAAAATAATCAATTAATCTCTCCTTGCACAAACTGGCTCTACAGAGGCAAGATGTCATCCTCATCCTCTGATTCCTCACCCCTTTCAGTGTGTACATCCTCATCCTCACAGAGTAGTAATTTGTCCCTACTGGAATCCACCATCACAGTTCCCTGTGTATTCTCTGGAGGCAATTGCTGGTAAAGGTCTTCCTGGAGGAATTTATAATTTAGTTTGATGAACATCATCTTCTCCACATTTTGTGGAAGTAACCTCTTACAACGATCGCTGACAAGGTTACCGGCTGCACTAAACACTATTTTGGAGTACACACTGGAGGGGGGGCAACTTAGGTAAAATAAAGCCAGTTTGTGCAAGGGCCTCCAAATTGCCTCTTTTTCCAGCCAGTATACATACAGACTGTCTGACATGCCTACTTGGATTCTGTCACTCATATAATCCTCCACCATTCTTTCAGTGGTGACTGTATCATATGCAGTGACAGTAGACATGTCAGTAATAGTTGGCAGCTACTTGAGTCCGGACCAGAAGTCAACAGTAGCTACTGACTTACCTGCATCACCACCAGAGGGTGGGCTAGGAAAGTTTATTCTTTTCCACGCAGTCCCAGTTGCGGGAGAAAATGAAGGAGGAGCTGTTTACGGGTCACGTTCCTCTTGAGTTGACAATTTTCTCACCAGCAGGTCTTTTTCCGGCGGACACAAGTCTGCAGAGGTGCAGAGAGATACAAAGTAGGCTTTAAACCTAGGATCGAGCACAGTGGTCAAAATGTAGTGCTCTGATTTCAACAGATTCAGCACCCTTGAATCCTGACAAAGCAAATGAAGGGCTCCATCCACAAGTCCCACATACTTAGCGGAATCTTTCTGTCTTAGCTCCTCCTTCAATTTCTCCAGCTGCTTCTGCAAATGCCTGATGGGGGAATGACCTGACACAAGCTGGCAGTGTCTGAACTGACTTCACGTGTGGCAAGTTCGAAGTGTTGGAGAACCTTGCACAACAGGGAAATCATTCTCCACTGCGCATGACTCAGATGCATCCCCCTTCTTTGCCTATATCGTAGGTGAATGTATAGGCTTGAGTAACCTTTTGCTGCTCCTCCATCCCCTGAAGCATATAGAGTGTTGAATTCAACTTTGTTACCACTTCTTGTTTCAGGGGATGGCAGGGCTGGGTCAGGAGTGTTTGCTGGTGCTCCAGTCTTTGGCATGCAGTCACTGAATGTCGAAAGTGGCCCACATTTTTTTGGCCACCGACAGCATCTCCTGCATGCCCCTGTCCTTTTTCAAAAAACACTGCACCACCAAATTAATTGTATTTGCAAAACATGGGACACGCTGGAATTTGCCCAGATGTAATCCACGCACAATATTGGTGGCGTTGTCAGATATCACAAATCTCCAGGAGAGTCTAAGTGGGGTAAGCCATTGTGCGATGATGTCCCTCAGTTTCCATAAGAGGTTGTCAGCGGTGTGCCCCTTACAGAAACTGGTGATACAGAGTGTATAATACCTAGGAATGAGTTGGCGTATGTGAAATGCTGCTGCTGTTGTTGCTGCAGAAGGCAATACATCTACCCAGTGGGCTGTCACAGTCATGTAGTCCTTAGTTTGGCCTGCTCTACTTGTCCACATGTCCGTGGTTAAGTGGACAGTGGGTACAACTGCATTTTTCAGGACACTGAGGACACTTTTCTAAATGTCCCTATACAGTCCAGGAATTGCTTGCCAGGTGAAGTGGAATCTAGAGAGGATTTGGTACTGGGGACACAGTACGTCCATCAACTGTCTAAATCCCACTGCACTAAAGGTGAATACCGGATACATGTCTAACACCAGCATAGTTGTTATGGCCTCAGTTATCCACTTTGCAAAATGGTGACTGCTGTCATATTTCATCTTCCTCGCAAAGGACTGTTGGACAGTCAATTGCTTAGTTAAAGTAATACAAGTGGTCTTCTGACTTCTTTTCTGGGATGACAATCGACTTCCAGCAGCAACAACAGCAGCGGCGGCAGCATTAGGCGTACCACACAAGGATCCTCCTGAGGAATCCTGGATAGGAGAGGACTCATCAGTTATGCCAGTGACATTGCCTGCAGGACTACTTATGTTCCTGACTGAGGAGGAAATTAATGTTGAGGGAGTTGTTGGTGTAGATTGCAGGAGCTTGGGTACAACAGGAAGAAGGGATTTAGGTGTCAGTGGACTGCTTACGCTATTACCCAAAGTTTCTGAACTTGACAATGACTTCTGATGAATGCGCTGCAGGTGACGTATAAGGGAGGATGTTCCTAGATGGTTAACGTCCTTACCCCTACTTATTATGGATTGACAAAGGCAACACCTGGCTTGACACCTGTTGTCCAGATTTGTGGAGAAACAATTCCACACCGAAGAGGTGGCTTTTTTGGTATTTTGCCCAGCCATGACAATAGGCTTTTTCATCCCATGGACAACAACTACCTCCACTGGTGCCTTTTTCAAATAAACCACATCACCATCAGAATCCTCATCGTCAACTTCCTCCTCAGTGCCAGCCACACCAATATCCTGCTCATCTTGGTGTACTCCTGCAGTGACATCCACAATCTCAAGATCAGCAACTGGACTGATGGTGCTCCTCCCAGCACTTGCAGGGAGCGTGCAAATGGTCATAGGAGCCTCCTTTTTCCATACAGTCTTGGGATGGTCAGACCTACACATTACAACTGTGGATACACCTGGACTCTTCTTGGGGATTTGTGATACAATATTTCTGAACCCACAGTTGTTTTTTCCTGTGCTTTAACAAGCTTAATTTATTTAAATTTTTCAAGAGGAAGGAGGACTTCCATCCTCATGAGAAGCTGAGCCACTAGTCATGAACATAGGCCAAGGCCTTAGCCTTTCCTTGCCACTTCATGTCGTGAATGGCATATTGCCAATTTTACGTTTCTTATCAGATAATTTCTTTTTTCTAATTATTAATTTTGCTTCTTGGATTTTACATGCCCTCTATGACACTGGGCATCGGCCTTAGCAGACGACATTGATGGAATTGCATCGTCAATGTCATGACTGGTGGCAGCAGCAGCTTCAGCACTAGTACTAGGAACTGGAAGTTGTTCCTGATCTTCCACTATTTTTTCCTCCAAATTGTTGCTCTCCATTTCACAGGACAGCACCCCTTTATTATTACAGCACACAGAACAGTGTCCCTTAATTGTCACAGCACCCCTGTATTCTTACAGCATACAAGACCAATAAAGAATACCAAGGAAAGCACTGCGCTTAGGATATAAATATATAGTTGTAATACCATCAGTGTAATAAGCTGCACAAATATGAATGTTAGGAGACCTCTGCTTTGTACAAACATACACTAAATTTTATTAAAATACACATACACATAACATGTCCCTAACTGATTTAAAATCACCCACTAGTACATAAATAATTCAGCTGCTGAGATAGCTTGTGAATAAAATTGAGTGGAAACAATATAACCACTCTGTGTTTATTGTTAGTACTAGGTATTTGTATCAATTAGAAAAATAAAATAAAAGAAACAATTGAATCTCCATGGGCTGAGTGAGAAAAATAGTCTCTGCTGCTGTATAACTGAAACAAAGCCGGCGTCCCGGCGATGATGAGTAGTAAGTGGCCGTGTCAGTCTTACCCTCCCTGGGCGGTATAGAATGTCCTCTGATTGTAATGAATGAGATCCCCATATCAGCGTGACCTCCGTCTCACTCCAAATACAGCTGGTGCTGGCGTCTCTCCCGCTAATAGTAGCGATGTTCACTGGACGCTGCTGTAGTCTCCCTTCTTTCTCCGGTGGTGAGGACGTCACCGCTCCGGGTCAGGAGAGCTTTGTAGGAAGACCCTACTTTCTCCTAAAAAAAATGAATAGGAAATATAGGACAGGCTATGTGTAGGAGGGAGAAAGGTGACTCTGTCCTACCACGTATGGAATACCAGTCAGTGAATCAACCCATATCTAAAAATATAGTATTTTCCTCTAAATTTAACATACAATCACGGGAAATAAAAAGACCAACTGTTCAATATTAGAGCAAGATCCAATACTAAGGGATGTCATTGAAAAAAACCTGGCAGTTATTTTTAAGAGAAACACTAACCTAGGGAATATTTTAGCTTCAAGTGCTTTGAAAAATAAGAAAAAGGTAGAAGGGGCTACCACAAATTGGTTGATGAACAAAATGGTAGGCAGCTATAGATGTAACAAGTCAGTTTGTCTGACGTGTAATTTTATGTTAAACAAAACTACCAGCATTACTTCTAGTGCAAATGGGGAAACCTTTGAGATTCAACTATTTATGAACTGTAAATCAAAATATTGTATTTATGTTTTACACTGTCCCTGTACCCTACAATATGTAGGTAGGACGACTAGACGTATCAAAAGTCGATTTAGGGAACACAGATGTAATATCAGTGATACACAGTGTATCCCGCCATTTTTCCAATTGCCATGGGGGGGACCCTAAAGGTCTCTCCATTGTGGTAGTGGAAAAATTTGCAACCACCAAAAGAGGGGGAAATAAATTTAGGCAGTTATGTCTGGGAGAGGCATCTTGGATTTTTAAGTTAAAAATCTTATCCCCAAAGGGCCTCAACGAAGCACTGGATTATACTTGCCTGGATGACTGAATATATTGTGCGTATTTACTGTGTATTGTTGTTTTTGGAGCAGTTATAATTGTTTATGAGCATGAGGAGGGGATTAATGGGTAATATTAACAACATCGAACCCAAGGGTTGTTGCGTGGGAACTATAAATGAGCAGGAGAAAACCTGGGTGTTTTTTTTTTTGGGGGGGGGGAGAATAGGGATCATTAATTATACTATCAATAGAAACCTTTAGCATGTGGGTATTCCATTATATTGCCACATATCTTTATTATGTTTAGTTCATCATGCAGAAAAATAAAAAATGAGAATAAAGAAAAAATAGGGTAAGTTAATAGAACTAGGGAGTTGCAGTGCCGTAACTAGGTGTGTGCCGATGGTGCCTTGCCCACAGCACACATGCACTGAAGGCGCACCATCGGCAGCAACCAAACCCCCCTCGCCCCCCCGGCATGGTCCCAGCCACTGTACTCACTACTATAGAGTCCAGCGCTGCCACCTGTCTTCCGCCACCGTGGCACTGTCTCTGTAGGACTTTGGGCACCGCATTCTCGCCCCGCACTTCTGCAGCGCCACTTGTCTCCCAACTCCGGAGCCACTGCCTCTGAAGGGTCACTGAGTGCCCGGCTCCGAGTCCCGCTGGCGCCTGCCTCACCTGCCGCCGCCTCAGCAGGGGACGTGGGAGCGCTGCAGCCAGCTCTCGGGTCTCTGCCTCTCTGCAGCCTGCCTTGATACCTAGCCTGCCGAATAACCACAGCAGATGGATGCCAGATCGCAGGTTACAGGCGAATGTCTCTCTCTCCCCCCCCCCCCCTCTCTCTCTCTCTCTCTCTCATAAAAGGTGGACTGCCTTCCATAATGTGTAATAAAAAAAAATGGGGACTGCCATAATGTGTAAATAGGGGGACTGCCTGCCGTAATGTGTTTTTTGTTTTGTTTTTTAAGTGGGGACTGCCTGCCATTATGTGTAAATAGGTGGACTGCCTGCCGTAATGTTCTTTGTTTTTTTTTTTAAAAGGGGACTGCCTTCCATAATGTTTAAATAGTGGGACTGCCTGCCATAATGTTTTTTTTTACATGGGGACTGCCTGCCATAATGTGTAAATAGGGGGACTGCCTGCCATAATTTTTTTTTCAAAAGGGGACTGCCTTCCATAATGTTTAAATAGGGGGACTGCCTGCCACAATGTTTTTAAAAAAAAATGGGGACTGTCTGCCATAATGTGTAAATAGGGGGACTGCTTGCCATAATAATTTTTTTAAAAAGGGGACTGCCTGCCGTAATGTGTAAAAAGGGGGACGCTGCCTTTTCAATGTGTAAAAAATAAAAAATGGGCGGGGGGGCTCTGCCTGCCGTAATGTGTAAAATGGAGTTATGCCTGCCGTAATGAGTAAAAGTGAGCTGTGCCTGCCGTAATGAGTAAAAGAGAGCTGTGCCTGCCGTAATGAGTAAAAGTGAACTCTACCTGCCTAATGCGTAAAAGTGAGCTCTGCCTGCCGTAATGTGTAAAAGGGGGCTCTGCCTGCCATAATATATAAAAGGGAGCTCTGTGGTCACACCCCTTCCCCATGAAACCACACCCCATGTGGCGTACACTGGCCCTTATTTGTATATTGGGGGGGTGGGGGGGGGGCGCCGATGCTGTTTCTTGCACACAGCGCTTACATGTCTAGTTACAGCACTGGGGGTTTGCTTTTATGTTTAAGTTTTAAATATTTACTAAATTTATTATTACCATTAGGTACCTTTTTGCACCGTACACAAGGGGAGATGAGAATAAATTTGTACCTTGAGAGTAAGGTGGAGAAATATGTTTTTGTATGTCTGGGAGATATCTGCTTTGAATAAAAAAGATTCTGCTACAGATGTAGCCACCTTTATCTTGAGTGGCCGCGGCGGTTGTCCCGTTCGACCATACGCAGCGTACTGTGGCGTAGCGAGGCGCGCCTAGCCACAGAGAGGCTATCTAATCGCACGGAGACAGACATTTGACGTTTGGCGTTACCTTTACGTGTAATACCTGCGATCAGCCACCAGATGTCGCTTTTTACAATCACCACTGCGCATGCGTGTGGTCTCCCGTAAAATACAATACTGACATACATAATAAGGACTACTTTACTAAGGCGTCTCATTACGCTGCATACAGCAAATACTGTACTCATTACGCTGCATTATTTAATACAGTACTGTATATACAGTACGACACCGACGCAAATACAGTAGTACAGCATACAGTATATGATCCATCTACAATACTTTATGAATACTGTATGTGAGCGTCCAAGTCCCGCAGACAAAACACAGTACTGTAAAACCAGTAGTGTACACTGTCGCAAATGGATGTGTGTTACAAGTTCACTATTGCCTCTCAAGATTAGGAATTTTCTACAGTATGTTATCGTCCTAATCCCGTAGCCATTACAGCATAATCAAAACCAACGGATTTATACATTTGTCTGCGGCGAAGTGGTGAAGTGTTTCGCTTCCTATACTCAGAGTCCAGGGTTCGATTCCTTAAGTACGAATGCATGTTACTGTAGTTTTTTTCAGACACTTTATTATTTTTTTTATTCACATACTGTAAACCAGGGCATACAGTAGCTGCATGAGCGGTTCTATGCGATCGAGTCCGGTGTACCATAATGTGCAGGTTCTATGCAGGTTAAGGTACTATGCTCCGTACACAGTACACATACAATTCTGTAGCTGGGCAGACTGAATAGAAATGGCTACCACCTATGACTCCTTGCCCCACAGAGGCCCTAGGCTACGGAGCAAGTAATAGTCCAGATTGTACAGACTATGGGGCAATGCTGAAGGAGCGTCACAATCCCCTAGCTAAAATACACAGTATGCATATTATGGTACACCGGACTCGATGACATACTGTAGCACACTGGCAAAATGGCCGCCGCCCCTGAACCCTTGTGCAGGTTATGGGGCAATGCTGAAGGAGCGTCACAATCCCCTAGCCAAAATACACAGGGGAGGGATAAGCTACTGTAGGATTGCATACAGTATTACGGTACACCGGACTCAATCGCATAGCACACTGTCAAAACGACCACTACCCATGAACCCCCACCTCCTGAACCCCCACCTCGTGGCAGGCAGCAGTTGGGTATGGAATGAGAAATGGCATAAGCTGTGCAGGCTACGGGGTGATGCTGAAGGAGCGTCACAATCCCCTAGCCAAAATACACAGAGATACTGTAAGCGAGGTCTATGCACATTACAGTACTGTACGTTACACCGGGCTCGGTCGCATAGCAAACTGACAAAACACAAGTTTTACAGTACATACAGTAAAGCAGGCCAAAGCTGCAGGAGAGTTTCTACTGTAAAGGTTCTATGCACCGTACGGTAATGTACACATACCTGTACAATTCTATAGCAGGGCAGACTCAATTGAAATGGCTACCGCCTGTGACTCCTACAGTAGCTCCTAGGAGGCACTCAGCTATGGAGCAAATAACAGCACAGATTTTGCAGGCTACGGGGCAATGCTGAAGGAGCGTCACAATCCCCTAGCTACAATACACAGGGGTGATAGAGATAATCGAGTGGCTGGAGGGGGGTCCCCTTGATTTAAGGGGCCCCCACTCCTCCAGGGTACTCCGGCCAGGTGTGACTAGTTGGGTATTTAATTCCATGGCCGCAGGGACCGGTATAAAAGTCTCCCCCGGCTGTGCATTATCTGTCCAGCTAGTGGAGCCCAGTGCTGATTCAAAAAATATGGGGAACCCCTACGCTTTTTTTGTCCCCCTTATTTTTTGCACCAGGACCAGGCGCAGAGCCCGGTGCTGGTTCTAAAAAGATGGGGGATCCCGTGTCCATTTTTTCCGTATTCCTTCCGGAATTCGACTGCAATTGCATATACAGTACTGTACCCCTTGATGTCACTGCTTACAGTATACAGTATTTAGACATGAGCTTGTGTACAGTATCTGTCATGAGGTGCTTTTTTCACTGACACTATAACTTTTTTCTATTGTGATATACTGTACAGAGGCGGCAAACTAGCCAAACGGGAATAATCAGCTTCTGCAGAATAAAATGAGATGCTACAGTACATGCCTATATTCTGTGAGTGACTGCGGCTCTATGAAATTAAATCAGAAAATGTAAATATGAAATGCATTACTAATGTGTGGCATTACTGTACTGTATGTGTATAAGGTGTACTACAATATTTTCTGGTGTAACATAAGGAAAGGGCACTACTGCATGGTCTAATGCAGTGGTTCTCAAACTTGGTCCTCAGGACCCCACACAGTGCATGTTTTGCAGGTAAACCAGCAAGTGCACAGATGTATTCATTACTAACTGACACATTTTAGAAGGTCCATACAGTAGGTGGAGCTAATTTTTTCACTTGTGATTCTGTGAGACCTGCAAAACCTGCACTGTGTGGGGTCCTGAGGACTGAGTTTGAGAACCTGTGGTCTAATGTAAATAAAGATGAATGTGGTGGGGTGTAATGTGAATAAGGGGCATTACTGTTAGGAGTAATGTGGTACTATGATATGATGTCATGAGAATAAGAGACACCACTGCATGATATAATGTGAATAAAGTTGCAGTACTGTGTTGTGTCATTTCATCTTCGGGTATTATTGTGTTACCATGCCCCTTCCCAGCAAGAACATACTGTACACTGTTTTGGGCTGGCACTAAATGTGCACATTGTTCTTATTTAGATTATAGGGGGTAGGAGCTCCAAAATGGGTGATGGTGCTGGGAAAGGGGTGCAGGGTTAGAGGCGGAACTACGTAGCATCTGTGCAAGAGGGCATCAGCCAAAATCTAGCCTAGGGCATCATGTTGGTCAGGTTTGGCTCTGATAATACTGTATACTGTACTCTTACTGTACTTTGCATTCAATACAGATACTGTTTGCACACAGGTTTTACATGAATCATTGGCAATGCTGCAGGAGTGTCTCATTAGGCAATCTAAAATATACCACGACTATGGGTGGGGATACAGTAGGGAAGTTCTGTCACCATAAGCTGTCTGCTGTGTATAGCATATTTCCATCTGAGATGCATTTGTGTGTTTGTAATAAGAAAAAAACATTTTACTGTACATTTAGTGGATACAGTATTTCTCCCCCATAATGACGTATCATACTGTACAGGTACCCTCATGTACTGTACCGTACCATACTGTAAAATTGAATATTTATTGGAAAAACATCAATATTAATGTAAAAATAAAGTATTACAACATCCGATTCCATGTACTGCACTGATCAAAATGTACAGTACTCTTATTCAGGACTTATAAAACTGAAAATAACTGTTCATACAGTACACATCAATAACATTACTACTGTATAATATTCTACATTAGTTTATGCAATAATCAGACAAAGGCAATTTTATCATTTTTTTTAATAATGCACCAATTTAAAATTTTAAACAGAAAATACAGAACTACATATTTGTGGCTTGACCATTTCTTTCAACTACAACAGGTAATACTTTATACAGGTGATTTATATAATTATTACAATGTTCAGGTGTGAGTACTTCTAGCCAAAATTTCTTTATCCCATCCACCAGTTGCTGTTTTGTTGTTGGCTTTGCAACACTCCTAACGTACCTCTTCAATTGAGCCCACACTAATTCGATTGGGTTCATGTCTGGTGATCTATATAAAAATAAAAAAAAAGCGTATAGAAAAAATTAATTACATTACAGTAAATAGAGAAAATTAAACATACAATATTGTACTGTTTATTAAACAAAAATTTTTTTTACAGTACTAGAGTGCTATCCAAAATTTTACTTGTACACTGTTGAAAGAATACTCACTCTGGTGGTGTGCGTTCCCAATTCATACCTTTCTCTTCCATAAATTTGGCTGAGGCGGAGTGTTTAGGATCATTGTCTTGGAATATCCTATGGTGAGTTGGGTAATATTTATTCACAAATGGCACCATACATTTCTCTACTATTGTTTCTTGGAAATATTTCTTATCCATGATTCCTACAGAAATCAAAAAATGTTGTTCATTAATAAGCAACTCCTTTTATTGTGCAGTTACACGTACTCTACAGTACAACATGTATTTTTACAGAACACAGGCACAGAATAAAGTATAGTACTGTACCTTCGAAAAATAATAGGGGACCAGCTCCTAATCGTGATATGCCTCCCCATACATGGATTTTCAATGGATGCTTTGGGCGTGGTTTTAATGAGATATGGTTACGTTTCCTGAATGACATTCTGGAGAACCGCTCAAGGGCAACAGACGATTCATCTGTGAAAATGACATCATCAAATGTTTCACCACTCTCAATCCATCGCCGTGCCTGTTCCACTCTCTTTTCTTTATTCACATCTCTTATCATTGGAGATATCCTGTGAAGAGCCAAAAATAATGAAATCAGATACAGTTATGAAATTACAGATTTACAGATTACTGTATATACAGTAGACTGTATGTGCAGTATACTGTATTATATACCTACTGTATACATTAAACTGTACATACAGTACATTAAGTTACATACAGAGTAATATATATATATACATACTGTACATACACACAAACACACACACACACACACAGTATACAGTATGTAATCATCACAATAAGCCGGCAATGCTTCATTGCTGTCTCTGAGTGCCTATACAGTAGGTATCTCTTTTGGGATAGAATATATACAGTATATACACACACACATACTGTATATAGTATAAAGTACACACTCTGTATAATGATTTATGGCATTATTATATCACGTATCAAGGGATTATTAACAGTGCATTTACTGTATGGTTTATACTGCTTTCAGTATTTTACCTTGTTGCGCCAAAGGTCCATCCCATTTTCCGTCGCATCCTTCTGATGCTGGTGGCCGATATGTCCAGGTCATACTTGGAATGGAGAATTTGTTTTATTTGCAGAGCAGTACGCTCATCATCCTCACGAGTTAGTTCCTCCACAATTTGTTGCACTCTCCTACAGTACAATACAGTATGAAAAATATGAATTCATGAACAGCACAATCACAGTTACAATTGATGAAGTTTTTATTTTATTTCAAAAAAATTGTTTATGGTATAAAGCAAGTCATTTAAACATTACAGTAGTGTACAGTACGTACCATGTGCATTTTGTAGGAAATACAAATCTGGGCGTTGTTCTCTCGAATGCATGATAGCGCATCGTTTCTAAAGTGACTATAATGCCACTTTCCTTGAGCCATGCATGGATCTCTTTGATGGTTTTATTTTCTTTTTTCATGTTGGCGATTATCTTGCTCATCGTTTTGTTGATAGTTACTGGCATGTTGTCCAACTATAATTCCTGTATGGAGAGAAAACATTTGTGAATACTGTAGTCTAAAATTTACACATCTGAAAATGCATAAGAGTTTTATGATAGAAGTTAATACTGTACATGTTTACTATCCAGTACCTGATGTTCAAATTTAAGTATTGTATACTGTACAGTACTGAAAATACAACTTCAGTGTTATGGACTGTATGAAACAGATACAGTACAGTAAATAACCCTCCTTGGAAGTGCATGGGCCCTGTGAGACTTACAGTAGTGTACAGCATAAGGGTCGACTGACATGATGTACAAGCATTACATACAGTACATGTCAGTACTGTATGTAAATTCTTCAATTATTGCCTAACAACAATGCTGCTTACTGTATATTAAATACTGTAGGCCTAGAAATGTGCATCTCAATATAGTAGTTAAAAACACAGGGGCCTATGTGGATAAGCGAGTTCTATGCACACTAAAAATGGCCACCGACCGTGAACCCCCAGCACGTGGCAGCGCTCGGATATGTAGTGAGATACAGTATGGCATACATTTCACAGTTCAGGGGGCAATGCTGAAGGAGCGTCACAATCCCCTAGCTCAATTACATTGGGATAAGCGAGGTCTATGCACACTACGGTATACCGAGCTGGATCGCTTAGCAACCTGACAAAATGGCCGCCGACCGTGAACTCCCAGCACGTGGCAGCGCTCGGATATGTAGTGAGATACAATATGGCATACATTTCACAGTTCAGGGGGCAATGCTGAAGGAGCGTCACAATCCCCTAGCTCAATTACATTGGGATAAGCGAGGTCTATGCACATTACGGTATACCGAGCTGGATCGCTTAGCAACCTGACAAAATGGCCGCCGACCGTGAACTCCCAGCACGTGGCAGCGCTCGGATATGGAGTGAGATACAATATGGCATACATTTCACAGTTCAGGGGGCAATGCTGAAGGAGCGTCACAATCCCCTAGCTCAATTACACTGGGATAAGCGAGGTCTACTGTATGCACATTACGGTATACCAAGCTGGATCGCTTAGCAACCTGACAAAATGGCCGCCGACCGTGAACTCCCAGCACGTGGCAGCGCTCGGATATGGAGTGAGATACAATATGGCATACATTTCACAGTTCAGGGGGCAATGCTGAAGGAGCGTCACAATCCCCTAGCTCAATTACATTGGGATAAGCGAGGTCTATGCACACTACGGTATACCGAGCTGGATCGCTTAGCAACCTGACAAAATGGCCGCCGACCGTGAACTCCCAGCACGTGGCAGCGCTCGGATATGTAGTGAGATACAATATGGCATACATTTCACAGTTCAGGGGGCAATGCTGAAGGAGCGTCACAATCCCCTAGCTCAATTACACTGGGATAAGCGAGGTCTACTGTATGCACATTACGGTATACCGAGCTGGATCGCTTAGCAACCTGACAAAATGGCCGCCGACCGTGAACTCCCAGCACGTGGCAGCGCTCGGATATGTAGTGAGATACAATATGGCATACATTTCACAGTTCAGGGGGCAATGCTGAAGGAGCGTCACAATCCCCTAGCTCAATTACATTGGGATAAGCGAGGTCTATGCACATTACGGTATACCGAGCTGGATCGCTTAGCAACCTGACAAAATGGCCACCGACCGTGAACTCCCAGCACGTGGCAGCGCTCGGATATGTAGTGAGATACAGTATGGCATACATTTTAAAATACACCGGGATAAGTTGTACAGGCCATGGAGCAATGCACAGGGACATTCATCATTTACGTACAGTATATAAATAATTGTAAACCGTAAATGAAAGAATTACCGGTCAAATACTGTATGACGAAACTGTGTCAATGAGCTGGAACAGTATGGCCTGTGAAGAAGTTTTCGAAGGCAGAAACGGAGAGCAAATTATCAGGAGATTTCTGAAAGGTCGGAGAAGATCCACACAGCAAGTCTGCTTACGAGGAAACAGCTTTGCAAAGTGGGTAGCGGGGCGGTGACTGAGACGCTCTTTATAATGTACTGTACCTGTAACTACAGTAACTTAAAGTACAGTAATCTACAGTAATGTACTGTACTTACAATCCCTTATGGCCTGCAGGCGTCGTGGGGTCCTCCTCACGAGGTCGCTCCATCTCCTCTGGAGAGACCTCACCGTTCTCCTCCGGTTGTAGGTCCGGAGGATATCCCTGCTGGCCCTCCTATATGCCCTAACTTTCTCCTCGTTGCTGGCGAGAGTTCTGTCCCGCCAGCGAACGAGGAGACGCAGCTCACCCAGAGCATAGGGACGGTCACGTACTACAGGTACAGCAGCCATGCTTATGCTCAATGAGCGATCCAGACGTCGTGCGTCTCAGATGTCGTGCGTCTCAGACGTCGTGCGTTCCAGGCATTCAACGTACAGTACTGTAGTTACTGTACTTTGTGACAGTTTCCCTTAGTTTTACATATGCCCTTTCTTTGACCACAGTATTTTCCACTGTCTTGCCCTACGCCCTTCCCTCCTGGGAGCCTTCACAGGTCTTATGCTATACACAAATACCGAAGATGCACAGTCCGTCAGAATACACTCATTTCATTCACGCTGTTTGGGTGCATTTAGCGTAAAGAATCGCTCCTGCAGATGTACTTTGATTTATGTGAAACCTGTGTGCATCCTTCCATTGACTGTCTTACAATGTAAATAAAATAATACAGTGCATTATTACAGAAAAAAAAAAAAAAAAGAAAGAAAGCACATCATGTCTCGAACCCTGGACCCCCAGTGAGGGAGGTGGGAGCCTTCACCCCTAGCCCACGACGCCTCATGAGAGATTTCTAATTTCATGTGTGAAAGTACTGCAAACAGCGCCCGGCCATCGCCCCATTGCTGTTGGTTTATGCCTTAGAGGACTCGGACGCTCGCATTTGTAAAGCACGGTGTTTTCCTCCGCCTCCTGCTAGCCTGTTGCCCTTCCCCCATGGGAGCCTGCACAGATCATGCAGTAGACAGGGAGGGAATGCAGGTCATGTGCAATACACAAACGCCCACTGTAGTACTATTTTGCTCACTTACAGTACCGTACTGTAGGTTGCATTTAGCGTAAAGAATCGCTCCTGCAGATGTACTTTGATTTATGTGAAACCTGTGTGCATCCTTCCATTGGATGTACTGTATTGGAGAGAAAAAAAAAAATGTTAAAGTGAATGTCACGGGAACACATTAAAAATAAGGTTGGCACTTCCTTCCCATTGGTGTTGGTTTACAGTATGCCGTAGTGTACTCGGACGCTCATGTAATTGCATTTCAAAGGCACAGTATTTTCCATCGTCTCCCCCCTACCCCCATCGCCCTTCCCCCCTGGGGGCCTGCACAGGGAGGAAATTCAGGTCCTGTGCAATGCACAAACGCTGAAGATCTACAGTACTGTTTTGCTTAGTTGGTAGCGCCAGAATACACTCATTTCATTCACGCTGTTTGGGTGCATTTAGCGTAAAGAATCGCTCCTGCAGATGTACTTTGATTTATGTGAAACCTGTGTGCATCCTTCCATTGACTGTCTTACAATGTAAATAAAATAATACAGTGCATTATTACAGAAAAAAAAAAAAAAAAGAAAGAAAGCACATCATGTCTCGAACCCTGGACCCCCAGTGAGGGAGGTGGGAGCCTTCACCCCTAACCCACGACGCCTCATGAGAGATTTCCAATTTCATGTGTGAAAGTACTGCAAACAGCGCCCGGCCCTCGCCCCATTGCTGTTGGTTTATGCCTTAGAGGACTCGGACGCTCGCATTTGTAAAGCACGGTGTTTTCCTCCGCCTCCTGCTAGCCTGTTGCCCTTCCCCCATGGGAGCCTGCACAGATCATGCAGTAGACAGGGAGGGAATGCAGGTCATGTGCAATACACAAACGCCCACTGTAGTACTATTTTGCTCACTTACAGTACCGTACTGTAGGTTGCATTTAGCGTAAAGAATCGCTCCTGCAGATGTACTTTGATTTATGTGAAACCTGTGTGCATCCTTCCATTGGATGTACTGTATTGGAGAGAAAAAAAAAAATGTTAAAGTGAATGTCACGGGAACACATTAAAAATAAGGTTGGCACTTCCTTCCCATTGGTGTTGGTTTACAGTATGCCGTAGTGTACTCGGACGCTCATGTAATTGCATTTCAAAGGCACAGTATTTTCCATCGTCTCCCCCCTACCCCCATCGCCCTTCCCCCCTGGGGGCCTGCACAGGGAGGAAATTCAGGTCCTGTGCAATGCACAAACGCTGAAGATCTACAGTACTGTTTTGCTTAGTTGGTAGCGCCAGAATACACTCATTTCATTCACGCTGTTTGGGTGCATTTAGCGTAAAGAATCGCTCCTGCAGATGTACTTTGATTTATGTGAAACCTGTGTGCATCCTTCCATTGACTGTCTTACAATGTAAATAAAATAATACAGTGCATTATTACAGAAAAAAAAAAAAAAAAGAAAGAAAGCACATCATGTCTCGAACCCTGGAACCCCAGTGAGGGAGGTGGGAGCCTTCACCCCTAACCCACGACGCCTCATGAGAGATTTCTAATTTCATGTGTGAAAGTACTGCAAACAGCGCCCGGCCCTCGCCCCATTGCTGTTGGTTTATGCCTTAGAGGACTCGGACGCTCGCATTTGTAAAGCACGGTGTTTTCCTCCGCCTCCTGCTAGCCTGTTGCCCTTCCCCCATGGGAGCCTGCACAGAACATGCAGTAGACAGGGAGGGAATGCAGGTCATGTGCAATACACAAACGCCCACTGTAGTACTATTTTGCTCACTTACAGTACCGTACTGTAGGTTGCATTTAGCGTAAAGAATCGCTCCTGCAGATGTACTTTGATTTATGTGAAACCTGTGTGCATCCTTCCATTGGATGTACTGTATTGGAGAGAAAAAAAAAATGTTAAAGTGAATGTCACGGGAACACATTAAAAATAAGGTTGGCACTTCCTTCCCATTGGTGTTGGTTTACAGTATGCCGTAGTGTACTCGGACGCTCATGTAATTGCATTTCAAAGGCACAGTATTTTCCATCGTCTCCCCCCTACCCCCATCGCCCTTCCCCCCTGGGGGCCTGCACAGGGAGGAAATTCAGGTCCTGTGCAATGCACAAACGCTGAAGATCTACAGTACTGTTTTGCTTAGTTGGTAGCGCCAGAATACACTCATTTCATTCACGCTGTTTGGGTGCATTTAGCGTAAAGAATCGCTCCTGCAGATGTACTTTGATTTATGTGAAACCTGTGTGCATCCTTCCATTGACTGTCTTACAATGTAAATAAAATAATACAGTGCATTATTACAGAAAAAAAAAAAAAAAAGAAAGAAAGCACATCATGTCTCGAACCCTGGACCCCCAGTGAGGGAGGTGGGAGCCTTCACCCCTAACCCACGACGCCTCATGAGAGATTTCTAATTTCATGTGTGAAAGTACTGCAAACAGCGCCCGGCCCTCGCCCCATTGCTGTTGGTTTATGCCTTAGAGGACTCGGACGCTCGCATTTGTAAAGCACGGTGTTTTCCTCCGCCTCCTGCTAGCCTGTTGCCCTTCCCCCATGGGAGCCTGCACAGATCATGCAGTAGACAGGGAGGGAATGCAGGTCATGTGCAATACACAAACGCCCACTGTAGTACTATTTTGCTCACTTACAGTACCGTACTGTAGGTTGCATTTAGCGTAAAGAATCGCTCCTGCAGATGTACTTTGATTTATGTGAAACCTGTGTGCATCCTTCCATTGACTGTCTTACAATGTAAATAAAATAATACAGTGCATTATTACAGAAAAAAAAAAAAGAAAGAAAGAAAGCACATCATGTCTCGAACCCTGGACCCCCAGTGAGGGAGGTGGGAGCCTTCACCCCTAGCCCACGACGCCTCATGAGAGATTTCCAATTTCATGTGTGAAAGTACTGCAAACAGCGCCCGGCCCCCGCCCCATTGCTGTTGGTTTATGCCTTAGAGGACTCGGACGCTCGCATTTGTAAAGCACGGTGTTTTCCTCCGCCTTCTGCTAGTCCTCCATTCCCATTATGCATTAGCGAACTCAGACGCTCATATATTTTAAAAGCACGGTGTTTATACATTGTACTGTACATTCTTCCTTTTACACAATTACTGTAGTTGCGTCTCCATACACATACAGTACTGTACTCCATACTTTTTCCACCGCCTCCCGTTACGCCTACAGTATTGCCAGAGCTGTAGATCAATCCGCCGCTATACTGTACGATCGAAAGTACTGGATTAGTGGAGCATTAGCCACACAGTGGTGGAGATGTGTAATGCATGATGAGTATCTAGATCGTCTCAACGCGCCTGCCTGTGATTAAACTCAGCTATCGCCTTAGCGTGGCTAAACGCCCGTCTCGGCGGAGAAACAGTCAAGATAAAGTTGGCTACATCTGTATGTAATAGAGATATTTTATTATTACAGGTTGAGTATCCCATATCCAAATATTCCGAAATACGGAATATTCCGAATTACGGAATTTTTGGAGTGAGAGTGAGATAGGGAAACCTTTGTTTTCAGGTGGCTCAATGTACACAAACTTTCTTAAATACACAAAGTTATTAAAAATATTGTATTAAATGACCTTCAGGCTGTGTGTATAAGGCGTATATGAAACATAAATGAATTGTGTGAATGTACACAAAGTTTGTTTCATGCACAAAGTAATTAAAAATATTGGCTAAAATTACCTTCAGGCTGTGTGTATAAGGTGTATATGAAACATAAATGCATTATGTGCATAGACTTAGGTCCCATCGCCATGATATCCCATTATGGTATGCAATTATTCCAAAATACGGAATAATCCGATATCCAAAATTCTTCTGGTCCCAAGCATTTTGGATATGGGATACTCAACCTGTATATATTTTATTAAATTATATATACTGCCCAATATAGGGTTAATATGGGAATATGTATATACGATTTAAATGTGTCCAATATGGGTATTGAGACGTTGGAAATTATGTCCCTGTAAAATGTATCTAGTATATAGCATACAGGGATTTAAACCACTATATTATTGTGCTTGTGTGAAACTGACAAAATTAGAAAATTAGGTGGATCTAATTAATCAATTAAGACTGGAGCTTAAAAAGGTGATGGACCTGTTGGTCAGAAGTCTTGAGGAAGTCCTGGTGCATTGTGGGACAAAACACGATGCATTACCTATACTGGATGTGCCCAGGGCCGGATTAACAATGGGGCGGATGGAGCTGCAGCTCCAGGCCACCCATTGAAAATAGGCCCACAGAGCTCCCTTCCAGTGCAGCCAGTGATGACAGGAAAAAAAATCCTGTCATCATCAGCAGCAGCACACTCACCTCCTTGCCGCCCAGCCACACATCCACCCCGAACCGGCCGGCTGAAGTCCCAACCACCCGTGGGCTTATTCAAAACTACAGTAGCTGCCTTTGTCTGAATGTGCCCGAGGCCCCGCCCCCGGATCCGCCCGAGGCCCCGCCCCCATACCGACCCGAAGCTCCGCCCCCGCATCCGATGTTACACAGTCTGGTGTCGAGCAGCACAAAGTCACAAACTGTACAACAGTAAAAGTAGAAGAGCAAGGTAGGTGCTGCAGTGGTCACAATGTCAATCCATACATTTATTAAGTAAGAGGAATGGGTGCATAATTTAATGATATTATAAAAGGGGTTAGGACAGGCAGCTCAAGTCATAGAAATACTGCATATAAAGGGGGAGGTTAGTGGGCAAAAGTTACATACACATATAAGGAGGAACAGGGCCAAAGTTCAATATAAAGGGGGTCAGGAGGCACAACTTAAATATAAAAGGGAGGATATAGGTACTATGTAAATAATATATATAATGGGGGTAGGTGACATCATAACTAAATATGTAAGGGGGCATGTCGCATAAATTAATAAAAGAACATATTACCATCAGTATAAACCGCTGCACCTGTATATAACGCCCACATGTATATACTGCTGCACCTGTGTATAACGCCAACGTATATACTGCTGCGCCTGTGTATAACGCCCACATGTATATACTATAGTGCTGCACCTGTGTATAATGCCCCCATGTATATACCGCTGCGCCTGTGTATAATGCCCACGTATATATACTGCTGCGCCTGTGTATAATGCTGACGAGTATATACCGCTACACCTGTGTGTAACGCCCACATGTATGTACTGCTGCACCTGTGTGTAACGCTGACATGTATATACTGCTGCACCTGTGTATAATGCCCACATATATATGCTGCTGCACCTGTGTATAATGCCCACATGTATATACTGCTGCACCCGTGTATAATGCCCACATGTATATACCGCTGCACCTGTGTATAATGCCCACATGTATATACTGCTGCACCTGTGTATAATGCCCACATGCACCCTTGGACTCATTTATTGTGTGTAAATCTGGCTCTGGTACTAGCCAGTGCTTCCTCAGCCATTTTCCTCACCGCACATCCCTGGTGGTAGGGCACATAGATTATAAGCTTCACTGGGGCAGGGACTGATGTGAATGGGCAAACACTCTCTGCAAAGCACTGTGGAATATGTGTGAGCTATATAAATAACTGGTAATGTTAAAAATCATTTTTATTGGCCTGCATTGATCAGGAAAACACAACAAAGTGCAAGGAGTGTGTGCTGTGTATGACGGCGGGGAGCACTGGCTATGGATTGATAGCTACTCCCCCACCCCCACCAACATACTAGTAGCTCAAAGAGTCATAAACTGCTCAACTGTAGATGCCTGGGCGTAGAAAAAGTGAATTACCAGAGAGAGGCCAATGTTAATTTATTAACCTAATTTGTGTTTCCAGAGAGCTTATTTATTAACCAGTATTAGCATTCCGGCAGACTTTAAAAAAAACAGTTTTCAAGGTGCGCCATTTTCTTTTTTCTCTTATTTTTCACACTGGCTGCGCAGCCTGCAGGGGTAGAGAGGGTATGCATGGAAACGTGAGAAGGTGCGGCTGCAACACTGTAGACCTGTTCTCTCTGACATTTACTGAGCATCGCGGCTGTAAAGTAAGGAGGGTGATGAAGGAAAGGTCGGTCCAGAATGTGAGGGATGGAGCAGAGTAATGGAGGACAGGAGGGGCTGGAGTGTGATGGATGGAGCAGAGTGAAGGAGGAGGGGCTGGAGTGTGAGGAATGGAGCAGAGTGATGGAGGAGAGGAAGGGCTGGAGTGTGAGGGAAGGAGCAGAGTGATGGCGGAGAGGAGGTGCCGGAGTGTGAGGGATGGAGCAGAGTGATGGCGGAGAGGAGGTGCCGGAGTGTGAGGGAAGGAGCAGAGTGATGGTGGAGAAGAGGGGCTGGAGTGTGAGGGAAGGAGCAAAGTGATGGTGGAGAGGAGGGGCTGGAGTGTGAGGGATGGAGCAGAGTGATGGAGGAGAGGAGTGACCGGAGTGTGAGGGAAGGAGCAGAGTGATGGCGGAGAGGAGGTGCCGGAGTGTGAGGGAAGGAGCAAAGTGATGGTGGAGAGGAGGGGCTGGAGTGTGAGGGATGGAGCAGAGTGATGGAGGAGAGGAGTGACCGGAGTGTGAGGGAAGGAGCAGAGTGATGGCGGAGAGGAGGTGCCGGAGTGTGAGGGAAGGAGCAGAGTGATGGCGGAGAGGAGGTGCCGGAGTGTGAGGGAAGGAGCAGAGTGATGGCGGAGAGGAGGGGCCAGAGTATGAGGGATGGAGCAGAGTGATGGCGGAGAGGAGGGACCAGAGTATGAGGGATGGAGCAGAGTGATGGAGGAGAGGAGGGGACCGGAGTTTGAGGGAAGGAGCAGAGTGATGGTGGAGAGGAGGGGCAAGAGTATGAGGGATGGAGCAGAGTGATGGCGGAGAGGAGGGACCGGAGTTTGAGGGAAGGAGCAGAGTGAAAGAGGAGAGGAAGGGCTGGAGTGTGAGGGATGGAGCAGAGTGATGGAGGAGAGGAAGGGCTGGAGTGTGAGGGATGGAGCAGAGTAATGGAGGACAGGAGGGGCCAGAGTATGAGGGAAGGAGCAGAGTGATGGAGGAGAGGAGGGGACAGAGTGTGATGGATAGAGCAGAGTGATGGAGGAGAGGAAGGGATGGAGCAGAGTGAAGGAGGAGAGAAAGGGCTGCAGTGTGAGGGATGGAGCAGAGTGATGTAGGAGAGGAGTGACCGGAGTGTGAGGGAAGGAGCAGAGTGATGAAGGAGAGGAAGGGCTGGAGTGTGAGGGATGGAGCAGAGTGATGGAGGAGAGAAAGGGCTGGAGTGTAAGGGATGGAGCAGAGTAATGGAGGACAGGAGGGGCCAGAGTATGAGGGTAGGAGCAGAGTGATGGAGGAGAGGAGGTGCTGGAGTGTGAGGGATGGAGTAGAGGAGGTGCCAGAGTCGGATGGATGGAGCAGAGTGATGGAGGAGAGGAGGGACCGGAGTGTGAGGGAAGGAGCAGAGTGATGGAGGAGAGGAGGTGCCGGAGTGTGAGGGATGGAGCAGAGTAATGGAGGGCAGGAGGGGCCAGAGTATGAGAGAAGGATCAGAGTGATGGAGGAGAGGAGGGGCCGGAGTGTGATGGATGGAGCAGAGTGATGGAGGAGTGGAGGTGCTGGAGTGTAAGGGATGGAGCAGAGTGATGGAGGAGAGGAGGTGCTGGAGTGTGAGGGAAGGAGCAAAGTGATGGAGGAGAGGAGGTGCCGGAGTGTGAGGGATGGAGCAGTGTAATGGAGGACAGGAGGGGCCAGAGTATGAGGGATTGAGCAGAGTGATGGAAGAGAGGAGGGGTCGGAGTGTGAGGGATGGAGCAGAGTAATGGAGGAGAGGAGGTGCCGGAGTGTGAGGGATGGAGCAGAGTAATGGAGGACAGGAGGGGCCAGAGTATGAGGGAATGAGCAGAGTGATGGAGGAGAGGAGGGGCTGGAGTGTGAGGGATGGAGCTGAGTGATGGAGGAGAGGAGGTGCTGGAGTGTAAGGGATGGAGCAGAGTGATGGAGGAGAGGAGGTGCTGGAGTGTGAGGGAAGGAGCAGAGTGATGGAGGAGAGGAGGTGCCGGAGTGTGAGGGATGGAGCAGTGTAATGGAGGACAGGAGGGGCCAGAGTATGAGGGATGGAGCAGAGTGATGGAGGAGAGGAGGGGCTGGAGTGTGAGGGATGGAGCAGAGTGATGGAGGAGAGGAGGTGCTGGAGTGTAAGGGATGGAGCAGAGTGATGGAGGAGAGGAGGTGCTGGAGTGTGAGGGAAGGAGCAGAGTGATGGAGGAGAGGAGGTGCCGGAGTGTGAGGGATGGAGCAGTGTAATGGAGGGCAGGAGGGGCCAGAGTATGAGGGATGGAGCAGAGTGATGGCGGAGAGGAGGGACCGGAGTTTGAGGGAAGGAGCAGAGTGATGGAGGAGAGGAAGGGCTGGAGTGTGAGGGATGGAGCAGAGTGATGGAGGAGAGGAAGGGCTGGAGTGTGAGGGATGGAGCAGAGTAATGGAGGACTGGAGGGGCCAGAGTATGAGGGAAGGAGCAGAGTGATGGAGGAGAGGAGGGGACAGAGTGTGATGGATGGAGCAGAGTGATGGAGGAGAGGAAGGGATGGAGCAGAGTGATGGAGGAGAGAAAGGGCTGCAGTGTGAGGGATGGAGCAGAGTGATGTAGGAGAGGAGTGACCGGAGTGTGAGGGAAGGAGCAGAGTGATGAAGGAGAGGAAGGGCTGGAGTGTGAGGGATGGAGCAGAGTGATGGAGGAGAGGAAGGGCTGGAGTGTGAGGGATGGAGCAGAGTAATGGAGGACAGGAGGGGCCAGAGTATGAGGGAAGGAGCAGAGTGATGGAGGAGAGGAGGTGCTGGAGTGTGAGGGATGGAGTAGAGGAGGTGCCGGAGTCGGATGGATGGAGCAGAGTGATGGAGGAGAGGAGGGACCGGAGTGTGAGGGAAGGAGCAGAGTGATGGAGGAGAGGAGGTGCCGGAGTGTGAGGGATGGAGCAGAGTAATGGAGGGCAGGAGGGGCCAGAGTATGAGGGAAGGAGCAGAGTGATGGAGGAGAGGAGGGGCCGGAGTGTGATGGATGGAGCAGAGTGATGGAGGAGTGGAGGTGCTGGAGTGTAAGGGATGGAGCAGAGTGATGGAGGAGAGGAGGTGCTGGAGTGTGAGGGAAGGAGCAAAGTGATGGAGGAGAGGAGGTCCCGGAGTGTGAGGGATGGAGCAGTGTAATGGAGGACAGGAGGGGCCAGAGTATGAGGGATTGAGCAGAGTGATGGAAGAGAGGAGGGGTCGGAGTGTGAGGGATGGAGCAGAGTAATGGAGGAGAGGAGGTGCCGGAGTGTGAGGGATGGAGCAGAGTAATGGAGGACAGGAGGGGCCAGAGTATGAGGGAATGAGCAGAGTGATGGAGGAGAGGAGGGGCTGGAGTGTGAGGGATGGAGCAGAGTGATGGAGGAGAGGAGGTGCTGGAGTGTAAGGGATGGAGCAGAGTGATGGAGGAGAGGAGGTGCTGGAGTGTGAGGGATGGAGCAGAGTGATGGAGGAGAGGAGGTGCCGGAGTGTGAGGGATGGAGCAGTGTAATGGAGGACAGGAGGGGCCAGAGTATGAGGGATTGAGCAGAGTGATGGAAGAGAGGAGGGGTCGGAGTGTGATGGATGGAGCAGAGTGATGGAGGAGAGGAGGTGCCGGAGTGTGGTGGATGGAGCAGAGTGATGGAGGAGAAGAGGGACCGGAGTGTGAGGGAAGGAGCAGAATGATGGAGGAGAGGAGGGTCCGGAGTGGGAGGAATGTCAGTGTAGAGGAGCTGGAAGGGGGCAGTCACCAGCACTGTAAAAGCACTGTAAAGAAGATTGAGAGCACAGTTTGAAGTTAAGTAGCTAATGCTAATAATAAGGTGTGATCCGGTATTGGTTTCGAGAGTTGCTGTTTTGGAGTAGATGGAAGTGGGGGGATATGTGGGTCACAAGGCAAAGTCTCAACTTGCACCCCCCAAGCACATTTTATATGCCATAAGACCATCCAGATGCCCCCAATATGCCTTCAGACTCCTTCATATGCCTGTATAAGTCATTACACTCTTCCACATGCTCTTTATATACCATTAGATCCAATGAGATATGCAATCAGGACCCCGCCCCCTCATAGGCTCTACCCCCTTATTTAGGTCTGCTTCAGAAATTTCCCCAACTGGCTTTCCATCCCAATTTGCCCCTGCTTCCATGGATGTCAGAGCAGAGCTGGAGTACAAAACCCGGCAAGTTACAGTACACACCAGGCGCGTGGGTTTCCTCTCCCATATTTAAGTGGTGTCTGTGTCAGTAAGTTTATCTGTGTTGTCTGTGTCAGTAAGTAGCATCTGTCAGTAAGTGTGTGTTGTGTTTGTCAGTAGGTGGTGTCTGAGTCAGTATGTGTGCGTCAGTAAGTGGTATCGGTGTCAGTAAGGGCTGTTTGTGTCAGTAAGTGGTGTTTGTGCCTGTGTATTTGTATCAGTAATTTGTATCTGTGTCAGTAACGGGTGTCTGTCATTAAGTATGTACAGTATGTACCAATAAGTGATGTCTGTGTCTGTAAGGGGTATCTGTCAGTAAGTGGTGTTTGTGTCATTAAACGTGTGCATCATTAAGAGTTTGCCAGTAAGCTGTCAGTGGTGTGTGTGTCAATAAGTGGTGTGTGTGTGTGTGTGTGTGTGTGTGTGTGTGTGTGTGTGTGTGTGTGTGTATCTGTCTGTCTGTCTAGCAGTGTGTTGGTGTCAGTAAGTGGAATCTGTATTACTAAGGGTTGTATGTGTTGGTAAGTGGTGTCTGCCAGTAAGTGTGTAAGCAAGTGGTGTCTGTGCTGGTGTGTCCCAGGAGCCCTCTGTTCCCTGTATGCCCAGTATTGCCCCATATTTTCTAATCTTTCCACATCTGTTCTGTTTTGCCTCATCATTGCTCCTCTTTAGACATCTCCACCTTTCCAGCTCTCTCTGTTACATGGGGGTCACTGTGATGCTCCCTGTATATGGTGGTCACTAATGCTCTGTATTACATGGTGGTCACACATTTTTTCTTGCTATAGTTAACTATTAAGTGGTTGAAGGTAGGCACTAGCTATGCCCTCCATGGAGATAGCTACACTCATGGCACAGGCCACACCCCCTTTTTAGACCACAGACATACCACACATATCACCAGAGCAGGCCCTAACCAATATGATGCCCTAGGCAAGATTTTGGCTGGTGTCCCATAGCACCACCGCTAGTTCCGCCTCTGACCCTGCACCCCTTTCCCAGCAGCATCACCTCTCACCCATAGAAATCCTCATTTTGGTGTTCACATTTTATTATGCGATAGTGTCCCTAATTCACATTACACCACACTGTACACCACTTTACATTATATGTACGTTACGCCATAAAGTAGTGCCCCTTATTCACATTACATCACACTGAATTGATCCTTATTCACATTACACCACACCATATTGCTCTTTATTCACATTAGACCACACAGTAATGTCCTTTCTATACGTTACGCCACACAGTAGAGCACCTTATACTCATAATGCCACACATTAGTAATGCATTTATACACATAATACCACACAGCAATGCACCATACACATCAGCCGCACATTATTAATGCCCTTATACACATAATGCCACACATTAGTAATGCATTTATACACATAATACCACACAGAAATGCACCATACACATAAGCCGCACATTATTAATGCCCTTATACACATAATGACACACATAGTGTCACTTACACATTTGCTGCACATTATTAATGCATTTATACACATGACTACTGCACAACCAACCCAGCCACACACAGCACTCACATGGCTGCTAACACTGTGACCGCTGCCTCTGCTTGGATACAGATGTGTCCACATCCATCTTGCCTCAATACACCATGCAGCAGGAGATGCTTGGCATGAGTCAGCTGGCTGCTCTGCTAACGTCAGGCACCTTTTTTTTTATTAAAATGCATCTTATTTGCATTACTTTGTGGCTAGGATGCACAAGCAGCCTCTGCTGATTAAAATAATATGTGGCATGCCTATATTCTGTGTGCGACTATGGCTGTATCTGCATATGGAATGGTACGTTACAGTGATTTCCAGGAATACACTGTAACGTAGCATTTCATATGCAGATACAGCCGCATTTACACACAGAATATAGGCATGCTGCATATCATTTTAATCAGCAGAGGCTGATTGTGCCCCAATTGCCTAGTTTGCATATGCCTAGGGCCGGCTCTGCATATCACATCACTAGTTACACCACCGCAACGCTGGTCACACCTCCCTCCGGAGCACACAATAGGCCCTTCATAAATGTCAGCTCCAGGCCCATGTGGACCTTTATCTGGCACTGGATGTGCCGTGGACCATACAAAGAAATTCTGCACCTGTGACTGCTACGGTGACCATGAAAATCCACCCGAAGCTGTAATTTATCCTTACATACTATCTCCTCCCGCGAGTGTGCTCTCCTGACCCGGAGCGGGGACGTCCTCACCACCGGAGAAAGAAGGGAGACTACAGCAGCGTCCAGTGAACATCGCCGCTATTAGCGAGAGAGATGCCAGCACCAGCTGTATTTGGAGTGAGACGGAGGTCACGCTGATACGGGGATCTCATTCATTACAATCAGAGGACATTCTACACCGCCCAGGGAGGGTAAGACTAACACGGTCACTTACTACTCATCATTGCCAGGACGCCGGCTTTGTTTCAGTTATACAGCAGCAGAGACTATTTTTCTCACTCAGCCCATGGACATTCAATTGTTTCTTTTCTTTTCTTTTTCTAATTGATATAAAGACCTAGTACTAACAATAAACACAGAGTGGTTATATTGTTTCCACTCAATTTTATTCACAAGCTATCTCAGCAGCTGAATTATTTATGTACTAGTGGGTGATTTTAAATCAGTTAGGGACATGTTATGTGTATGTTAATAAAATTTAGTGTATGTTTGTACAAAGCAGAGGTCTCCTAACATTCATATTTGTGCAGCTTATTACACTGATGGTATTACAACTATATATTTATATCCTAAGCGCAGTGCTTTCCTTTGTATTCTTTATTTTAACTGCTTGAGACCTTAAACCAGTCTCTGAGCATTTGCAGCTGGGAGAATTGTTAATTAATTGATGATCTTAATTGATATCAACCAGCGCCAGGAGGTAGTGTTAGCTACCACCATAATTGTTGAGCATACAGGGCCAATGTAATGTTATTTTCAACAGCAGCACCCCTATATTTTACAGCATACGGGACCAGTGTACTTTTATTTTAACAGCAGCACGCATGTATTTTTACAGCATACAAGACAGGGCCAGTGTAGGAGGAGGACGTGTCTGGACTAGTTCCTGAGTTCCAGACGCTACCCTTGTGATCCCGCCCCCCTCTCCCAGCTGTGGGAGATAGGGAGTGGGCAGCTGTGCAGGAGAGTCCCCGGCTGTAAGGCCTTGACTAGGGCTGAAACAAAAAGCATGGTTGTGGACATAGATTTCCTTTTTTGGTATGAGGAGGGTGCAGGGAATTCCTCTTGCAATCCCTGCAAAGGTAAAGAAGAAAACACTGGCTTATTTAAGTGCCCAGACTGCAGTGTCGGATGCTGCCGTGGTCATAATGGTGAGAAAAATCCCGACTGGCAGGTCCCTGTCCCCCTCTCCACCTGTAGTGCCTCTGAGTACCCCTACAACATCTGTTGGGGGGGAATGCGGGTGCTGGCAGTGGTCTCAGGACAGAGACTGAGAGGGTGCACAAGGACCCACAAGGATGAAGGTAAAGATGATGAGGAGATGGAGTTACTGGTGAGTGCCCCCTCATGCAGCGATGTGCCCCAGATGTGGATTCGGCTGTCAGTGAGAGAACTGACAGCAGTGAATTGGTGGTAGGCTCTGGCGAAGCAGTGGTGGGGGGTTCCGTGGAGCAAGACAGCCTGGAAGAAGATGATGAATTTTCAAAGAGTAAGGACAAGTATGGAAACTTTACTCTGCAGGAGCTGATCTTTTGTCTAAACGCACTCAAGCAAAGAATGCAAAAAAGAAAATAAATACTTGCCGTGTTTGGGAGCATCAAGGACTGAGAGATGAAATAGAATGAATGAATAGAATGCCCTGATTAACATTGTAGACAAAGACCGGTACAAGATTAATAAAATCCAAGAGGACGCTGCTGTAAAAGAAAAAGAAAAAGAAAAGGCAGAAAAAGTTGTAATTCAAAGTTCCCAGCTGAGAAGGGGTTAATCACAGTAACATCCTTTCTGGATTCCCCCCTTACGAAGCCGGTGCTGGAGGCAGCAGGATTGGCTGAGGCGCAAAGGCTAAGCGGTGATGAGTGGCTGGGAGATCACAGTGATGAGCGGTCTAATGAGGTAAAGGAGGCGGAGAACTAGGTTTGTCATGGAGGCGGCAGGGCAGACTTTGGGTAGCGGCATGGGAACTCTTGCTGACATGAAAAGGGACGGGGTTGTGGAGAGCAGACCGGGGGGTCCGCTCTCGGGGCTGTCAAGTCGCCTGGGGTAGCAGTGCGGACTGCAGCTCAGAGTCTGATGGCAGATAAACTGAGCAGGGCACAGGGAGGCGTGGAGGTTGAAGCCGCTATTGAGATGGCAGGGTCTGTAAAAGTATTGGACTCTTGGGTGACCACGGGGCTGGCAGCCAAAAATATACAGGGAGTAGGGAAAGGGAAGGTGTTGGCACAAGGAATGCCAAATCTGAATAAAGATGGACTTGATAAAGAACAAATACCGATTGTTGACAGCATTTATGGAGGACTACAGGTACCAGCCATAGTGTTGAAAGCTGTACAATTGATTCAGGAAGTTTCTCTAAAAAAAACTGAAAAAAAGAAAAATGTGGTGGAAAAAGTACAAAATGTAATAAATGTGGAAAATGAGATTGCATCTGGTTCTGGTGTTAAACCAGGCAAATCGTCATATGCAAATACGGTTTCTAAAGTTAAAAATGTTGAAAAGGATGGTATGCAGCAGGGAGTGGAGAGTGGAGGTGGTGGTTACGCCTGCAGGAACCTGCTGCGGTTTAAATGGTTGCGTGAAGGAGAGATCCCATCTAAAGGGAAATTATAAAAAATTGTATTTGATTTGGGTTTCAATGCATCCGATTTATTAGCTTGTATTTTGTGAACTTTGATGTAACTTTTGTGTCTAATAGAGAAATGCATAGGTGTCCGGTGAAATGGTTTGAGAATTGGTTGGAGGAGGTATATAAGAATTTCAGGATGATTGTGACAGAATGGCTAGATATTGTCAAGGTGACGATCCTTGTAAGGAATGAATCCATCCCAGAAGGCAACGTTAAGTATTGTCTGTCCAGGCAGTGTTATGAGGTGAAGAGTCTGATAAAAACTGACTTCACCTTAGGCGGTTGGGGAGGAGACTTGGCAGCCAATATTAAGATGTGGAGGATGGATGGGGAAGTTAAACATATATTGACACATACTATTATTCTCAGAGCCGGCCCTAACCAATATGATGCCCTAGGCAAGATTTTGGCTGGTGCCCCCTAGCACCACCGCTAGTTCCGCCTCTGACCCTGCGCCCTTTTCCCAGCACCATCACCCCTCACCCATAGCAGTCCTTTTTTTGTTTTCCTACCCCCTGTAATTTAAATAAGAACAGTGTGCACATTCAGCGCACAGCCCAAAAAGGTATGAGTTTTTGCTGGCAAGGGGCATGGCCACACATTAGTACCCCCAGTTAAAATTATGCCTCACAGTAGTGCAACTTTATTCACAATTTATCATACGATGTGTCCCCTATTCACATTACATCACACAGTAGTACCAATTTACCTTATATACATTACTTCTCACAGTAGTGCCCCTTATTCACATAACATCATACTGAATTGCTCCTTATTCACATTACACTATACCATATTGCTCTTTATTCACATTAGACCACACAGTAGTGCCCTTTCTATACGTTACGCCACACAGTAGAGCACCTTATACACATAATGCCACACATTGGTAATGCATTTATACACATAATACCACACAGTAACGCCCCTTACACATATGACACACATTATTAATGTCCTTATAAACATAATGCGCCTTACACATTATGCCAACCCTTATTAATGCCCTTATACACATAATTTCCCTTACACATATGCCGCACATTGTTAATGCCCTTATACACATAATGACACACATAGTGCTCCTTACACATATGTTACACATTATTAATGCCCTTATATAAATAATGACACATATAGTTCCTGGCGTGAGTCAATTGGCAGCTCTGCTAATGTCGGGTGCCTATTTTTTATGAAAATGCATCTTATTTGCATTGCTATGTGGGGCTAGGATGCACAAGTAGCTTCTGCTGATTAAAATGATATGCAGCATGCCTATATACTGTGTGTGACTCTGGCTGTATCTGCATACGAAATGCTACACACAGAATATAGCCATGCTGCATATCATTTTAATCAGCAGAAGCTGCTTGTGCCCCTCGGCATACCAGATGCCCTAGGCAATTGCCTAGTTTGCCTATGCCTAAGGCCGGCTCTGATTATTCTGACCTTTTGCCTGGGAGATCCCTGATCAGAGAAAATATGGAGGAATTTCTTGAGGGGACGCCTGGTCTGGTGGAACCAGATGTCTATTTTCAATGTTTGGAGAATGAGATATAGGTGGAGGAGATTATCAACAAAAAAGTCACCAAGGCCAGACGGTTTGACAGCTTAATTTTATTAAAAATTCTCTGATATCCTGGCCCCTTGTCTTGTGGAGGTTTTAATAGCAGTCTGGCAGAGGGAGTTCTACCTCCATGAGAATTTCTGCCCTTATCTTATTGTCCAAAGGAAAGGACCCAGTCCAGATTCACAATTGGCGCACCATAGCCCTTCTCAATACGGACAGTAAGATTTTGGCAAAATACTATACAACAGGCTCAAAGAATTTTCTGAGTTGTTATTGTCACCTTCTCAACATTGCACAGTGAAGGGCTGAAGTACATTTAGTGCTGTCCTAGGTGTCCGGGAGGTCACTGAGCAGTACAGGGCAGAGAAGTGGGACAAGTATCTGCTGGCATTGGATCAGTCTATTGACAGAGTCAACCATGAGTACTTATGGACTCTACTGGAAAGGCATGGAATCCCAGTAAGGGTGGTTAATTGGCTTAAGATATTATACAGCAAGGCTGAGAGCTTCCCTCTTGTGAATGATTGGGTAGGGCCTACCCTTGTGGTGGATTCTGGAGTCCATCAGGATTGTTCCCAGAGCCCTCTTCTTTATGTGTTCGAAATTGATCCTTTTATTAGTGGGAGGGGTGCAGCTGGGCCCAGAGGTAGCCTATTCTAATGATGTTACTGTGGTTCTGTCTTCAGGGGCAGAGGCACGTGATATGGACCATGAGTTTTCAGGAGCATCTGGCTCTATTATTAATCAGGACAAGTGTGAAGCTTTCTGGTTGGGGGAGGGGGCAAGGTGTTTTGCATCCCAGTCAGCCTCCCCAAGTCCAGTGAACAGATTCATCCATTTCAACCATGGTGATTATGCCAGCACAAACTGGAATAAAAAGCTGGAGGATGCAACCAGGAAGGTAAAGAGTCGGAGAGGGTGGAAATTCTCTCTAAAGGAAAGGGTTGACTTATGCAAAACTTATTTGATCCCCATGTTATTGTATGTCAGCTATTTATGTTTTTTGCCACAATCCATGTGGTCCAGAATGGGAACTTTGTTCTTTTTGTTGTTGTGGGGAAATAGAGTGAACATAGTAAAGAGATTGTCTGCAAACCAAGTGTAGATGGAGGACGGGACATGGTCAACCCTGTAGTTTTCTTTGTAACGGCTTTTTAAAAAATGAATATTGATGGTCTCCTGTTAGAGATACCTCCTCGGTGGGCAGATGGTCTCAGGGAATAGGTGTCCCCTTTTCATGAAGCATTGTTAGATGCGGGTCGGGTAAGGAGTCTTTGAGCTAGGAGAGGCTACCTCCCGATCTACGTGATCCAGTGCTTGAGATTATTTGGGCGATCGGGTTTGGAGGTGGGGGGAGTTAATAGATCTCTGTAGGAAGGATTTGGGGAAGAGGGGCTTGCAAACCCATTTCCACACCCCACTGACCTTGAGAGATTGCCCCGGTGATGTGTGTTTAGAGGGTATCTCTCTGATCAACTCTCAAAGAGTCCCTTTGAAGTTTAGGGACATTGCCTGGCTCTCTTTCCAAGGGAAGCTTTATGTAAGAGTGAACATGAAGTTTAGAAGTCCTGATGATCGTGATTGTCCACTGGAGGAATGTCATTGTAAGGAGGAGACGATGGACTACTTCTTTCTTCAGTGTCCCTTTAACATAGAAGTTTACAAAGCGGTTTCAAGAACCTTGGCTATCCCTTGCCTTTCTGGTCTAGGTTATCAGGAGTGGGCTTATGGGGCATTCAGAAGGTATGATGGATTTGATTTGAGCACTATTTTTTTAAGTCTAGTGGTTAGGTATCACACTTGGAATGCACGGTGTCAAGTTTCTCATAGAGGAAAAGTACTTCCCTGCAAGGAGGTGGTAGACTTGATTATGTATGAGGTGAAGCAGATTATGGTTTTGGAAGACGGGAGGTTAGACGCTGTCAGCTGGTCATGGTTATGGCGCCAGTTGAAGCCCCCCTAGTGGGTGGCAGGTGATCTCCTCCTTTCCAATGTGAATGGCTTACTATTTCTTTCTCACTTTTTTATTCTGTCGATTAGATTTTGGTTTGTGAGTTTTTTGTTAAGAAAACAGTTTTGCATACACTTACGGGCTATAACCATTCTCTATCTTTGTTTATTGTTGGTGGTTAGAGTATGTGAGGTAGGAGAATGGGGATGAGTGGGGGTCTGAGTGATAATGGAGGTGACTGAGAGGAGGTATGAGTGAGATTGAAAGTGGGCTCGTAGGTGGTAGGCTAAAGTGGGGGAAGTTTAAGGTACAAAGTTTTAATTATCTTTGGGAATTTCTGCAAAGTTTGTTTCTTTTGCTATTTATTATTGGAGTTTGACAAATACAAAGAGTGATATTTGAATGATATGCTATTGTTTGTTTTGACCATTAATAATTATTTATTTTATGTAAATATATAAATATTTTTTATAAAAAAGTTTGTATCTAAAGGTTGCAAGTTTCAATAAAAACATTGCCAGTGTACTTTTATTTTAACAACAGCGCCACTTTATTTTTACAGCATACAGGACCAGTGTACTTTTATTTTAAAAATAGCACCCCTGTATTTTTACAGCATACAAGACAGGGACAGTGTACTTTTATTTTAACAACAGCACCCCTGAATTCTTACAGCATACTAGACAGGGCCAGTTTACATTTATTTTAACAACAGCACCCCTGAATTTTTACAGCATACAAGACAGGGCCAGTTTTATTTTAACAACTGAACCCCTGAATTCTTACAGCATACAAGACAGTGCCTGTCTACTTTTAGTTTAACAACAGCAGCCCTGAATTTTTACAGCATGCAAGACAGGGCAAGTGTACATTTATTTTAACAACAGCATCCCTGAGTTTTTACAGCATACAAGACAGGGCCAGTGTGCATTTATTTTAACAATAGCACCCCTGAATTTTTACAGCATACAGGACCAGTTTACTTTTATTTTAACAACAGCACCCCTGATTTTTTACAGCATACAAGACAGTGCCTGTCTACTTTTAGTTTAACAACAGCAGCCCTGAATTTTTACAGCATACAGGATCAGTGTACTTTTATTTTAACAACAGTACCCCTGAATTTTTACAGCATACAAGACAAGGCAAGTGTACATTTATTTTAACAACAGCACCCCTGAATTTTTACAGCATACTGGACCAGTTTACTTTTATTTTAACAACAGCACCCCTGTATTTTTACAGTATACAGGGCCAGTGTACTTTTATTTTAACAACAGCACCCCTGAATTTTTCCAGCATACAAGACAGGGCCAGCACCTCTGTATGCAGTGAAAATACAGGAGGACAGTGCCCCTGCCACCTGTACAACACAGTGACAGCCAGGACAGCAACATCCATGCATGTACAGCAGCAGCACCTCTAACAGCACATGAAACACCAGTGACAACACCCCTAACATCACAGGGACACCACAGTGACAGGAGCAGCACCCCTACAGAGCACACACTGACCCCACCTGATGCCACCACCCACAGAGAGAAAGAGGTCTGTCTTCCTCACTCTCCAAGTTTGGAGTGAAAATGGGGGTGATGCTCGGCTGTTTATATGGAATCCAAAATCCACGAGATTTCGACAGCGGGATGATGATGTTCTGAGATCAAAGTCTGGCGGACTCTGATTCTGGCTCAGAATGTGAAGTTCGAGGGGGGTGCGGTTCTCTGAGAGCTGAACCCACTCATCTCTAACAATTATAGGGCGTTGTACACATGGATGTTAATTTTGGACATTTTGTGTTCTTAAAGCCTATGAAATGCTTGATACTGATGCATTCCCAAAATAATCTATATTTATACTGACCCATCACTAAAGGTCTATTCATGAAGCAGTGAAAAGAGTGGAGAAGTGAGCCTGTGGAGAAGTTGCCAATGGTAACCAATCAGCTGCTCCGTACAATTGTACAGTATGCAAATTAGAAATGTTACTTTAATGCTGATTGGTTGCCATTGGCAACTTCTCCACTGGCTCATTTCTCCATGCTTTTCACTGCTTCATGAATAGACCCCTAATTCTCTTACTTGCCAATATGCTAGGAAGCTGAAAATTAATATAGGTATTCTTCAGGTGGGAAATAGTAAAACTACATAATTAGAATTTTTATAAACCTCCCCAAGGGCAATAAAAGGGGGTTGACATAATGACATCATTACCGATGCGTGGCTTGTGTTGGGTGAAAGATTACGCCCAATCGGATCAAAATTTGTATTGCACCTCCAGTGTGTTGAATTTAATAAACTACAAAAATGCGAAAGTCCTCACTCACTCACTCACTCACTCACTCACTCACTCACTCACTGGTCTGTTTACTAAATATCACGTCTTCCATCACCCTCCAGATCACTAAAAAGGGCCTTATGGAATGCACGCTCTGTTTGTAACAAATTAACATCCATCCATGACTTCTTCATATCCAACAACATCAATCTGCTGGCTATAACAGAACCTGGCTCACACAATCTGACACAGCCTCCCCTGCAGCACTGGCACCCCCTACACACACCTCCAGGCCTGGTAACCATAAAGGAGGAGGAGTTAGACTCTTACTTTCACATACACTGTTCTACCACAGGTTCCATCACTCACATTTACATAATTTGAAGTACATTCCATTAGGGTTTACACTCCTTTATCTGCGTGTTGCAGCTATCTACCGCCCACCTGGGCATCCAAAACAATTTTTGGAAGATTTTTCTGCCTGGCTCCCCCACTTCCTATCCTCTGACATCTCCGCCATTATCATGGGCGATTTCAATATTGCTATTGGTTGTCCAAAATCTGCTGCTCACGCCTCCAAACTACTCTCTCTAACCTCCTCACTTAGCCTCTCCCAATGGACTGACTCCTCTACTCATCAGGAGGGCCACTGCCTTGATCTAGTATTCACCAGACTATGCTCCGTCTCTGAACTCCCTAACACTTCTTTCCCCCTCTCAGATCACAACCTTATCACCTGCATGCTCTCCTCCGTTAATTCAAACCCTGTGTTGCTGAAGTCCTCCAATCTTCCTCAAACCCACAGAAATATTAACACAATTAATCTTCTTGAACTTTCCACTTCACTCCAACATCTGCTTTCACCTATTTCTGCATTCACCTCTCCTGAGATGGCTGTATCACACCTGAATGAGACTCTAGAACTAGCCCTTGATGAAGTGGCTCCAGCTACCCATCACACTCCACGTAGGCCTAGATGTCAACCATGGCACTCCAAATTGACAAGACAACTACAAAAACTCACAAAAAAACGTGAACATCAGTGGCGTAAATCTCATATTTCAAATGACTTCCTCACATATAAGACTGTCTAGCATTCTTATAGAAATGCCCTGGACACTGCCAAACAAACATATTTCCAAACTCTTATCTCTGCTCAAGCCTCTAACCCCATACGACTCTTTAATACATTTAAATCACTTCTGAAACCTCCCTCACCTACCCCACCAGCCTCAATCAAGGCACAGGATCTTGCTTCCTACTTCAAGGAGAAGATTGATAAGATCCGAGATGAAATGGTATGCTCTTCAGCAGCCAGTGACCGGCTCCGTTCCTTACCTGAACCCTCTGGCACTCTCTCTCTTCATTTGATCCCACAAATGAAGATGAAGTATCATCACTCTTCTCATCCTGCTTCACTTCTACCTCTCCTCTTGATCCTTTACCCTCACAAATAAGTAAAGCTCTGTCTCTGGTGCTCATCCCTACCTTAACTAACATCTGTAATCGCTCTCTCTCTCTCTACTGGTGTTTTTCCTTCACTCTTCTAGCATGCAGTGATTACTCCCATTTAAAAAAAAAAAAAATTCTGACCCTAATGCTCTCTCAAACTACCACCCTATCTCTCAGCTCCCTTGTCTCTCTAAGCTACTTGAGAGACTTGCCTACACTGGACTCACACACATTCTTAACTCATACACTTTGTTGGACCCACTTCAGTCAGGCTTCCATTCCCAACATTCCACAGAGACAGCACTGACTAAAGTGGTTAATGATTTGGTCACTACGAAGTCTAAAGGCCATTACTCACTACTTATTCTTCTAGATCTATCTGCTGCATTTGACACTGTAGACCACTCTCTTCTCATACAGACACTACAATCCCTAGGTCTTAAAGACACAGCCCTTTCTTGGTTCCTATCGTACCTATCTAATTGCTCCTTCAGTGTTCGCTTCTCTGAATCTACCTCCTCTTCGCTACCTCTTTCAGTTGGAGTACCACAAGGCTCAGTCTTGGGTCCTCTGCTTTTCTCTATCTATGCCTCATCTCTTGGTAAACTAATCAGCTCTTTTGGATTTCAGTATCATCTGTATGCAGATGATACTCAAATCTACCTATCCTCCCCTGACTTGTCCCTATCTGTACTGGACCGTGTCACTGAATGCCTTTCTGCCATTTCATCCTGGATGACATCTCGCCATCTCAAACTGAATATTTCAAAGAAAGAGTTCATTATTTTTTCACCGGCTAATAGTAGTTTCCAACCTGATATCTCTATCACTGTTGAAAACTCGACTATCTACCCTACCCCATAAGTTCGCTGCCTAGGTGTCATCCTTTACTCTGATCTGTCCTTTGTTCCCCACATTCAATCTGTCTCAAGATCATGTTACATGCATCTAAAAAACATATCCAAAATATGACCATACCTTACACAAGACACTGCTAAAACTCTAATCCACGCTCTCATTATCTCCCGCATTGATTATTGCAATAGTCTCCTAACTGGTCTTCCCAAAACGAGACTCTCACCACTACAATCCATTCTGAATGCAGCGGCGAGGCTTATCTTCCTCGCTAGATGTTCATAGTCTGCAGATCCACTCTGTCAGTCCCTCCATTGGTTACCTGTACTCTTCCGCATTCAATATAAAAATAGGATTTTGATACCTACCGGTAAATCCTTTTCTCTTAGTCCGTAGAGGATGCTGGGGACACCAATAGAACTATGGGGGTATAAACGGGATCCGCAGGAGACATGGGCACTTTAAGACTTTCAAAAGGGGTGTGCACTGGCTCCTCCCTCTATGCCCCTCCTCCAGACTCCAGTTATAGGAACTGTGCCCAGAGAGACAGACATATTTCGAGGAAAGGATTTATTGTTAAACTAAGGTGAGAATCATACCAGCACACACCTCAAGCATGCCGCACAACGTGTCAATCAACAGAACACATGCCAACTGCATGAACGATTTCAGCAACAGGCTGAGAAGGGCCCTCATTCCGAGTTGTTCGCTCGTTCTTTTTCATCGCATCGCAGCGATTTTCCGCAAACTGCGCATGTGCAATATTCGCACTGCGGCTGCGCCAAGTAAATTTGCTAAGAAGTTTGGTATTTTACTCACAGCATTACGAGGTTTATTCTTCGTTCTGGTGATCGTTGTGTGATTGACAGGAAGTGGGTGTTTCTGGGCGGAAACTGGCCGTTTTATGGGAGTGTGTGAAAAAACGCTGCCGTTTCTGGGAAAAACGCGGGAGTGGCTGGAGAAACGGGGGAGTGTCTGGACGAACGCTGGGTGTGTTTGTGACGTCAAACCAGGAACGAAACTGACTGAACTGATCGCAGTGGCAGAGTAAGTGTCGAGCTACTCAGAAACTGCTTAGAAATTTCTATTCGCAATTTTGAGAATATTTAGTTCGCAATTTTGTTAAGCTAAGATTCACACCCAGTAGGCGGCGGCTTAGCGTGTGCAATGCTGCTAAAAGCAGCTTGCGAGCGAACAACTCGGAATGAGGGCCAATAAACGTAACACAACATGCGTGTAACCACACTAATAACTGCAGATACAGTACGCACTGAGAAGGGTGCCCAGCATCCTCTACGGACTAAGAGAAAAGGATTTACCGGTAGGTATCAAAATCCTATTTTCTCATACGTCCTAGAGGATGCTGGGGACACCAATAGAACCATGGGGTTATTCCAAAGCTCTAGAATGGGCGGGAGAGTGCGGATGACTCTGCAGCACCGATTGACCAAACTTGAGGTCGTCATCGGCCAGGGTATCAAACTTGTAAAACTTTACAAAAGTGTTTGAACCCGACCAAGTAGCTGCTCGGTAAAGTTGTAATGACGAGACCCCTCAGGCAGTCGCCCAGGACAAGCCCACCTTTCTAGTAGAATGGGCCTTCACTGATTTCGGCAATGGTAATCCGGCCATGGAATGAGCATGCTGAATCGTGTTACAGATCCAGCTTGCAATGGTCTGTTTGGAAGCAGAACACCCAATCTTGTTGGGAGCATACAGGACAAACAGAGCCTCGGTTTTCCTAATCTGAGCCGTTCTGGTGACATAGATTTTCAGAGCTCTGACCACATCCAAAGACTCTGACTCAACGAAAGCGTTAGTAGCCACTGGCACCACCAGTGCCAGATTAAGGACCACATGGGCCTGGAGCTGAAATTTATGAAGGGCCTATTGTGTACCGCCGCAGGGGGTGTGACCAGCAACAGCAGGTTTGTGACTCATGCAGGGCCCGCCACACATTGTTCTTTGCCTGAGTCAAAGCCATCCTGGGTCCTAGTGGTTCATTTACTAAAGGTTCTAAAAATGAAAATTGGTGATGTTGCCCATAGTAACCATTCAAATTCTGTATATCATTTCTCTAATGCATCCTAGAAAAATTATAGACAGAATCTGATTGGTTGCTATGGGCAACATCACCACTTTTCATTTTTATAACCTTTGGTAAATGTATCCCCTAGTGTCTGCGTGCTGTAGCATGTAAGCAGAGGCGCAGAATCAAATTTGCTGATTACGGAGTATGGCACGTTTTAATTTTAAACGCAACATTTTGGTTGTGACACATCACTACAGCTGTGTTGTGTGTAATGAATTGTGCACTAAAGTGTGGTATTGTATTTATGGGATGCAGTCACAATGTCAACAATTCCAATGTCAGAAGTTATGATGTCAACATTTTTGAAATGTCAGCATGGACTATGTCAACTTCTGCAGAATATTGACATGTTCAGAATGTCGGCATCAATGTTTCAGTCCCCTTCCGGACCATTTTTAAGACTGCCAATAATTAGTGCAGCCGATCTCAAGCCGACAAGTAAATGCCGGTACTTTTTGCTTTGAGAGCGGCCTGTGTAATTGTTGGTGGTCTTGAAATTGTTCCAGAAGGGCATCAAAGCATTGACACTTTGGGTGAGATTCAAATGATATATCACGCTCAATTTCCCTTCTAAAATGATCTCCGTTATCGCGCATATTGCGCCCATAGTGATCAGGTTTAGCTGTGTAAAGGGTTGACTGCCTCGTTACTCCGGTGGTAGCGAGCTGAAATAATGATACAACGTTCCTGAGGGCAGAAACAGAATGGGTGTGGAAAGGGGTGAAAAGAATTGAATCTCGCCCTTTAGGTGAATATATAATTCATAGCCTTTGGTATCCAGTCTCTACGTCAGCCACACTTAGGTCGACAGTCATTAGTTCAACCACTATTGGTCGTCATGCATTAGGTCGACATGGTCACTAGCTCGACATGGATGAAGGTCGGCATGAGTTTTTTGGGGTTTTTTATTATTTTTAAACTTTTTCATATGTTACGATCCACGTGGACTACAATTGGGAATAGTAACCCGTGCTGAGCGCAGCGGTAGCGGAGTGAGGCACCTTGTCAGCCATGCGAGGGGACACAGTGCACTAACTGGGGTTCCCGGTCACTTTACGAAAAAAACAACACCATGTAAAAAAAAAAACTCATGTCGACCCTTTTCCATGTCGACCTAATGACCGCGTCAACCTATTTCAGGTGTCGACCTAGTCGCTGTCGACTAATAGTGGTTGACCTAATGACTGTCAACCTAAGTGTGGTCGACCCTATGAGCTACACCCTAGCTTTTACTACAGCATGTGATGCAGGTTATACTTTTTTCTGGTGGTATTACATTTCCATTCTTTCTTCTATCTCTCTCACTCTATATCTATCTATATATACACGCTGTCAGGTCTGGTCCCACTGGGAGAAAAACTCTATGTAGTTCTGTGTCTAGTATCATTCCTAAAATGACAACCTCAACGCTGGAATCAACTGTGATTTTGGCAAGTTTAGGAGCCAACCATGTTGTTGAAGAACTGCCAGGGACAGTGCAACGTTTTTCACCAACTGATCCCTGTATCTCGCCTTTATCAGGAGATCGTCCAAGTACAGGATAATTGTGATTCCTTGCTTGCGAAGAAGAACCATCATTTCCGCCATTAATTTGGTGAAAATCCTCAGAGCCGTGGACAGACCAAACGGCAACGTCTGAAATGGTAATGACAATCCTGAATTGCAAACCTCAGGTAAGCCTGATGCAGAGGATAGATGGGGACATGCAAGTAGGCATCCTTTATGTCCACCGACACCATAAAATCCCCTTCCTCCAGACTGGAGATCACTGCTCGGAGAGACTCCATCTTGAATTTGAATTTTTTTAGGTAGAAATTGAGGGATTTAAGGTTTAGGATTGGTCTGACCGAGCCATCCGGCTTCGGGACCACAAACAGGCTAGAAAAAAAGCCTTCTCCCTGTTGTGACTGGGGAACCCTGACGATGACCTGATTTTGACACAACTTTTGTATTGCGTCGCAAACTACCTCCCTGTCCGGAAGAGAAGCTGGTAAGGCCAATTTGAAAAATCTGCGAGGGGGATCGTCTTGAAACTCCAGTTTGTACCCTTGGGATACTATTTGTAAAGCCCATGGGTCCAGGTCCGAACGAACCCAGAACTAACTGAAGAGCCCCCACCGGTGCAGACTCCCGCAGAGGAGCCCCAGCATCATGCGCTGGATTTGGCAGAAGTTGGGGAGGACTTGTGCTCCTGGGAACCCGCCACAGCTGGTGATCTTTTACCCCTTCCTATAGTAGCAAGGAAGGAAGAACCTCACCCTTTGTTGTATTTATTGGGCCGAAAGGACTGCATCTGATAGTGGTGTGTTTTCTTTTGTTGAGAAGGCACATAAGGCAAAAATGATGACTTACCCGCGGTAGCCGTAGATACCAAATCAGCGAGGCCGTCACCGAACAAGACATCACCTTTGTATGGTAGAGATTCCATATTTTTCTTGGAGTCAGCATCAGCATTCCATTGATCAATCCATAATGCTCGCCTAGCTGAGACTGCCATGGCATTGGCCTTTGATCCCAAAAGGCCAATATCTCTCGCAGTTTCCTACAGGTAAGCTGCAGCGTCCTTGATATAACCCAGCGTCAAGAGGATGCTATCCCTATCTAGGGTATCTATATCAGATGACAAGTTATCTGCCCACTTTTCGATAGCACTACTCACCCACGCAGATGCGATGACCGGTCTGAGTAGTGTACCTGTGGTCGTATAAATGGATTTTAACATACTTTTCTGCTTAGGGCCTTGTCTACAATGGGGGGTGACTCCCACTTTTCCCTATCCCCAGAGGGAAATGGATAAGCCACCGGAATCCTTTTGGGAATCTGAAACTTTCTGTCAGGGCTTTCCCAGACTTTTTCAAATAAAGCGTTCAATTCATGAGAGGGAGGAAACGCTATCTCAGGTTTCTTTTCCTTTTACATACAGACCCTTTTATCAGGAATAGCAGGGTCCTCAGTGATATGTAATACCTCTTTAACTGCCACAATCATGTACTGAATGCTCTTTGCCAATTTTGGATCTAATCTGGAATCCCTATAGTCGACACTGGAATCAGTGTCCGTGTCGGTATCAGTGTCTGCCAACTGGGCAAACGTACGTTTCTGTGACCCCGAGGGGACCTGTAATAACATATCGTCCACAGATTTCTTCCATGCCTGGGTCTGAGATTCAGACTTGTCCAATCTCTTACTAATACGAGCCACATTAGCATTTAAAGCATTCAAAACATTTACCCAATCAGGAGTCGGCGGTGCCGACAGGGTCACCCCCACAGCCTTTTGTGTCTCTAACACAGCCTCCTCCTGGGAAGAGCACTCAGCCTCAGACATGTCGACACACGAGTACTAACACCCACAGACACCCCGGACAAAAAGGGGACAGACCCACAGTAAAGCCTGTCAGAGAGACACAGAGGGAGTTTGACAGCTCACACCCCAGTGCCAGTCAAGGGTCTGAAGCGACTAATAAAATGCCCCAGACCTGCAGCGCTTTTAATATTGCACCAATTCTCCTGTGCCCCCCCCCCCGTTTTGCACCCTGATACTTGTCAGCAGTGTGAGGAAGGACCAGCGTCTCTGCAGCTTGAGGAGATGAAATGGCGCCGAGTGAGCTGTGAGGACGAAGCTCTGCCCCCTTAATGGCGCGCTTCTGTCCCGGTTATTTCAATAATTGATTATACTGGTGGGGGTTAGGACAGTGCCTTGGCACTAATGTCCCCTCTTGCCAGTGTACACTGAGGATTTTTAGCTGCCTAGGGTGCCATCCCCCGCGCCCTGCACCCTGTAGTGCTGTGTGCGTGTATGGGAGCCAGGCACGCAGCGTCCGATCGATGCGCGGTACCTCAGAAATGCCGCCACTGAAGTCTTCTTTTCTTCTTGTTACTCACCTGTCTTCTGACTTCTGGCTCTATAAGGGGGTGATGGCCGGCTGCGTGAGTGAGCATCTAGGCGTACCCAGCGATCAGTACCCTCAGGAGCTAATGGTGTCCTGTAGCCAGAAGCAGAGCCATTGAACTCACTGGAAGTTGGTCATACTTCTCTCCCCTCAGTCCCACGAAGCAGGGAGACTGTTGCAAGCAGTCTCCCTGAACATAAAAAAACCTAATAATAAAGTATTTTTCAGAGAAACTCAGTAGAGCTCCCCTGTAGTGCGTCCAGTTTCACTGGGCACAATTCTAAAACTGGAGTCTGGAGGAGGGGCATAGAGGGAGGAGCCAGTGCACACCCCTTTTGAAAGTCTTAAAGTGCCCATGTCTCCTGCGGATCCCGTCTATACCCCCATGGTTCTATTGGTATCCCCAGCATCCTCTAGGACATATGAGAAATACTTTTACTCACACACAAGGCCATTAACCATACTACACCATCGTACATCACTTTGCTTATCTCAAAATATCTCCCAACCCGACCTCTTCGCTCTTCACAAGACCTGCGTCTCTCATCCACACTCATTACTCGCTCCCACTCACGATTGCAGGACTTTCATTGGGCTGCACCCACTCTGTGGAATGCCCTACCACGCACAATAAGACTCTCCTCTAGTCTCCAAACCTTTAAGCGTTCCCTGAAAACTCACCTCTTTAGGCAAGCGTATCAAATTCCAGAACCGCCCAATAACTCTCATAAGCCTTCCTATCAAATTGCATCCACTCTGACCAGTCCACACATATCCTCACATGTCTACTCATTCTTCACTTTCCCTTCCTCTCGAACCCGGTTAATCATTGCTGTGTGACCACATCATACAGCCCTCCAAGAACCTTTGCAATCTGGTGGACAACTATGCAATAGATAGCACCTATCCTTGTGTATCCATGCCTATTTCCCTATAGATTGTAAGCTTGCGAGCAGGGCCTTCCTACCTCTGTGATTGTTTGTTATCACCCAGTTTGTTATTGTTATTTCCAATTGTAAAGCGCAACGCAATTTGCTGCGCTATATAAGAAACTGTTAATAAATAAATAAATAAATAAGCCTTTGACAGAGATAAAGTCGATGGAGATAAAGTACCAGCCACTCAGCACCTAACTGCCGTGTTACAGGCTGGTTACAGGCTGTGTTTGAAAAATGAAAGACAGGGGCTGGTTGGCTGGTACTTTATCTCTAGCCACTTTATCTCCGTTCACGGCTTCGTAAATAGACCCCAAATTCTCTTACTTCCCGATATGTTAGGAAACTGAAATTTAACATAGGTATTCTTCAGGTGGGAAATAGGAAAACTACGTAATTGGAATTTTTGAAAAGCTCCCCTAAGGGGTTGCAAAAGGGGTTGACATCATTACATCATTACTGATGCGTGGCTTGCGTTGTGGGAGCAACAACACCCAAATGGACAACTGGATAAAAATTTGGTGTGAACCTCCAGTGTGTAGAATTTAATAAATGACAAAATGTAAAAGCCCTCACTCGCTCACTGACTGACTCATAACTAATTCTCTTTCTTCCTGGTATGTTAGGAAGCTACAATTTAAACTTAATATGTTAGGAAGATGAAATTTAACATAGGTATTCACCCATAGGTAATCACTCTTGCGTCCACTCCTAAATTATACCTTTGTACACTATTCTGCAGAAAAGCTTTACAATGTGACAATGAGTATGCTCCAAACTCTAGTTAGAGCATAAAAAGGGCAAGGCTTTGGGTCTGATGCAGTATCTGTTTTTAAGGTACAATATGTAAATTGCTACTAAGCCTGCCTCAAAAAAAAAGGCTGCACATATGTCTGCACTCAGACTTCATCACATCTTACATACTGAAGAGGGAGAAATAGGCAGGGAAAGGGTAGGCAGGCATAGAATGAGTACAGTAAGGGAAAGTTCTTGTAAATGCTCCTGAAGTACTGTAGATCTGCACAGCAATGCATATATGTCGCTAGTAGGTGTATCTTTAACAATGATATTCACTTATGATATTGGTACCAGTCAGTGGTGGGATCTAGCAGCGTTGCAGCAAGTGCATTGCAGCAGGGCCCACCGCTATTAGGGAGCCTCCAGCTGTTGGCTTATAATGAGTGAAACTGAATCATAAGTATGCCACCCCACCATTCTGTGGGCCGTGAATAAGAGGACATGGTCTGGCTAGAGGAGGCCTCCCCCGCCCTCATCTCTCCCTGGCTACTCCTCTCTGCCTCCTGATTAATTGGGACTGGCTGGGTGCTGAGGAGGAGGTGGTATCACCAGGGATGACATCTTGATCTCTGCAGGGTGGATATGAGGAGCAATCCTTCGTCTGCCTGCAATGCAGCTCATCTCTTCTACTGTGTGACCCCATCAGTAGGTAAACCTATGAGTGTTTCTGCCTGCAACCATAAATCACAGCTGTTACCCACTGCTTCCACAGTCACACATTGCCTCTCCCCCTCTCCCTTTATCTCTGTCACACTCCGCCTTCCACTGTCACCTCTGCCATTCCCTATCACCAACTATATTCCTACCACTATATCCCTGCCTTCACCTGTCACCCCTGCCTTTCCAACACTGCTGCTCAATGTCACCCTCTGCCTTCCCCTGTCACCCCCTGCTCTGCCTGTCATCCACTATCTTCTTGTCACCATCTGCCTTTCACCATCCCCATCTGTCTCTCTCCAGCACCCACTGTCTTCCTCTCACTCTATGCCTTCCACTGTTACCTACTGCCTCTCCCCATCACCCACTGCCATTCCCCATCACCTTCTGCCTCATCCCATTGCCCATATATACCTGTCACTCTCAGCCTACCCCTGTCACCAACTGCTTTTCCCCACCTCCCGCTGCATCCCCAATACCCAAAGATCCTCCCTATCTACCTCTTACTGCCACCAACTACCTCTCCCTGCCACTCTCTGCCTATCCCAGCTACCCTTTACCTCAGTCCCCACCTGCCTCTCAGTCAACCAAGGGCCTGCCTCTCAGTCATCCAATGGACTATCCTGCTGTCACCCACAGCCTCTCTTGATGACACCTACAGCCTCTCCCACTTTCACCCATTGCTTCTCCCCATCACCCACTGACTCTACTACTTACAAGTAGGTAGGTAACCAACTAAAAGCCTTTTAGGAGGCCTGAATCATATGTGCCGTCATAGAAACTCTGAGGATTATGCTGAGTCATCTCACAATACCAATGATGAGTGAAATGTTGGCTGTTACATTTCTTTTTATCTAGGTAATTGAATATCAGATCAATAGAAAGATCAATAGAAACAGAGCACACCAATTTTTGTAATTGTATACCAGAGTAGCTGTGGTGACCATAGCTTCACATTTCGCTGGTATGGAAACAGGTCTTATGGACATTAGAGATGAGCGGGTTCGGTTTCTCTGAATCCGAACCCGCACGAACTTCATGTTTTTTTTCACGGGTCCGAGCGACTCGGATCTTCCCGCCTTGCTCGGTTAAACCGAGCGTGCCCGAACGTCATCATGACGCTGTCGGATTCTCGCGAGACTCGGATTCTATATAAGGAGCCGCGCGTCGCCGCCATTTTCACACGTGCATTGAGATTGATAGGGAGAGGACGTGGCTGGCGTCCTCTCCATTTAGATTAGGAGAGAGAGAGAGAGATTGACCTGAGGCTGATACTGTAGAAGAGAGTGCAGAGTTTAGTGACTGACCACAGTGACCACCAGCAGTGCAGTTGTTTTATTTAATATATCCGTTCTCTGCCTGAAAAAAATGGTACACACAGTGACTCAGTCACATACCATATCTGTGTGCACTGCTCAGCCCAGTGTGCTGCATGCCTGCATCATCTATGTATATATTATATATCTGACTGTGCTCAGCTCACACAGCTTATAATTGTGGGGGAGACTGGGGAGCACTGCAGTGCCAGTTATAGGTTATAGCAGGAGCCAGGAGTACAAGACAGTCACATACCATATCTGTGTGCACTGCTCAGCCCAGTGTGCTGCATCATCTATGTATATATTATATATCTGACTGTGCTCAGCTCACACAGCTTATAATTGTGGGGGAGACTGGGGAGCACTGCAGTGCCAGTTATAGGTTATAGCAGGAGCCAGGAGTACATATTATATTAAAATTAAACAGTGCACACTTTTGCTGCAGGAGTGCCACTGCCAGTGTGACTGACCAGTGACCTGACCACACTGACCACCAGTATAGTTAGTAGTATACTATATTGTGATTGCCTGAAAAAGTTAAACACTCGTCGTGTGACTTCACTTGTGTGGTGTTTTTTTTTTTATTCTATAAAAAACTCATTCTGCTGACAGACAGTGTCCAGCAGGTCCGTCATTATATAATATATATACCTGTCCGGCTGCAGTAGTGATATATATATATTTTTTATATCATTATTTATCATCCATTCGCAGCAGACACAGTACGGTAGTTCACGGCTGTAGCTACCTCTGTATCGGCACTCGGCAGTCCATCCATAATTGTATACCACCTACCCGTGTTTTTTTTTTCTTTCTTCTTTATACATACATACTACTACATCTCTTTATCAACCAGTCTATATTAGCAGCAGACACAGTACAGTACGGTAGTTCACGGCTGTGGCTACCTCTGTGTCGGCACTCGGCAGTCCGTCCATAATTGTATACCACCTAACCGTGGTTTTTTTTTCTTTCTTCTTTATACATACATACTACGACATCTCTTTATCAACCAGTCTATATTAGCAGCAGACACAGTACAGTACGGTAGTTCACGGCTGTGGCTACCTCTGTGTCGGCACTCGGCAGTCAGTCCATAATTGTATACCACCTAACTGTGGTTTTTTTTTCTTTCTTCTTCATACATACATACTACGACATCTCTTTATCAACCAGTCTATATTAGCAGCAGACACAGTACAGTACGGTAGTTCACGGCTGTGGCTACCTCTGTGTCGGCACTCGGCAGTCCGTCCATAATTGTATACCACCTAACCGTGGTTTTTTTTTCTTTCTTCTTCATACATACATACTACGACATCTCTTTATCAACCAGTCTATATTAGCAGCAGACACAGTACAGTACGGTAGTTCACGGCTGTGGCTACCTCTGTGTCGGCACTCGGCAGTCCGTCCATAATTGTATACCACCTAACCGTGGTTTTTTTTTCTTTCTTCTTTATACATACATACTACTACATCTCTTTATCAACCAGTCTATATTAGCAGCAGACACAGTACAGTACGGTAGTTCACGGCTGTGGCTACCTCTGTGTCGGCACTCGGCAGTCCGTCCATAATTGTATACCACCTAACCGTGGTTTTTTTTTCTTTCTTCTTCATACATACATACTACGACATCTCTTTATCAACCAGTCTATATTAGCAGCAGACACAGTACGGTAGTTCACGGCTGTAGCTACCTCTGTGTCGGCACTCGGCAGTCCGTCCATAATTGTATACTAGTATCCATCCATCTCCATTGTTTACCTGAGGTGCCTTTTAGTTGTGCCTATTAAAATATGGAGAACAAAAATGTTGAGGTTCCAAAATTAGGGAAAGATCAAGATCCACTTCCACCTCGTGCTGAAGCTGCTGCCACTAGTCATGGCCGAGACGATGAAATGCCAGCAACGTCGTCTGCCAAGGCCGATGCCCAATGTCATAGTACAGAGCATGTCAAATCCAAAACACCAAATATCAGTAAAAAAAGGACTCCAAAACCTAAAATAAAATTGTCGGAGGAGAAGCGTAAACTTGCCAATATGCCATTTACCACACGGAGTGGCAAGGAACGGCTGAGGCCCTGGCCTATGTTCATGGCTAGTGGTTCAGCTTCACATGAGGATGGAGGCACTCAGCCTCTCGCTAGAAAAATGAAAAGACTCAAGCTGGCAAAAGCAGTAGCACCGCAAAGAACTGTGCGTTCTTCGAAATCCCAAATCCACAAGGAGAGTCCAATTGTGTCGGTTGCGATGCCTGACCTTCCCAACACTGGACGTGAAGAGCATGCGCCTTCCACCATTTGCACGCCCCCTGCAAGTGCTGGAAGGAGCACCCGCAGTCCAGTTCCTGATAGTCAGATTGAAGATGTCAGTGTTGAAGTACACCAGGATGAGGAGGATATGGGTGTTGCTGGCGCTGGGGAGGAAATTGACCAGGAGGATTCTGATGGTGAGGTGGTTTGTTTAAGTCAGGCACCCGGGGAGACACCTGTTGTCCGTGGGAGGAATATGGCCGTTGACATGCCTGGTGAAAATACCAAAAAAATCAGCTCTTTGGTGTGGAACTATTTCAACAGAAATGCGGACAACAGGTGTCAAGCCGTGTGTTCCCTTTGTCAAGCTGTAATAAGTAGGGGTAAGGACGTTAACCACCTCGGAACATCCTCCCTTATACGTCACCTGCAGCGCATTCATAATAAGTCAGTGACAAGTTCAAAAACTTTGGGTGACAGCGGAAGCAGTCCACTGACCAGTAAATCCCTTCCTCTTGTAACCAAGCTCACGCAAACCACCCCACCAACTCCCTCAGTGTCAATTTCCTCCTTCCCCAGGAATGCCAATAGTCCTGCAGGCAATGTCACTGGCAATTCTGACGAGTCCTCTCCTGCCTGGGATTCCTCCGATGCATCCTTGCGTGTAACGCCTACTGCTGCTGGCGCTGCTGTTGTTGCTGCTGGGAGTCGATGGTCATCCCAGAGGGGAAGTCGTAAGACCACTTTTACTACTTCCACCAAGCAATTGACTGTCCAACAGTCCTTTGCGAGGAAGATGAAATATCACAGCAGTCATCCTACTGCAAAGCGGATAACTGAGGCCTTGGCATCCTGGGTGGTGAGAACCGTGGTTCCGGTATCCATCATTACTGCAGAGCCAACTAGAGACTTGTTGGAGGTACTGTGTCCCCGGTACCAAATACCATCTAGGTTCCATTTCTCTAGGCAGGTGATACCGAAAATTTACACAGACCTCAGAAAAAGAGTCACCAGTGTCCTAAAAAATGCAGCTGTACCCAATGTCCACTTAACCACGGACATGTGGACAAGTGGAGCAGGGCAGGGTCAGGACTATATGACTGTGACAGCCCACTGGGTAGATGTATGGACTCCCGCCGCAAGAACAGCAGCGGCGGCACCAGTAGCAGCATCTTGCAAACGCCAACTCTTTCCTAGGCAGGCTACGCTTTGTATCACCGGTTTCCAGAATACGCACACAGCTGAAAACCTCTTACGGCAACTGAGGAAGATCATCGCGGAATGGCTTACCCCAATTGGACTCTCCTGTGGATTTGTGGCATCGGACAACGCCAGCAATATTGTGTGTGCATTAAATATGGGCAAATTCCAGCACGTCCCATGTTTTGCACATACCTTGAATTTGGTGGTGCAGAATTATTTAAAAAACGACAGGGGCGTGCAAGAGATGCTGTCGGTGGCCAGAAAAATTGCGGGACACTTTCGGCGTACAGGCACCACGTACAGAAGACTGGAGCACCACCAAAAACTACTGAACCTGCCCTGCCATCATCTGAGGCAAGAAGTGGTAACGAGGTGGAATTCAACCCTCTATATGCTTCAGAGGTTGGAGGAGCAGCAAAAGGCCATTCAAGCCTATACAATTGAGCACGATATAGGAGGTGGAATGCACCTGTCTCAAGCGCAGTGGAGAATGATTTCAACGTTGTGCAAGGTACTGATGCCCTTTGAACTTGCCACACGTGAAGTCAGTTCAGACACTGCCAGCCTGAGTCAGGTCATTCCCCTCATCAGGCTTTTGCAGAAGAAGCTGGAGACATTGAAGGAGGAGCTAACACGGAGCGATTCCGCTAGGCATGTGGGACTTGTGGATGGAGCCCTTAATTCGCTTAACAAGGATTCACGGGTGGTCAATCTGTTGAAATCAGAGCACTACATTTTGGCCACCGTGCTCGATCCTAGATTTAAAGCCTACCTTGGATCTCTCTTTCCGGCAGACACAAGTCTGCTGGGGTTGAAAGACCTGCTGGTGAGAAAATTGTCAAGTCAAGCGGAACGCGACCTGTCAACATCTCCTCCTTCACATTCTCCCGCAACTGGGGGTGCGAGGAAAAGGCTCAGAATTCCGAGCCCACCCGCTGGCGGTGATGCAGGGCAGTCTGGAGCGACTGCTGACGCTGACATCTGGTCCGGACTGAAGGACCTGACAACGATTACGGACATGTCGTCTACTGTCACTGCATATGATTCTCTCACCATTGAAAGAATGGTGGAGGATTATATGAGTGACCGCATCCAAGTAGGCACGTCACACAGTCCATACTTATACTGGCAGGAAAAAGAGGCAATTTGGAGGCCATTGCACAAACTGGCTTTATTCTACCTAAGTTGCCCTCCCACAAGTGTGTACTCCGAAAGAGTGTTTAGTGCCGCCGCTCACCTTGTCAGCAATCGGCGTACGAGGTTACATCCAGAAAATGTGGAGAAGATGATGTTCATTAAAATTAATTATAATCAATTCCTCCGCGGAGACATTGACCAGCAGCAATTGCCTCCACAAAGTACACAGGGAGCTGAGATGGTGGATTCCAGTGGGGACGAATTGATAATCTGTGAGGAGGGGGATGTACACGGTGATATATCGGAGGGTGATGATGAGGTGGACATCTTGCCTCTGTAGAGCCAGTTTGTGCAAGGAGAGATTAATTGCTTCTTTTTTTGGGGGGGTCCAAACCAACCCGTCATATCAGTCACAGTCGTGTGGCAGACCCTGTCACTGAAATGATGGGTTGGTTAAAGTGTGCATGTCCTGTTTTGTTTATACAACATAAGGGTGGGTGGGAGGGCCCAAGGACAATTCCATCTTGCACCTCTTTTTTCTTTTATTTTTCTTTGCGTCATGTGCTGTTTGGGGAGGGTTTTTTGGAAGGGACATCCTGCGTGACACTGCAGTGCCACTCCTTAATGGGCCCGGTGTTTGTGTCGGCCACTAGGGTCGCTAATCTTACTCACACAGTCAGCTACCTCATTGCGCCTCTTTTTTTCTTTGCGTCATGTGCTGATTGGGGAGGGTTTTTTGGAAGGGACATCCTGCGTGACACTGCAGTGCCACTCCTAAATGGGCCCGGTGTTTGTGTCGGCCACTAGGGTCGCTAATCTTACTCACACAGTCAGCTACCTCATTGCGCCTCTTTTTTTCTTTGCGTCATGTGCTGATTGGGGAGGGTTTTTTGGAAGGGACATCCTGCGTGACACTGCAGTGCCACTCCTAAATGGGCCCGGTGTTTGTGTCGGCCACTAGGGTCGCTAATCTTACTCACACAGTCAGCTACCTCATTGCGCCTCTTTTTTTCTTTGCGTCATGTGCTGATTGGGGAGGGTTTTTTGGAAGGGACATCCTGCGTGACACTGCAGTGCCACTCCTAAATGGGCCCGGTGTTTGTGTCGGCCACTAGGGTCGCTAATCTTACTCACACAGTCAGCTACCTCATTGCGCCTCTTTTTTTCTTTGCGTCATGTGCTGATTGGGGAGGGTTTTTTGGAAGGGACATCCTGCGTGACACTGCAGTGCCACTCCTAAATGGGCCCGGTGTTTGTGTCGGCCACTAGGGTCGCTTATCTTACTCACACAGTCAGCTACCTCATTGCGCCTCTTTTTTTCTTTGCGTCATGTGCTGATTGGGGAGGGTTTTTTGGAAGGGACATCCTGCGTGACACTGCAGTGCCACTCCTAGATGGGCCAGGTGTTTGTGTCGGCCACTAGTGTCGCTTAGCTTAGTCATCCAGCGACCTTGGTGCAAATTTTAGGACTAAAAATAATATTGTGAGGTGTGAGGTATTCAGAATAGACTGAAAATGAGTGGAAATTATGGTTTTTGAGGTTAATAATAATATGGGATCAAAATGACCCCCAAATTCTATGATTTAAGCTGTTTTTTAGTGTTTTTTTAAAAAAACACCCGAATCCAAAACACACCCGAATCCGACAAAAAAAATTCGGTGAGGTTTTGCCAAAACGCGGTCGAACCCAAAACACGGCCGCGGAACCGAACCCAAAACCAAAACACAAAACCCGAAAAATTTCAGGCGCTCATCTCTAATGGACATTCCTGTCATGCATGGGGAACTTTCTTTATTTGCCGTGATAACACATGAGACTTGGTATAAATCCCCGCTCACATGTGTTAGCACAGATCCGGTGGCCTTTTATTGCAGATTATGCGTCGAGTGCCTGAGGCACCCAAAGCATAATCCCCTATTAGTGCCAGCATCGGGGCTAATAGAATAGGAAAAGTACCATGGATAATAGGATACCACCCTAAGCTGTCCTGGCTTCCTCGTCGGGGGTCACAGCACTAAGTGCCAGCTCTCAGGCCACGGCGCCCTCCCTGCAGTCCCAGCCTGCTGCTGCTGTGGCGGGCATGGGACACAGCAGGTTGCCACAGTTATAGGGGATTTTGTTTCACCTACCTCAGGCAGGTGAAACCAAATCCCCAGAAACATGAGAAAACATGCGAAAACAGGGCTGGTTTTACTGAAAACACACAGGTTTCACTGAACCTGTTTGTTTTTGGGAGATAGTGTATTTTTTTTTATAGGCGATCTAATAGGATAGCTTGTAAAACAACATTTGGTGAAGCATCGGAAAAAAGTGCGAAAATCAGCCGTTTTTCTCACTCGATGATGTTTCACCTCTAATTGGATACCCCCCTAAGTCTCTTTCATTTTTCTATGCATTCACTGTAAGTGAAACAGCGTCCTCATTTTCTGGATATGGCATGAAATTGGTAGAGATGAGCGGGTTCGGTTCCTCGGAAACCGAACCCGCCCGAACTTCAGGTTTTTTTACACGGGTCCGAGCGACTCGGATCTTCCCGCCTTGCTCGGTTAACCCGAGTGCGCCCGAACGTCATCATCCCGCTGTCGGATTCTCGCGAGGCTCGGATTCTATCGTGAGACTCGGATTCTATATAAGGAGCCGCGCGTCGCCGCCATTTTCACACGTGCATTGAGATTGATAGGGAGAGGACGTGGCTGGCGTCCTCTCCGTTTATAGAGAGTGAGACTAGAGTAGAGAGAGACACAGTATTATTTACTTTAGTAATTTTGGGGAGCATTAGGAGGAGTACTACTACTTGCTGAAGTGATAGTGTGACTGTATATCTGACTTGTGGGGGAGACAGTGGGGAGCAGTTAGAGTCTGAGAGCAGGAGTACATATTTTAACGTACAGTGCACACTTTTGCTGGCACTCTGCTGCCAGAGTGCCACACTGCCATTGTGACCAAACTGACCACCAGTATATATTGTGATTGTCTGCTTAGGAGTACTACTTGCAAGTTGCTGATAGTGTGACCAGTGACCTGACCACCAGTTTAATTAATCACCACCAGTTTAATATATATATATATATATATATATATATAAAATTGTATATAATATATATATAATTGTATATGTATACCACCTACCCGTGTGTTTTTTTTTTCTCTTTTTTCTTGATACATACTACTATAGTAGCTTACTGTAGCAGTCTGCGGTGCTGCTGAGCTGACAGTGTCCAGCAGGTCTGTCATCAGTCATTACATAATAAATATATATACCTGTCCGGCTGCAGTACTAGTGATATTATATATATATATATATATATATATATATTAATTTCATCTCATTATCATCCAGTCTATATTAGCAGCAGACACAGTACGGTAGTCCACGGCTGTAGCTACCTCTGTGTCGGCAGTCGCTGGTCCATCCATAATTGTATACCACCTACCCGTGGTTTTTTTTTTCTCTTTCTTCTTGATACATACTACTATAGTAGCTTACTGTAGCAGTCTGCGGTGCTGCTGAGCTGACAGTGTCCAGCAGGTCCGTCATCAGCCATTACATAATAAATATATATACCTGTCCGGCTGCAGTACTAGTGATATTATATATATATATATTAATTTCATCTCATTATCATCCAGTCTATATTAGCAGCAGACACAGTACGGTAGTCCACGGCTGTAGCTACCTCTGTGTCGGCAGTCGCTGGTCCATCCATAATTGTATACCACCTACCCGTGGTTTTTTTTTTCTCTTTCTTCTTGATACATACTACTATAGTAGCTTACTGTAGCAGTCTGCGGTGCTGCTGAGCTGACAGTGTCCAGCAGGTCCGTCATCAGTCATTACATAATAAATATATATACCTGTCCGGCTGCAGTACTAGTGATATTATATATATATATATATATATATATATATTTATTAATTTCATCTCATTATCATCCAGTCTATATTAGCAGCAGACACAGTACGGTAGTCCACGGCTGTAGCTACCTCTGTGTCGGCAGTCGCTGGTCCATCCATAATTGTATACCACCTACCTGTGGTTTTTTTTTTCTCTTTCTTCTTGATACATACTACTATAGTAGCTTACTGTAGCAGTCTGCGGTGCTGCTGAGCTGACAGTGTCCAGCAGGTCCGTCATCAGTCATTACATAATAAATATATATACCTGTCCGGCTGCAGTACTAGTGATATTATATATATATATATATTAATTTCATCTCATTATCATCCAGTCTATATTAGCAGCAGACACAGTACGGTAGTCCACGGCTGTAGCTACCTCTGTGTCGGCAGTCGCTGGTCCATCCATAATTGTATACCACCTACCCGTGTTTTTTTTTTTCTCTTTCTTCTTGATACATACTACTATAGTAGCTTACTGTAGCAGTCTGCGGTGCTGCTGAGCTGACAGTGTCCAGCAGGTCCGTCATCAGTCATTACATAATAAATATATATACCTGTCCGGCTGCAGTACTAGTGATATTATATATATATATATATTAATTTCATCTCATTATCATCCAGTCTATATTAGCAGCAGACACAGTACGGTAGTCCACGGCTGTAGCTACCTCTGTGTCGGCAGTCGCTGGTCCATCCATAATTGTATACCACCTACCCGTGGTTTTTTTTTTTCTCTTTCTTCTTGATACATACTACTATAGTAGCTTACTGTAGCAGTCTGCGGTGCTGCTGAGCTGACAGTGTCCAGCAGGTCCGTCATCAGTCATAACATAATAATTATATATACCTGTCCGGCTGCAGTACTAGTGATATTATATATATGTATATATATATTAATTTCATCTCATTATCATCCAGTCTATTTTAGCAGCAGACACAGTACGGTAGTCCACGGCTGTAGCTACCTCTGTGTCGGCAGTCGCTGGTCCATCCATAATTGTATACCACCTACCCGTGGTTTTTTTTTTCTCTTTCTTCTTGATACATACTACTATAGTAGCTTACTGTAGCAGTCTGCGGTGCTGCTGAGCTGACAGTGTCCAGCAGGTCCGTCATCAGTCATTACATAATAAATATATATACCTGTCCGGCTGCAGTACTAGTGATATTATATATATATATATATATATATATTAATTTCATCTCATTATCATCCAGTCTATAGTAGCAGCAGACACAGTACGGTAGTCCACGGCTGTAGCTACCTCTGTGTCGGCAGTCGCTGGTCCATCCATAATTGTATACCACCTACCTGTGTTTTTTTTTTCCTCTTTCTTCTTGATACATACTACTATAGTAGCTTACTGTAGCAGTCTGCGGTGCTGCTGAGCTGACAGTGTCCAGCAGGTCCGTCATCAGTCATTACATAATAAATATATATACCTGTCCGGCTGCAGTACTAGTGATATTATATATATATATATATATATATATATATATTAATTTCATCTCATTATCATCCAGTCTATATTAGCAGCAGACACAGTACGGTAGTCCACGGCTGTAGCTACCTCTGTGTCGGCAGTCGCTGGTCCATCCATAATTGTATACCACCTACCCGTGGTTTTTTTTTTCTCTTTCTTCTTGATACATACTACTATAGTAGCTTACTGTAGCAGTCTGCGGTGCTGCTGAGCTGACAGTGTCCAGCAGGTCCGTCATCAGTCATTACATAATAAATATATATACCTGTCCGGCTGCAGTACTAGTGATATTATATATATATATATATATATATATATATATATTAATTTCATCTCATTATCATCCAGTCTATTTTAGCAGCAGACACAGTACGGTAGTCCACGGCTGTAGCTACCTCTGTGTCGGCAGTCGCTGGTCCATCCATAATTGTATACCACCTACCCGTGGTTTTTTTTTTCTTTCTTCTTGATACATACTACTATAGTAGCTTACTGTAGCAGTCTGCGGTGCTGCTGAGCTGACAGTGTCCAGCAGGTCCGTCATCAGTCATTACATAATAAATATATATACCTGTCCGGCTGCAGTACTAGTGATATTATATATATATATGTTAATTTCATCTCATTATCATCCAGTCTATATTAGCAGCAGACACAGTACGGTAGTCCACGGCTGTAGCTACCTCTGTGTCGGCAGTCTCTCGTCCATCCATAAGTATACTAGTATCCATCCATCTCCATTGTTTACCTGAGGTGCCTTTTAGTTGTGCCTATTAAAATATGGAGAACAAAAATGTTGAGGTTCCAAAATTAGGGAAAGATCAAGATCCACTTCCACCTCGTGCTGAAGCTGCTGCCACTAGTCATGGCCGAGACGATGAAATGCCAGCAACGTCGTCTGCCAAGGCCGATGCCCAATGTCATAGTACAGAGCATGTAAAATCCAAAACACCAAATATCAGTAAAAAAAGGACTCCAAAATCTAAAATAAAATTGTCGGAGGAGAAGCGTAAACTTGCCAATATGCCATTTACCACACGGAGTGGCAAGGAACGGCTGAGGCCCTTGCCTATGTTCATGGCTAGTGGTTCAGCTTCACATGAGGATGGAAGCACTCAGCCTCTCGCTAGAAAAATGAAAAGACTCAAGCTGGCAAAAGCACCGCAAAGAACTGTGCATTCTTCGAAATCCCAAATCCACAAGGAGAGTCCAATTGTGTCGGTTGCGATGCCTGACCTTCACAACACTGGACATGAAGAGCATGCGCCTTCCACCATTTGCACGCCCCCTGCAAGTGCTGGAAGGAGCACCCGCAGTCCAGTTCCTGATAGTCAGATTGAAGATGTCAGTGTTGAAGTACACCAGGATGAGGAGGATATGGGTGTTGCTGGCGCTGGGGAGGAAATTGACAAGGAGGATTCTGATGGTGAGGTGGTTTGTTTAAGTCAGGCACCCGGGGAGACACCTGTTGTCCATGGGAGGAATAGGGCCGTTGACATGCCTGGTGAAAATACCAAAAAAATCAGCTCTTCGGTGTGGAAGTATTTCAACAGAAATGCGGACAACATTTGTCAAGCCATGTGTTGCCTTTGTCAAGCTGTAATAAGTAGGGGTAAGGACGTTAACCACCTCGGAACATCCTCCCTTATACGTCACCTGCAGCGCATTCATAATAAGTCAGTGACAAGTTCAAAAACTTTGGGCGACAGCGGAAGCAGTCCACTGACCAGTAAATCCCTTCCTCTTGTAACCAAGCTCACGCAAACCACCCCACCAACTCCCTCAGTGTCAATTTCCTCCTTCCCCAGGAATGCCAATAGTCCTGCAGGCCATGTCACTGGCAATTCTGACGAGTCCTCTCCTGCCTGGGATTCCTCCGATGCATCCTTGCGTGTAACGCCTACTGCTGCTGGCGCTGCTGTTGTTGCTGCTGGGAGTCGATGGTCATCCCAGAGGGGAAGTCGTAAGCCCACTTTTACTACTTCCACCAAGCAATTGACTGTCCAACAGTCCTTTGCGAGGAAGATGAAATATCACAGCAGTCATCCTGCTGCAAAGCGGATAACTGAGGCCTTGGCATCCTGGGTGGTGAGAAACGTGGTTCCGGTATCCATCATTACTGCAGAGCCAACTAGAGACTTGTTGGAGGTACTGTGTCCCTGGTACCAAATACCATCTAGGTTCCATTTCTCTAGGCAGGCGATACCGAAAATGTACACAGACCTCAGAAAAAGAGTCACCAGTGTCCTAAAAAATGCAGCTGTACCCAATGTCCACTTAACCACGGACATGTGGACAAGTGGAGCAGGGCAGGGTCAGGACTATATGACTGTGACAGCCCACTGGGTAGATGTATGGACTCCCGCCGCAAGAACAGCAGCGGCGGCACCAGTAGCAGCATCTCGCAAACGCCAACTCTTTCCTAGGCAGGCTACGTTTTGTATCACCGGTTTCCAGAATACGCACACAGCTGAAAACCTCTTACGGCAACTGAGGAAGATCATCGCGGAATGGCTTACCCCAATTGGACTCTCCTGTGGATTTGTGGCATCGGACAACGCCAGCAATATTGTGTGTGCATTAAATATGGGCAAATTCCAGCACGTCCCATGTTTTGCACATACCTTGAATTTGGTGGTGCAGAATTTTTTAAAAAACGACAGGGGCGTGCAAGAGATGCTGTCGGTGGCCAGAAGAATTGCGGGACACTTTCGGCGTACAGGCACCACGTACAGAAGACTGGAGCACCACCAAAAACGCCTGAACCTGCCCTGCCATCATCTGAAGCAAGAAGTGGTAACGAGGTGGAATTCAACCCTCTAAATGCTTCAGAGGTTGGAGGAGCAGCAAAAGGCCATTCAAGCCTATACAATTGGGCACGATATAGGAGGTGGAATGTACCTGTCTCAAGCGCAGTGGAGAATGATTTCAACGTTGTGCAAGGTTCTGCAACCTTTTGAACTTGCCACACGTGAAGTCAGTTCAGACACTGCCAGCCTGAGTCAGGTCATTCCCCTCATCAGGCTTTTGCAGAAGAAGCTGGAGGCATTGAAGGAGGAGCTAAAAGGGAGCGATTCCGCTAGGCATGTGGGACTTGTGGATGGAGCCCTTAATTCGCTTAACAAGGATTCACGGGTGGTCAATCTGTTGAAATCAGAGCACTACATTTTGGCCACCGTGCTCGATCCTAGATTTAAAACCTACCTTGGATCTCTCTTTCTGGCAGACACAAGTCTGCTGGGGTTCAAAGACCTGCTGGTGACAAAATTGTCAAGTCAAGCGGAACGCGACCTGTCAACATCTCCTCCTTCACATTCTCCCGCAACTGGGGGTGCTAGGAAAAGGCTAAGAATTCCGAGCCCACCCGCTGGCGGTGATGCAGGGCAGTCTGGAGCGACTGCTGATGCTGACATCTGGTCCGGACTGAAGGACCTGACAACGATTACGGACATGTCGTCTACTGTCACTGCATATGATTCTGTCACCATTGAAAGAATGGTGGAGGATTATATGAGTGACCGCATCCAAGTAGGCACGTCAGACAGTCCGTACTTATACTGGCAGGAAAAAGAGGCAATTTGGAGGCTCTTGCACAAACTGGCTTTATTCTACCTAAGTTGCCCTCCCACAAGTGTGTACTCCGAAAGAGTGTTTAGTGCCGCTGCTCACCTTGTCAGCAATCGGCGTACGATGTTACTTCCAGAAAATGTGGAGAAGATGATGTTCATTAAAATGAATTATAATCAATTCCTCCGTGGAGACATTGACCAGCAGCAATTGCCTCCACAAAGTACACAGGGAGCTGAGATGGTGGATTCCAGTGGGGACGAATTGATAATCTGTGAGGAGTGGGATGTACACGGTGATATATCGGAGGATGATGATGAGGTGGACATCTTGCCTCTGTAGAGCCAGTTTGTGCAAGGAGAGATTCATTGCTTCTTTTTCGGTGGGGGTCCAAACCAACCCGTCATTTCAGTCACAGTCGTGTGGCAGACCCTGTCACTGAAATGATGGGTTGGTTAAAGTGTGCATGTCCTGTTTATACAACATAAGGGTGAGTGGGAGGGCCCAAGGACAATTCCATCTTGCACCTCTTTTTTCTTTCATTTTTATTTGCGTCATGTGCTGTTTGGGGAGTGTTTTTTGGAAGGGCCATCCTGCGTGACACTGCAGTGCCACTCCTAGATGGGCCAGGTGTTTGTGTAGGCCACTAGGGTCGCTTATCTTACTCACACAGCTACCTCATTGTGCCTCTTTTTTTCTCTTTGCGTCATGTGCTGTTTGGGGAGTGTTTTTTGGAAGGGCCATCCTGCGTGACACTGCAGTGCCACTCCTAGATGGGCCAGGTGTTTGTGTCGGCCACTAGGGTCGCTTAGCTTACTCACACAGCTACCTCATTGCGCCTCTTTTTTTCTTCTTTGCGTCTTGTGCTGTTTGGGGAGTGTTTTTTGGAAGGGCCATCCTGCGTGACACTGCAGTGCCACTCCTAGATGGGCCAGGTGTTTGTGTCGGCCACTAGGGTCGCTTATCTTACTCACACAGCTACCTCATTGCGCCTCTTTTTTTCTTCTTTGCGTCATGTGCTGTTTGGGGAGTGTTTTTTGGAAGGGCCATCCTGCGTGACACTGCAGTGCCACTCCTAGATGGGCCAGGTGTTTGTGTCGGCCACTAGGGTCGCTTAGCTTACTCACACAGCTACCTCATTGCGCCTCTTTTTTTCTTCTTTGCGTCATGTGCTGTTTGGGGAGTGTTTTTTGGAAGGGCCATCCTGCGTGACACTGCAGTGCCACTCCTAGATGGGCCAGGTGTTTGTGTCGGCCACTAGGGTCGCTTATCTTACTCACACAGCTACCTCATTGCGCCTCTTTTTTTCTTCTTTGCGTCATGTGCTGTTTGGAGAGTGTTTTTTGGAAGGGCCATCCTGCGTGACACTGCAGTGCCACTCCTAGATGGGCCAGGTGTTTGTGTCGGCCACTAGGGTCGCTTAGCTTACTCACACAGCTACCTCATTGCGCCTCTTTTTTTCTTCTTTGCGTCATGTGCTGTTTGGGGAGTGTTTTTTGGAAGGGCCATCCTGCGTGACACTGCAGTGCCACTCCTAGATGGGCCAGGTGTTTGTGTCAGCCACTAGGGTCGCTTATCTTACTCACACAGCTACCTCATTGCGCCTCTTTTTTTCTTCTTTGCGTCATGTGCTGTTTGGAGAGTTTTTTTTGGAAGGGCCATCCTGCGTGACACTGCAGTGCCACTCCTAGATGGGCCAGGTGTTTGTGTCTGCCACTAGGGTCGCTTATCTTACTCACACAGCTACCTCATTGTGCCTCTTTTTTTCTTCTTTGCGTCATGTGCTGTTTGGGGAGTGTTTTTTGGAAGGGCCATCCTCCGTGACACTGCAGTGCCACTCCTAGATGGGCCAGGTGTTTGTGTCGGCCACTAGGGTCGCTTAGCTTACTCACACAGCTACCTCATTGCGCCTCTTTTTTTCTTCTTTGCGTCATGTGCTGTTTGGGGAGTGTTTTTTGGAAGGGCCATCCTGCGTGACACTGCAGTGCCACTCCTAGATGGGCCAGGTGTTTGTGTCGGCCACTAGGGTCGCTTAGCTTACTCACACAGCTACCTCATTGCGCCTCTTTTTTTCTTCTTTGCGTCATGTGCTGTTTGGGGAGTGTTTTTTGGAAGGGCCATCCTGCGTGACACTGCAGTGCCACTCCTAGATGGGCCAGGTGTTTGTGTCGGCCACTAGGGTCGCTTAGCTTACTCACACAGCTACCTCATTGCGCCTCTTTTTTTCTTCTTTGCGTCATGTGCTGTTTGGGGAGTGTTTTTTGGAAGGGCCATCCTGCGTGACACTGCAGTGCCACTCCTAGATGGGCCAGGTGTTTGTGTCAGCCACTAGGGTCGCTTATCTTACTCACACAGCTACCTCATTGCGCCTCTTTTTTTCTTCTTTGCGTCATGTGCTGTTTGGAGAGTTTTTTTTGGAAGGGCCATCCTGCGTGACACTGCAGTGCCACTCCTAGATGGGCCAGGTGTTTGTGTCAGCCACTAGGGTCGCTTATCTTACTCACACAGCTACCTCATTGCGCCTCTTTTTTTCTTCTTTGCGTCATGTGCTGTTTGGGGAGTGTTTTTTGGAAGGGCCATCCTGCGTGACACTGCAGTGCCACTCCTAGATGGGCCAGGTGTTTGTGTCGGCCACTAGGGTCGCTTAGCTTACTCACACAGCTACCTCATTGCGCCTCTTTTTTTCTTCTTTGCGTCATGTGCTGTTTGGGGAGTGTTTTTTGGAAGGGCCATCCTGCATGACACTGCAGTGCCACTCCTAGATGGGCCAGGTGTTTGTGTCGGCCACTAGGGTCGCTTAGCTTACTCACACAGCTACCTCATTGCGCCTCTTTTTTTCTTCTTTGCGTCATGTGCTGTTTGGGGAGTGTTTTTTGGAAGGGCCATCCTGCGTGACACTGCAGTGCCACTCCTAGATGGGCCAGGTGTTTGTGTCGGCCACTAGGGTCGCTTAGCTTACTCACACAGCTACCTCATTGCGCCTCTTTTTTTCTTCTTTGCGTCATGTGCTGTTTGGGGAGTGTTTTTTGGAAGGGCCATCCTGCGCGACACTGCAGTGCCACTCCTAGATGGGCCCGGTGTTTGTGTCGGCCACTAGGGTCGCTTAGCTTACTCACACAGCTACCTCATTGTGCCTCTTTTTTTCTTCTTTGCGTCATGTGCTGTTTGGGGAGTGTTTTTTGGAAGGGCCATCCTGCGTGACACTGCAGTGCCACTCCTAGATGGGCCAGGTGTTTGTGTCGGCCACTAGGGTCGCTTAGCTTAGTCATCCAGCGACCTCGGTGCAAATTTTAGGACTAAAAATAATATTGTGAGGTGTGAGGTGTTCAGAATAGACTGAAAATGAGTGGAAATTATGGTTTTTGAGGTTAATAATACTTTGGGATCAAAATGACCCCCAAATTCTATGATTTAAGCTGTTTTTTAGTGTTTTTTGAAAAAAACACCCGAATCCAAAACACACCCGAATCCGACAAAAAAAATTCGGTGAGGATTTGCCAAAACGCGTTCGAACCCAAAACACGGCCGCGGAACCGAACCCAAAACCAAAACATAAAACCCGAAAAATTTCAAGTGCACATCTCTAGAAATTGGCTTAGGGAACAAGAATCTTAAGAATCTTTCAGATCAGATCTGGGGCTTTGGGATATTAAAAAAAATAAAAAATGCAACCTGGGAGCCCATGTGGACTACTCTCACTCAGGCACCCCTGGCATGCAGCGAATTACGCTGTAGCTTCTATAACACTTGCAGGACTAGCCTTTGTAAGTGTAAAAAAATAAAAATGTTCACTGCTTTGTAAATGTACTGACTGTGAAAATGAAACTGAAAGATCTATGGTAACACATGTTGATAGCGGCGATGACGATACTGATGGCGACAGCTCTTACAAAAGCTAAAACTAGAAGTTTGTTGTATTTACAGTAACATGTTATTTTTAGGTATTCAAAAATGAGATTTTACAAAATAAAAAATGTTTTTTACTCATTTTAGTTTATTATCATACCATGCTTATTGTTGCACTATTTTGAACAAAACAGCCACCTTTTTTAAAATGGCGGTTGTGATGTTTGGACACTACCTAAAAAGTTATTTGTAAATACAGTATGTTTAGATGAAATGGGTAAAGTCTCATGCTTTCTTCTACAAATGTACAATCGGGCAATGTTGCGGGGGAGTGGTCCGGCCAAAGCAGGCGTAGCTGGACCATTTGTAGAGTGACTGCATGATGTCACACGCAGCTGCTTCAATAAAGAAAATGTGGTAGTGCGGCTGCATATGCAGCCATGTTGCATATATAGGGTGGCATCCTGCAATCCAGTCAGAGATGACATTGCAAGCCCACATCCCCAAGCATGCGATCGCATGCCCCAAACATGCGATCATACTGAGTAGCAGATTCAGGGGGTGATTTAGACCTGATCACTGGGCTGCTAACTTTGCTGTCCTGTGTTCAGATAGTCACCGCCCACATGGGCAATGTAAATTCGCCGTGTAAGTGTGTGATCCCATTTGTACGCTGAGCTGCAAAAATCCACTGTGTGTAATTTCTGCACAGCCCAGGACTTACAAATTCGCACCATCCTGTCGCTAACCGGCGATGCCCTTTGTTGCTGTCCAACGCGCATTCGCATTGCATTGTATACGCATGCCTGTGTTAAAACGCACAGCAGCGATCATGTCTGAAGCACCCCTCTGCTTTTTAGCAGAATCTGCTACTCATGCGGAATAGGGTCCAAGATACAGTAAGATAAAATAATATCCAGAAGTCTGATATCAGCAATAGTTGATGAACTCTGTATTTAAGGTAATATGTGGCTTTCCAAAAAATGTAATCTAGTCAACCTAAAATTTCCCTACATCCCCTCCACAAATGCTGCACAAAAGAAAATGTCCTTTAATGGGTACTGAGCAATTTCATAACTCATGGGTGTCCATCCAAAGACCTGCTTTCCCTGGGCTAGACCAAGGAATTTCTACATTTACTTATACAATTGTTTCCAATTTATCACATACAAGTAGAGATGAGCGGGTTCAGTTCCCCGGGAAGGTGGGTGGGACTTCCCACCTTACTCGGATCCCAAAATGAGGTAAAACATCATAATCCTACTGTCGATGCCATCTTCACTCCGGGATTGGAGAGTGTAATGGACGGACGTGTCCATCTCAGTACTGGGTGGCGTGGCATGGTGTGCGGCGGGTGGGTGTGCCCTGTGTGCTGTATCTGAAAAAGGGGTACTCTCTCTCAGCTGTATCTGTAAAAGGGGTGCTCTTTCTGCTGTATCTGAAAAAGGGGTGCTCTCTCTGTCTGCTATATCTGAAAAGGGGGTGCTCTTTGTCTGCTGTATCTGAAAGTGGTGATCTGTCCATCTATCCAGGGGCTCTGCTCCAGTGCAAAATTAAAATAATAAAAGCTAAAAACAAAAAGCCTAAAATTATTTAAAAAAATATATTTTTTGTTAGTGCTGTACCCCAAAGTACTATACAATTTGTATTTTATTTTCATAAGTACTGTAACACTGTCAGTCAGACCGCAGTATATTATTTCCTACTCAAACACTTATTATGCGACACTGTCGGTGAAGTTAACCGCAGTGTATAATTTTTCTGACTCATTTGTGCAACGCTGTCGGTGAAATCAACCGCAGTGTGTTACTATTATATGCATTTCTGACTCATTTGTGCGACACTGTCAGTGTAGTCAACCGCAGTGTTTAATAATTATATACATTTCTGACTCATATGTGGAGCGCTGTCAGTGAAGGTCAACCCCACTTTGTGTTTTAAGAAATGGAGGCTACTGCTAGTGCTGAAGCTGCTGCCACTAGTCATGACATTGACAATGTACGTCCATCAACGTCATCTACTATGGTAGATGCCCAGGGGTATAGAGGTCTTAAGTAAGGGTATGTAAAATCATTTAATTTTAGGGTGGTAAAGAAAATCAAATCAAAAGGAAAACGTTTGCTGCAGAGGCAGTAAGACAAACTGCGCATTCAAAATCAGAACCATTAGACATTCTTGAGAAACGTTTAGGGGTGTCCACGTCTGCTATGTGTGAGTCTGACATTTCTCACATTGTCCTCATAAAGAAGCATCTTTCATCTCCTTCCACCATTTCTGAACCATCTGCACATATGGGGAGCAGTACAAGTAAAGATGGTATTGAATCGGATGAGGAGGACATACTCATAACCCAAATTTAGGATTCGTGTGTGGAGGGGGATATGTGTGTACTATCTGACAGTGAGGATGTTGTGTAAGTCAACCACTGGTGGCTGCAGTTGTTGACCATGATAAAAAGAAAACCATTGCGATGCCTGGTCATAAGACAAACAAAAAACACCACTTGGGTGTGGGATTATTTTTACCCCAATACTGACAATGTTTATGAAAGCATCTGCTCCTTGTGAGACCAAATTTAGTAGAGGTAGGAACGTTAGCCATCTAGGCACCTCCTTCATGTTACATCATTTGTGGAGAAGACATGAAATTTATTGTACAAGATTATAATGTAATTAACACCTCATCATCAACATCCTCAGAGTAATTACTTAACAGAGGAAGTCCTTCTAAAAAACTGTTTTGTGGGGGCCCAAACAAACCAATCATTTCAGCCAAAAGTGATGGTCCATATTGCTGAAATTATTTTTTTGTTAAACTGTGCATGTCTTTTGTAAAATATACAACATAAGGGTGGGTGGGAGGGGCCAAGAACAATTCCATCTTGCACCTTATTTCTTTGCATTGTGTGCTCTTTGGAGCATTTTTTGCACATAGTTTATAAAACTGCCATCCTGCCTGCCACTGCAGTGCCACTCCTAGATGTGCCAGGTGTTTGTGCCACCCACTTCTGGTGCTTAGCTTAGTCATCCAGCTACCTTGGTGCTACCTTTTGGCCTAAATTGGATGTAAATAATATTGTGACCTGTGAGGAGTTCAAAGTAAACTGGAAATTAGTGGACATTGATGTTATTGAGGTTAATAATATTGTAGGAATAAAAACACCCCCTAATTCTGTGATATTAGCTGTTTTTATGATTTAAAAAAAATACATATCCAAAACCGAAACCCGCAAAGGCGGTTTTGGCAAAACAAATACAGATCCAAATAACGAAGGAGATACAGATCCAAAACCAAAACACAAAACCTAAAAAATGGCTTGGCGCCCACTCCTAGTTAAAACCCAATATACTGTGTGTACATCCAGGGGCTTCTGTGTTCTAGTGTGTCCTATCAGTATCAGTCCAGGCGTGCTCTGTCTGTCATCTGGTGGTGTATCTGATAAGGGGTGATCTTTCCATATAAATCTAGGGGCTCTGCCCCAGTGTTAAACTTAAAACTCTTCTACAGGGAGGCGGGCTTACATGATCACTATGAGACGCAGAACCACCAGTCATAAACAGCCTTTCCTTGCCACTTTGTGTAGTGAATAGCATATTGTCAATTTTATGTTTCTTTTCAGCTAACTCTACTTTTTTTCTTATTTATTAGCGTAAAATATTGCTTCTTTGATTTTACATGCCCTCTAAGTCATTGGGCAATGGCCTTAGCAGATGGTGATATTGTCAGTGTCATGACTAGTGGCAGCAGCTTCAGCACTAGTAGTAGGGAGTGGATTTCTGATCTTTCAATTGTCCTCCATTTCTATGAACACGAAGTGGGGTATAGCAACAGTATTGCACAAATGAGTCAGAAATATATATAATAATTACACTCTGCTGTTGACGTCACCAACAGCATCACACAGATGAGTCAGAAATATATATAATAATTACACACTGAGGTTGACTTTACCGACAGCATCAGAAATATGTAGAACTATTTTTTGTATCACACACCGGTGGTTACAGTGTTGCACAAATGACTCATATTGTGCGACTACTCTGACAGCGTTGCACAATGCATTTATGAGTAGAAAATAATATACTGACTGGCAGTGTTACGGTACTTATGAAAATAAAATAAAAATTGTATAGTACACTGCGGTACAACACTAACATAATACATATATATTTTTTAAATAATTTCAGGCTTTTTGTTTTTACCTTTTTATTTTCATTTTACACTGGGGCAGAGCCCCTGGATGGATGGACAGATCACCCCTTTCATATACAGCAAAGATAGCACTCCTTTTTCAGATAGAGCAGACAGAGAGAGCACCCCTTTTTCAGATACAACAGACAAAGAGCACCCCTTGTTCAGATAGTTTAGCTACAACAGTGCTTCTGTTTCTAGGAGACATTCATTATAATATTCACTGTTACAATGTGACCCTCTCCGTTTTCAGGTTTCATATCTGTGATCCTCTCCATTTCCTTTAGGAGTGGTGACCAATTTCTCTCAAGCTGCACTTACCTTTTTGCTTAATTATTTTTTTGGTAATCAGGCTACAGACAAATTCCTAGAAAAACCTACACGTTAAGACATGGTCAGACCAAAGAGACAAACTGCTAAAACTCAGGCTTACAAAAGTTTTCCGTTTCTCCAGATATGTTATTCACCCATTCTGATGTGTCTCAATCATCTTCCTCTCAAGTTTCCCAACTACTTTATTCACAAAGTAAAACCATAAACAAACTTTCTTTACTTCTGCAGTCGCTCAATCAAAAAATGGATAAGATCCAAATGACTCTAAATAATACTTTATCTCTTCTGGAATCCATTACAGTACCAACCAAATTGTAGAGCTTGATAAGCACTCCAAAGATACCATATGGACTTTACATAACACAGTTGAATAACAGGAGGGCACTATTTGTACGGGAAGCAGTTGGCTTCTCGACGGATGGGATCTCGGCGCTCAATATACTGATGTTGGGATCCTGAGATAGGAAGCAATGTAGGCGTCAACATACCGATACCACTTAGGATGCCGGTGTCACATTACCGACAGCTGGCATCTCGAACGTCCTCACAGCAGAAGGTGCTGCCCCTGTAGGGGGGAGGTTAGGTTGAGCCAGGAGAAGGGAGGTTAGCATTAGGGATCAGGTACTGGAAGGTTAGGGTTAGGGACCGGGGAGGGAGGTTTAGGTTTAGGCAGCGGGGAGGGGAGGGTTAGGTACCTAGTGGTTAGGGTTAGCCACCACCAGGGAGGGTACAAACTAAAGATTACATGACTGTGACAGCCACTGAGTGGGTGAATCATGCTCAGCAACAGGAACAGCAGCAGCATTTTACAAACAATGCCATATCATTCAGAGACAGGCTACTTTCTGTATCACCAGCTTACCTTAGAGGCATAAGGCGTAACAACCTGTTAGAAAAACTAAAGGTTCTCGTAGCAAAATGGCTTACCCCACTTAGACTCTCCTCAGGAATTGTGATTTTTTTATAACACCATAAATACAGACACTGCTAGTTTTAGGTGATTCCCTTAATTAGATTTTTGGAAAAGCAGCTTGAAAAATTGAAGGAAGAGATGAAATGAAACGATATTGCAAAGTATGTCGGACTTGTATATCAAGGGCCTAATTCAGATCTGATTGCTGCTGTTCGATTTCGCACAGCAGGCGATCAGATCCGAACTGCGTATGCGTATGCACCACAATGCACAGGCGTGTCAGATGGCTACAACGGGCATCAACAGTAAGCAACGGGATGGTGCAAAGGATCCATTTGCACGGGTGTTCGCAAGGTAATTGACAGGAAGAGGCTGTTTGTGGGTGGCAACTGACTGTTTTCATGGAGTGTCTGTAAAAACGCAGGCGAGCTCAAGTGTTTTCAGGGAGGGTGTCTGACATCAGCTCCGGCCCCAATCAGCAGGATTCATTCACACTGGATAAGTAAATCTTGGGCTGCGCAGAGACTGCACAAACATAGGAACGTACACTTGCACAGTGATTTTACCCTCAACCTGTCAGCGGCGACTATCTGATTGCAGGGTAGCAAAAAAACGCAACCCAACGATCAGATCTGAATTAGGCCCCAAGTCCTTTGTTTGCTTCACCAGGATCCAAGGGTAGTCAGCATCTTTAAATTGAATCACTACATTATGGTGATAGTGCTTGAGCCTAGATTTAAGTCATATGTTGTGTCTTTCTTTTCAAATTACCCAGATCTTAGGAGATGTAAAGAGCTCCTTGTGAGCAAGTCAGCTCAAGTTGTACATGACATGATGATGTCTCCTCCTTCCATTTCTCTGGCAACCACTGCTGCCAGAAAAAAAAAATAGCTTTCCCAAGAGACTAACTGGTGATGCATGTGAGTCAACACAACATTTGAACATTTGGTCCGGTCTAAAACAATTGCCCAAAATTAGCCACACCTGTACCATCTGATATGGTCAACATCCAAAGAATGGCACAGGATTATTTTAATGACAGCACACAACCAGGCGTGTCACAGAGGTCCTTTGACTACTGGAAGGAAGAAAAAGCAATTTGGAGATACTTGTACAAACTTCATTTGCATTAATGAAGCTGCCCACCCTACAGTTTGTACTCAGAAAGAGTTTCAGTACAGCCAGGAACCTTATCAGTGCTCAGCAAAGGAGGCTACTTCCTCAAAATAGGGAAACATTAACTACAAATTCCATAGGGAAGCCCTTTACTGGTAATTACATCAAAGTACAGAGTCTTCTGTAATAGTGGATTCCAGCGGGGATGAATTATCATTGTGTGAGGATAATATAAACACTGATGAGAGTGAAGATGATAATGATGATGGCATATTGCCACTGTAGAGATCATTGACAGCACTGTTAGCTTAGCTGCCTTAACCTTATTGGTACTGTAGCTTGTTTTGTTGGAGGCCAAACAAATCAAGCACTTCAGCCACAGGTGGCAGTCCCTGTTGCCGAAGAGCTTGGTTTGTTAAACTGCATGTCAGTTTTAATATCCATCATAAAGGTGGATGAGATGGCCCAAGGACAATTGTATCTTGAACCACCTTTCATTTCTACCACTCATCATTTTTGCCACAAATCAGTGGCATAACTACTGCCCCCGCAGCCCTCGCGGTGGCTTGGAGGCGCAGGGCTGCGGGGGTGCCGCCACTGATTTAGCGCAGATTGACATGAGGACGAGCTGTCCGCATGTCAGTCTGCTGTCTCCTTCCTTCCCTAGCCGCTGCTGTATGGAGGGACACTGAGGGCACAGCGCGCGCCTCTCCTGTGTCCCTCCTGCGTCTCCGGTGTCTATTAAATGAAGTGCCTGTTCGTGAGCTCTGATTGGCTCACGATCCAGCACTACATTTAACAGACATGCAAGAGACACAGGAGAGGCGCGCGCTGTGCCCTCCGTGTCCCTCCTTCACAAAACAGCGGGACCTTTGGGAGCATATTTGGCACTTGGGTGGGCATATGTGGCACTGGGGGAGGGCCGGGGAACATATTTGGCACTTGGGGGCATATGTGGCACTGAGGGGGCATATGTGACACTGGGGGGTATATGTGTACCTGGCACTTGGGGGGGCATATTTGGTATTGGGGCATGTGTGTACCTGGCACTGTGGGGGAATATCTGGCGCTGAGGGCATATGTGGCACTGGGAGCAAAGCCCTAGCAACAAGCATTACCCCCTAGCAACGAGCATGACACCCAGTGCATGAAACCCCTGGCAACGAGCATGACACCCAGTGCGTGAAACCCCTGGCAACTAGCATGACACCCAGTGCATGAAACACCTGACAACTAGCATGACACCCTGAGCATGAAAACACCTGGCACCGTGCATGGAACCAAGAGCATGAAACCCCTGGCAATGAGCATGTCACCCAGTGCATGAAACCCCTGGCAACAAGCAGGTAATTTAAAAGTAATTAGAAGCCTTACTGTAGGATTTAATGTGTAATGGACATTGCGGTGTGTGGCATAATGTGTCACAGGCATTACGGTGTGTGGTATACTATATCACGGGCATTGTGGTATGTGGTATAATGTCTCAGGGTCATTGCAGTGTGTGGCATAATGTATCACGGACATTGCGGTGTGTGGCATAATGTGTCAGGCATTACGGTGTGTGGCATACTATATCACGGGCATTGTGGTATGTGGTATAATGTCTCAGGGTCTTTGCGGTGTGTGTCATAATGTGTCACAGGCATTGTATGTGCTATAATGTATCAGGGGCATTGCAGTGTGTAGCATGTGTATAACGGGCATTGCGATTCCTGTCATAATGTGTCACAGGCATTACGGTGTGTGGCATAATGTGTCGGGGGCATTATGGTGTGTGCATATTGTGTCATGGGCATTATTGTGTGTGGCATAATGTCTAAGGGCCATTGCAGTATGTGGCATAATGTATACTGGGCATTACTATAAGGAGGAAAAATGCCAAATAATGTAAGGGGCATGAATTAGGATTATTTTTCTTTCCTGTGGTGGTCAACATCTGGGTGTGAAAACTAGGGTATAAGGTAGTCTTTTCCTGCAATGCCACACCCCTTTATGTGAAGCCACACCCATTGCAACAAAGCCACACCCCTTTTTCAGCGCGCGCAGGTTCATCCCTTTGCTAGTGCCAATTATGGGGGATGGGGAGCGGGTGCAGGAGAATTTTTTGGCTTGGGGGAGAAAAATTTCTAGTTACGCCACTGGTGGAAATGTTTTATAGATGTGTTATAAACTGATAAATGTTTCTGCCACTGCTTTGTCATTAAGTAACCATCTAGCTTGCTGCAGCCTTTGGCCCAAACTGGATGAAAACAATATTGCAGACGGTGAAGTATTGAAAATTAACTGTATTAACTGGAAAGGAATGTTACTGAGGTTAATACTACCAAAGGATCAAAAAAAAAATCCCAAATTATGTGATTTTAATAGTTTTTATCTGTTTTTTTTTCTTTAATACAGTTTCAAACCAAAATCAAACACATGAGGGTGGTTTTGAAAGAAACAAAACATAAAGTTAATACAGATCCAAAGCCAAAACCAAACTACGGGGGTCAGCACACATCTCTAACTATTATATTGAGCAACAGTATCAATTTTTCTAATTCAATTTAGGGACTTTAGCTACAGTATTATTAAAGCCAAAGATCATCCTTTGTACCTTACTGTAGAAAGCATGGCAACTGTGTATACCACCGAGCTTATTCTTTAGGTCAAAACTAAAGGCATATCAGTTAGACTATGATTGCTTATACTGCAGTATAAGATCAATTTATGATTTAAGGTAAATTGTTCTAATGTGTAAGTTATTTTGCCAATAAAAGCAGGGGTGTAACAGGAACTTTGTGGACCACATAGCAATATCTTGAAAGCCCCCTTCCTCCAACTGTTGTCATTACAAAGTACCTTAGGGGAGCAGTAGAGAAAGAGTTAGGAGAGAGAGAGAGAGAGAGAGATAAATGGGTGTCAGGGGGAGAGAGAGAGAAAGAGAGAGAGGAACAAAAAGAGAGAGGGGTCAGGGAGAGAGAGGAGAGAGGGTTTCATGGAAAAAGAGGGAATGAGAGAAAGAGAGAGGGTTTCAGGGAAAAATAGAGAAAGGGATGAGGGGAAATAGAGGGCTTTGGGGAGAGAGAGAGAAGGGGGAGGAGCAAGAGAGTGATGAAAGCAAAAAGGAGTGAGAGAGAGAGATAGAGAATATCAGGGTGGGAGAGAGAAAGGGGAGCAAGAGAGAGTAAAAGAGAGTGTCAGGGAGAAATAGAGGAAGAGATAGAAAAAGAGAGAGAGAGGGTGTCAGGGAGAGTGAGAGAGTATCAGGTAGTGAGAGTCAGGTAGAGAGGGAGAAAGATGGTGCCAGGTGGAGAGAGGGAGAGACAGTGTGAGGGAGAGACACTGTGAGGGAGAATGAGAGACCCTGTCAGGGAGAGATAGGGAGAGAGCGGTGGCATCAGAAGGGGAGTCCGAGGTGTGTGGCCTGCACCCAGGTGTCACCCTCAGATGTTGTCAGGGGGAGAGATAAGGAGAGACAGTGTCAAGGAGAGGGTGTCAGGGAGAGAGAGACAGTCAGGGAGAGAGAGCGAGAGACCGTGTCAGATAGATGGAGAGAGACGGTGCCAGGGAGAGAGCAGTGGTATCAGAAGGGGCATGCGGGGTGTGGCCTGCACCCAGGTGTCACCCTTGGATGGGGTGACACCAAAGTGCCATCTTCTCACACTCAAAAATGTGGATTTTTTTTCAAAAACCTGCAACTGAGTCTGCATAGAAAAAATGATGCTTTTATTTGCATAGAAGTTGCACATTTCAGATGTTTAGCCATAGATACATTACTGCAATACAAACTTACATCCTCATCTTACTACCTAACGTGATGGATTTTTGAAAAATCCAAAGCACAACTAAGCAAAGAACTTGAAAGCCAGTTTTTAAATAAGCTTGATGTAATTGCTTAGCTGCAAACATCACAGGAGAGAATAGCTATTGTGATAGACTTACATACATGCGATCAGTGTACATCAAATGGCTCTTGTGTAAGATATTTGGAGACTATGTTTTATAACACTACTTATGGAAAAACATATTAAAACTTTCAGAAGGCTGTTTGTGTATTGATATTGTTTTTCACTTGTATGAAGAAAAAAGTACTAAACACTAGAGATGAGCGGGTTCGGTTCCTCTGAATCCGAACCCGCCCGAACTTCAGGTTTTTTACACGGGTCCGAGCAGGCTCGGATCTTCCCGCCTTGCTCGGCTAACCCGAGCGCGCCCGAACGTCATCATCACGCTGTCGGATTCTCGCGAGACTCGGATTCTATATAAGGAGCCGCGCGTCGCCGCCATTTTCACACGTGCATTGAGAGTCATAGGGAGAGGACGTGGCTGGCGTCCTCTCCGTTTAGAGAAGAGAGAGACACAGTATTTTCGGGGAGCATTATTAGGAGGAGTACTACTGTATACTACTATAATACTACTTGCTGAAGTGATATTTTATTTATAGATTAGATAGTGTGACTGTAAGTGTATTATCTGACTTGTGGGGGAGACACTGACAGTGGGGAGCAGTTAGAGTCTGAGAGCAGGACTCAGGAGTACATATAACGTACAGTGCACACTTTTGCTGCCAGAGTCAGTGCCACACTGCCATTGTTGTGACCACACTGACCACCAGTATAATAATATATTTTGTGATTGTCTGCTTAGGCCTCGGAGTACTAGTTGCAAGTTGCAACGTGACCTGTCCTGAAGTGACCACCAGTTTAATAATCAATCACCACCAGTTTAATATATATATATATATATATATATATATATAATTGTATATAATATATATATATATATATATATATATATATAATATTGTATACCACCTACCCGTGGTTTTTTTTTTTTCATTCTTCTTTATACATACTACTATAGTAGCTTACTGTAGCAGTCTGCGGTGCTGTGCTGACCTGACAGTGTCCAGCAGGTCCGTCATCAGTCATTACATAATAAATATATATAGTACCTGTCCGGCTGCAGTACTAGTGATATTATATTGATTTCATCTCATTATCAATAATTTATCATCCAGTCTAGACTCTATATTAGCAGCAGACACAGTACGTTAGTCCACGGCTGTAGCTACCTCTGTGTCGGCACTCAGCAGTCCATCCATAATTGTATACCACCTACCCGTGGTTTTTTTTTTTTCTTTCTTCTTTGTACATACTACTATAGTATAGTAGCTTACTGTAGCAGTCTGCGGTGCTGCTGAGCTGACAGTGTCCAGCAGGTCCGTCATCAGTCATCATTACCTAATAAATATATTATCTACCTGTCCGGCTGCAGTACTAGTGATATTATATATACATACATATATATATATTGATTTCATCTCATTATCAATCATCCAGTCTATATTAGCAGCAGACACAGTACGTTAGTCCACGGCTGTAGCTACCTCTGTGTCGGCACTCGGCAGTCCATCCATAATTGTATACCACCTACCCGTGGTTTTTTTTTTTCTTTCTTCTTTGTACATACTACTATAGTATAGTAGCTTACTGTAGCAGTCTGCGGTGCTGCTGAGCTGACAGTGTCCAGCAGGTCCGTCATCAGTCATCATTACCTAATAAATATATTATCTACCTGTCCGGCTGCAGTACTAGTGATATTATATATACATACATATATATATTGATTTCATCTCATTATCAATCATCCAGTCTATATTAGCAGCAGACACAGTACGTTAGTCCACGGCTGTAGCTACCTCTGTGTCGGCACTCAGCAGTCCATCCATAATTGTATACCACCTACCCGTGGTTTTTTTTTTTTCTTTCTTCTTTGTACATACTACTATAGTATAGTAGCTTACTGTAGCAGTCTGCGGTGCTGCTGAGCTGACAGTGTCCAGCAGGTCCGTCATCAGTCATCATTACCTAATAAATATATTATCTACCTGTCCGGCTGCAGTACTAGTGATATTATATATACATACATATATATATTGATTTCATCTCATTATCAATCACCCAGTCTATATTAGCAGCAGACACAGTACGTTAGTCCACGGCTGTAGCTACCTCTGTGTCGGCACTCGGCAGTCCATCCATAATTGTATACCACCTACCCGTGGTTTTTTTTTTTCTTTCTTCTTTGTACATACTACTATAGTATAGTAGCTTACTGTAGCAGTCTGCGGTGCTGCTGAGCTGACAGTGTCCAGCAGGTCCGTCATCAGTCATCATTACCTAATAAATATATTATCTACCTGTCCGGCTGCAGTACTAGTGATATTATATATACATACATATATATATATATATTGATTTCATCTCATTATCATCCAGTCTATATTAGCAGCAGACACAGTACGGTAGTCCACGGCTGTAGCTACCTCTGTGTCGGCACTCGGCAGTCCATCCATAATTGTATACCACCTACCCGTGGTTTTTTTTTTCTTTCTTCTTTGTACATACTACTATAGTATAGTAGCTTACTGTAGCAGTCTGCGGTGCTGCTGAGCTGACAGTGTCCAGCAGGTCCGTCATCAGTCATCATTACCTAATAAATATATTATCTACCTGTCCGGCTGCAGTACTAGTGATATTATATATACATACATATATATATTGATTTCATCTCATTATCAATCATCCAGTCTATATTAGCAGCAGACACAGTACGTTAGTCCACGGCTGTAGCTACCTCTGTGTCGGCACTCGGCAGTCCATCCATAATTGTATACCACCTACCCGTGGTTTTTTTTTTTCTTTCTTCTTTGTACATACTACTATAGTATAGTAGCTTACTTTAGCAGTCTGCGGTGCTGCTGAGCTGACAGTGTCCAGCAGGTCCGTCATCAGTCATCATTACCTAATAAATATATTATCTACCTGTCCGGCTGCAGTACTAGTGATATTATATATACATACATATATATATATTGATTTCATCTCATTATCATCCAGTCTATATTAGCAGCAGACACAGTACGGTAGTCCACGGCTGTAGCTACCTCTGTGTCGGCACTCGGCAGTCCATCCATAATTGTATACCACCTACCCGTGGTTTTTTTTTTTCTTTCTTCTTTGTACATACTACTATAGTATAGTAGCTTACTGTAGCAGTCTGCGGTGCTGCTGAGCTGACAGTGTCCAGCAGGTCCGTCATCAGTCATCATTACCTAATAAATATATTATCTACCTGTCCGGCTGCAGTACTAGTGATATTATATATACATACATATATATATATTGATTTCATCTCATTATCATCCAGTCTATATTAGCAGCAGACACAGTACGGTAGTCCACGGCTGTAGCTACCTCTGTGTCGGCACTCGGCAGTCCATCCATAAGTATACTAGTATCCATCCATCTCCATTGTTTACCTGAGGTGCCTTTTAGTTGTGCCTATTAAAATATGGAGAACAAAAATGTTGAGGTTCCAAAATTAGGGAAAGATCAAGATCCACTTCCACCTCGTGCTGAAGCTGCTGCCACTAGTCATGGCCGAGACGATGAAATGCCAGCAACGTCGTCTGCCAAGGCCGATGCCCAATGGCATAGTACAGAGCATGTCAAATCCAAAACACCAAATATCAGTAAAAAAAGGACTCCAAAACCAAAAATAAAATTGTCGGAGGAGAAGCGTAAACTTGCCAATATGCCATTTACCACACGGAGTGGCAAGGAACGGCTGAGGCCCTGGCCTATGTTCATGGCTAGTGGTTCAGCTTCACAGGAGGATGGAAGCACTCAGCCTCTCGCTAGAAAACTGAAAAGACTCAAGCTGGCAAAAGCACCGCAAAGAACTGTGCGTTCTTCGAAATCCCAAATCCACAAGGAGAGTCCAATTGTGTCGGTTGCGATGCCTGACCTTCCCAACACTGGACGTGAAGAGCATGCGCCTTCCACCATTTGCACGCCCCCTGCAAGTGCTGGAAGGAGCACCCGCAGTCCAGTTCCTGATAGTCAGATTGAAAATGTCAGTGTTGAAGTACACCAGGATGAGGAGGATATGGGTGTTGCTGGCGCTGGGGAGGAAATTGACAAGGAGGATTCTGATGGTGAGGTGGTTTGTTTAAGTCAGGCACCCGGGTAGACACCTGTTGTCCGTGGGAGGAATAGGGCCGTTGACATGCCTGGTGAAAATACCAAAAAAATCAGCTCTTCGGTGTGGAAGTATTTCAACAGAAATGCGGACAACATTTGTCAAGCCGTGTGTTGCCTTTGTCAAGCTGTAATAAGTAGGGGTAAGGACGTTAACCACCTCGGAACATCCTCCCTTATACGTCACCTGCAGCGCATTCATAATAAGTCAGTGACAAGTTCAAAAACTTTGGATGACAGCGGAAGCAGTCCACTGACCAGTAAATCCCTTCCTCTTGTAACCAAGCTCACGCAAACCACCCCACCACCAACTCCCTCAGTGTCAATTTCCTCCTTCCCCAGGAATGCCAATAGTCCTGCAGGCCATGTCACTGGCAATTCTGACGAGTCCTCTCCTGCCTGGGATTCCTCCGATGCATCCTTGCGTGTAATGCCTACTGCTGCTGGCGCTGCTGTTGTTGCTGCTGGGAGTCGATGGTCATCCCAGAGGGGAAGTCGGAAGACCACTTGTACTACTTCCAGTAAGCAATTGACTGTCCAACAGTCCTTTGCGAGGAAGATGAAATATCACAGCAGTCATCCTGCTGCAAAGCGGATAACTGAGGCCTTGGCATCCTGGGTGGTGAGAAACGTGGTTCCAGTATCCATCATTACTGCAGAGCCAACTAGAGACTTGTTGGAGGTAATGTGTCCCCGGTACCAAATACCATCTAGGTTCCATTTCTCTAGGCAGGCGATACCGAAAATGTACACAGACCTCAGAAAAAGAGTCACCAGTGTCCTAAAAAATGCAGCTGTACCCAATGTCCACTTAACCACGGACATGTGGACAAGTGGAGCAGGGCAGGGTCAGGACTATATGACTGTGACAGCCCACTGGGTAGATGTATGGACTCCCGCCGCAAGAACAGCAGCGGCGGCACCAGTAGCAGCATCTCGCAAACGACAACTCTTTCCTAGGCAGGCTACGCTTTGTATCACCGGTTTCCAGAATACGCACACAGCTGAAAACCTCTTACGGCAACTGAGGAAGATCATCGCGGAATGGCTTACCCCAATTGGACTCTCCTGTGGATTTGTGGCATCGGACAACGCCAGCAATATTGTGTGTGCATTAAATATGGGCAAATTCCAGCACGTCCCATGTTTTGCACATACCTTGAATTTGGTGGTGCAGAATTTTTTAAAAAACGACAGGGGCGTGCAAGAGATGCTGTCGGTGGCCAGAAGAATTGCGGGACACTTTCGGCGTACAGGCACCACGTACAGAAGACTGGAGCACCACCAAAAACTACTGAACCTGCCCTGCCATCATCTGAAGCAAGAAGTGGTAACGAGGTGGAATTCAACCCTCTATATGCTTCAGAGGTTGGAGGAGCAGCAAAAGGCCATTCAAGCCTATACAATTGAGCACGATATAGGAGGTGGAATGCACCTGTCTCAAGTGCAGTGGAGAATGATTTCAACGTTGTGCAAGGTTCTGATGCCCTTTGAACTTGCCACACGTGAAGTCAGTTCAGACACTGCCAGCCTGAGTCAGGTCATTCCCCTCATCAGGCTTTTGCAGAAGAAGCTGGAGACATTGAAGGAGGAGCTAACACGGAGCGATTCCGCTAGGCATGTGGGACTTGTGGATGGAGCCCTTAATTCGCTTAACAAGGATTCACGGGTGGTCAATCTGTTGAAATCAGAGCACTACATTTTGGCCACCGTGCTCGATCCTAGATTTAAAGCCTACCTTGGATCTCTCTTTCCGGCAGACACAAGTCTGCTGGGGTTGAAAGACCTGCTGGTGAGAAAATTGTCAAGTCAAGCTGAACGCCACCTGTCAACATCTCCTCCTTCACATTCTCCCGCAACTGGGGGTGCAAGGAAAAGGCTCAGAATTCCGAGCCCACCCGCTGGCGGTGATGCAGGGCAGTCTGGAGCGACTGCTGATGCTGACATCTGGTCCGGACTGAAGGACCTGACAACGATTACGGACATGTCGTCTACTGTCACTGCATATGATTCTCTCACCATTGAAAGAATGGTGGAGGATTATATGAGTGACCGCATCCAAGTAGGCACGTCACACAGTCCGTACTTATACTGGCAGGAAAAAGAGGCAATTTGGAGGCCCTTGCACAAACTGGCTTTATTCTACCTAAGTTGCCCTCCCACAAGTGTGTACTCCGAAAGAGTGTTTAGTGCCGCCGCTCACCTTGTCAGCAATCGGCGTACGAGGTTACATCCAGAAAATGTGGAGAAGATGATGTTCATTAAAATGAATTATAATCAATTCCTCCGTGGAGACATTGACCAGCAGCAATTGCCTCCACAAAGTACACAGGGAGCTGAGATGGTGGATTCCAGTGGGGACGAATTGATAATCTGTGAGGAGGGGGATGTACACGGTGATATATCGGAGGATGATGATGAGGTGGACATCTTGCCTCTGTAGAGCCAGTTTGTGCAAGGAGAGATTAATTGCTTCTTTTTTGGTGGGGGTCCAAACCAACCCGTCATTTCAGTCACAGTCGTGTGGCAGACACTGTCACTGAAATGATGGGTTGGTTAAAGTGTGCATGTCCTGTTTATACAACATAAGGGTGGGTGGGAGGGCCCAAGGACAATTCCATCTTGCACCTCTTTTTTCTTTAATTTTTCTTTGCGTCATGTGCTGTTTGGGGAGGGTTTTTTGGAAGGGACATCCTGCGTGACACTGCAGTGCCACTCCTAGATGGGCCCGGTGTTTGTGTCGGCCACTAGGGTCGCTTATCTTACTCACACAGCTACCTCATTGCGCCTCTTTTTTTCTTTGCGTCATGTGCTGTTTGGGGAGGGTTTTTTGGAAGGGACATCCTGCGTGACACTGCAGTGCCACTCCTAGATGGGCCCGGTGTTTGTGTCGGCCACTAGGGTCGCTTATCTTACTCACACAGCTACCTCATTGCGCCTCTTTTTTTCTTTGCGTCATGTGCTGTTTGGGGAGGGTTTTTTGGAAGGGACATCCTGCGTGACACTGCAGTGCCACTCCTAGATGGGCCCGGTGTTTGTGTCGGCCACTAGGGTCGCTTATCTTACTCACACAGCTACCTCATTGCGCCTCTTTTTTTCTTTGCGTCATGTGCTGTTTGGGGAGTGTTTTTTGGAATGGCCATCCTGCGTGACACTGCAGTGCCACTCCTAGATGGGCCCGGTGTTTGTGTCGGCCACTAGGGTCGCTTATCTTACTCACACAGCTACCTCATTGCGCCTCTTTTTTTCTTTGCGTCATGTGCTGTTTGGGGAGGGTTTTTTGGAAGGGACATCCTGCGTGACACTGCAGTGCCACTCCTAGATGGGCCCGGTGTTTGTGTCGGCCACTAGGGTCGCTTATCTTACTCACACAGCTACCTCATTGCGCCTCTTTTTTTCTTTGCGTCATGTGCTGTTTGGGGAGGGTTTTTTGGAAGGGACATCCTGCGTGACACTGCAGTGCCACTTCTAGATGGGCCCGGTGTTTGTGTCGGCCACTAGGGTCGCTTATCTTACTCACACAGCTACCTCATTGCGCCTCTTTTTTTCTTTGCGTCATGTGCTGTTTGGGGAGGGTTTTTTGGAAGGGACATCCTGCGTGACACTGCAGTGCCACTCCTAGATGGGCCCGGTGTTTGTGTCGGCCACTAGGGTCGCTTATCTTACTCACACAGCTACCTCATTGCGCCTCTTTTTTTCTTTGCGTCATGTGCTGTTTGGGGAGGGTTTTTTGGAAGGGACATCCTGCGTGACACTGCAGTGCCACTCCTAGATGGGCCCGGTGTTTGTGTCGGCCACTTGGGTCGCTTATCTTACTCACACAGCTACCTCATTGCGCCTCTTTTTTTCTTTGCGTCATGTGCTGTTTGGGGAGGGTTTTTTGGAAGGGACATCCTGCGTGACACTGCAGTGCCACTCCTAGATGGGCCCGGTGTTTGTGTCGGCCACTAGGGTCGCTAATCTTACTCACACAGTCAGCTACCTCATTGCGCCTCTTTTTTTCTTTGCGTCATGTGCTGTTTGGGGAGGGTTTTTTGGAAGGGACATCCTGCGTGACACTGCAGTGCCACTCCTAGATGGGCCCGGTGTTTGTGTCGGCCACTAGGGTCGCTTAGCTTAGTCATCCAGCGACCTAGGTGCAAATTTTAGGACTAAAAATAATATTGTGAGGTGTGAGGTATTCAGAATAGACTGAAAATGAGTGTAAATTATGGTTTTTGAGGTTAATAATACTTTGGGATCAAAATGACCCCCAAATTCTATGATTTAAGCTGTTTTTTAGTGTTTTTTGAAAAAAACACCCGAATCCAAAACACACCCGAATCCGACAAAAAAAATTCGGTGAGGTTTTGCCAAAACGCGGTCGAACCCAAAACACGGCCGCGGAACCGAACCCAAAACCAAAACACAAAACCCGAAAAATTTCCGGCGCTCATCTCTACTAAACTCTGGGAAAGACTCAGGTGGACAAAAGTTAATCCTATTGATGTAACCCCCAACAACTCAAGCACGCCACTTCCTGTCAACATGGATACCTTCTTTGGTTCAAACCACAACTAAACCTGTTTTCATGAACTATTCATTGACTGGATTATAAATCAGGGAAACAGCAGCAAACCTTTGTACTTGGGAGAAGTTCACAAACTTAAGCCAAAAATATGCTTGAAATTGGTGGAAGGTTCTGTAAATTTGGTAACATCACTTTATTGTTTGTGTGAGGAAGCTAATGCCAGGATCATGGAACATTGAAAACATAATTTAGAATGTAAGTTCTCACGAGCAGGGCCCTCTTCCCTCACGTGCTTATCCTTTCTTACTTTAATAATCTTCAACTGCATCAACTCCAGCAGTCTTCTGCCACCTGATACTTATTCCAGTGTCATCTGCTGATGTAACTATGTTTATTTACCCTGTACTTGTCCTATACTGTCATCAACTGTAAGTTGCTGTTTTCCTGTATGATTATTTATGTACTCTGTAATTGGGCGCTGCGGGACCCTTGTGGCGCCATATAAATAAAGGATTTTAATAATAATAATAATAATAATAATAATAATAATAATAATTGAAACAGGCTCTGTTGAAAGAGTTATGATTGCCTCAGCTGACACGTATGTCATTGCCTCTGCACTTTACCATTTTATGTTCTGATACAACAAGCAAGATAGGGACAAACTTTATGGGACTTCAAACTATTTCATCAGGAAAACTTTTGGGGTTACTCCTCTTGATGAAGGAATGATACAAAATGCTGAACTGTTTATTGCAAAAGTTCTTAGTTCATCAAAAACAAACTGTGAAAGGGTATGATTTGAGCAGTACCAAGCAGTACCAAAAAGCAAAGACTATACATTTTTCTCAACTGTGTCCACCTTTCTCAAAAATGCCCATTCATATCAAGTGTACATAACTTCAATGCTATATCTGGATCAGTGTGCTAAGGGAAACCCATCACTGGACCCACTACAAACTGGTTACACAGAAGAAGATGGAGCTTTTAAGCCAATCATAATGATGGAAAATGTAAGACCTCCTCAGTTGTGTCTCGTTGCACCAGCTAATATTTGCCCTATCAGAGTTGTAAAAAAAAATTGCTGTCCATTTTGTAAATGTAAAGAGAAGAATCTGTGTTTAAATTTTAAACATAAGTGAAATTAAAAGTATTTATTATATTATTTTGTGTTTCACTTTTCTGTTGTCATGTAAATGGAATAGCAACTTGTTTACTTGAGAATTTCATAGAAAACAGTTTAAAACATGATTTAGTATTACATATGGGGGTATATTTACTAAGGTCCCGATTTTGACCGAGATGATGTTTTTTCTTCAAAGTGTCATCTCGGGAATTTACTAAACTCAAATCACGGCAGTGATGAGGGCATTCGTAATATTTTGGAAGTCCTAGGAAAAAATTACGAATCAATACACCATCGGTCAAATACGCCTGCAATTTGGTAGAAATCGGTCATTTACTAAAAAGTGCCAACCACAAACACTGCCGACAATAGCCAAACACCGCCGTGCTGAAATACAATTCGTGAAAAAGTCCTAAAAAAAAACAGACCTGCTTTTTTTCCCCGTGTTTGGATAGGCATGCACGGATCCATGAGATCCGTGCATGTTTTTCAGTGGGAAGGGGTGGGAAAGTGTTAATTTAAAAAAAAAAATGCATGGGGTCCCCCCTCCTAAGCAAAACCAGCCTCGGGCTCTTTGAGCCGGCCCTGGTTGTTTAAATATGGGGAAAAAAATGTCAGGGGTTCCCCCATATTTAAACAACCGGCACCGGGCTCTGCGCCTGGTCCTGGTTCCAAAAATACGGGGGACAAAAAGCGTAGGGGTCCCCCGTATTTCTGAAACCAGCACCGGGCTCCACTAGCCAGATACATAATGCCACAGCCGGGGGACACTTTTATCTAGGTCCCTGCGGCCCTGGCATTACATAACCAACTAGTCACCCCTGGCCCAATCAAGGGGTTCCCCCCCTCCAGCCACCCAAGGACCAGGGGTGAAGCACGAGGCTGTCCCCCCCATCCAAGGGCTGCGGATGGGAGGCTGATAGCCTTTTTGTCAAAAAATTAATATTGTTTTTAGTAGCAGTACTACAAGTCCCAGCAAGCCTCCCCCGCAAGCTGGTACTTGGAGAACCACAAGTACCAGCATGCGGTGGAAAACCGGGCCCGCTGGTACCTGTAGTACTACTACTAAAAAAATACCCCAATAAAAACACAAGACACACACCTTGAAAGTAAAACTTTAATACATACATCCACACCTCCATATACACATACTTACCTATGTTCACAAGAGGGTCACACATGGAGAAGAGGACCGACCGACTACAGGTACCAGCGGGCCCGGTTTTCCACCGCATGCTGGTACTTGTGGTTCTCCAAGTACCAGCTTGCGGGGGAGGCTTGCTGGGACTTGTAGTACTGCTACTAAAAACAATATTCATTTTTTGACAAAAAGGCTATCAGCCTCCCATCTGCAGCCCTTGGATGGGGGGGACAGCCTCAGGCTTCACCCCTGGCCCTTGGGTGGCTGGAGGGGGGGGACCCCTTGATTGAAGGGGTCCCCACTCCTCCAGGGTACCCCGGCCAGGGGTGACTAGTTGGTTATGTAATGCCAGGGCCGCAGGGACCTAGATAAAAGTGTCCCCCGGCTGTGGCATTATGTATCTGGCTAGTGGAGCCCGGTGCTGGTTTCAGAAATACGGGGGACCCCTACGCTTTTTGTCCCCCGTATTTTTGGAACCAGGACCAGTCGCAGAGCCCGGTGCTGGTTGTTTAAATATGGGGGAACCCCTGACATTTTCCCCCCCATATTTTTACAACCAGGACCGGCTCAAAGAGCCCGAGGCTGGTTTGGCTTAGGAGGGGGGACCCCAAGCAATTTTTTTATTTTATTTTAACACTGATTTCAATTTTTAAAAAGGTGCACAATGAAGCCCAGCACGGATCTCTCAGATCCGGCCGAGATTCATTGTATTAAAGTCGGCAGTGTTTTACAAGTCACTCACGTAAAACACTGCAAAAAAAAACGAATGACATCGACATCGGTAAATCCGAAAATGCAGAATACGACAGCTTAGTAAATTAGTCGTAATAAATTCAAAAAGTTGCAACTTTACACTTTCGATGTCATTCGTGATTGAACTTTGACCTCAGACGGGAAAATACGAATTTTAGTAAATATACCCCTAGGAGCGCATTCATAGCTATTTGTGAACTTTACATGCCTGAAAACATATTTGAAAGGTAAAGGGGAGGTGAAGACCTGAGCACAGGTCTAACATTCAAAATGCAGAACAACCAAACACAAGGAAAGATAATACATTCCAGAGTATTGGTCACCAGAAAGAACATTCTCCTCTCCACCTGCTGGACTTCACAATCACCAGCTGTGCAGCTCATGGAGATCATGGAAGAAACTTTTGCTGCAGGGAGGAGGAACATGGGGCTCATGATTTCCCACTTACATGGGACATAGGGGGTCATTCCGAGTTGATCGCTAGCTGCAGTTGTTCGCAGCGCAGCGACCAGGCTAAAAAATGGCTGTTCTGCACAATACGTATGCGGTGCAATGCGCATGCGCGTCGTACGAGCACAACGAACGATGTAGTTTTGCACAGGGTCTAGCGATGCATTTCAGTCGCACTGGTGGCCGCAGTGTGATTGACATGAAGTGAGCGTTTCTGGGTGGCAACTGACCGTTTTCAGTGAGTGTTCGGAAAAATGCAGGCGTTCCAGGGAAAATGCAGGCATGGCTGGGCGACGCAGGGCGTGTTTGTGAAAACAGGAACTGAATAGTCTGAAGTGATCGCAAGCGCTGAGTAGGTCTGAAGCTACTCTGAAACTGCACAAAATTATTTTGTAGCCGCTCTGCGATCCTTTCGTTCGCACTTCTGCTAAGCTAAAATACACTCCCAGTGGGCAACGGCATAGTGTTTGCACGGCTGCTAAAAACTCCTAGCGAGCGAACAACTCGGAACGGAATGACCACCATACTCCAATACTCCAGGAAAGTAAAGACCTGCAATAATGCTTTTGTTTCTCTCCTCATATCTGTTCAACTCAGCCATTAATTAGCATTACTTTTTAATGACTGTGTGTACAATCTAAATAGAGCAAAGCAAGCCGCCTTAATCCAGTAATAGCCAAGTGCTGAATTGATAGGCATGGGGTAGCTCATAGCACAATGAGCAAGAAAATAAAATCTCTCAGACATCTTTGCTACTGAAGTGTGACTTACCATGTTAGCTTTGTAACTGTGAATAGTTGATGTACAAGGGTGCATCTGAATGTAAGGATTGAGATGCTCATCTGTCACACCATCAACATTTGCACCATCCCAATAGTATAGTAGTTGCAGATATTCCTTCTGAGTATGGACTCTAATGTGACAGGTTAAGAGTCTTCATACACAACTTATTCAGCAACAGCTGCAATACTCCCAGAACATGCCCAGAAAAAAATGACCATCTCCAAAGAGCCACCTCGCACTCACTGCCCAGGAATGCATAACACATTTCCAATACATTTATTATACATGTCATTTCCAATACATTTATGAGTGTGTCTCAATTGTAACTGCGTCTCTATTTGTACACATAGTGTCACGCATGCACCATACAAAGTTTAGGAGATTCTTGCAGAGTAGCAGAAAAATGTATCAATTCCGTGAACATCTGCATTACATGCAGCTCAGAATCAGACACTTAGAGTAGTGATGTGCACCGGAAATTTTTCGGGTTTTGTGTTTTGGTTTTGGATTCGGTTCCGCGGCCATGTTTTGGATTCGGACGCGTTTTGGCAAAACCTCTCTGAATTTTTTTTGTCGGATTCGGGTGTGTTTTGGATTCGGGTGTTTTTTTTATAAAAAACCCTCAAAAACAGCTTAAATCATAGAATTTGGGGGTCATTTTGATCCCATAGTATTATTAACCTCAATAACCATAATTTACACTCATTTTCAGTCTATTCTGAACACCTCACACCTCACAATATTATTTTTAGTCCTAAAATTTGCACCGAGGTCGCTGGATGGCTAAGCTAAGCGACACAAGTGGCCGACACAAACACCTGGCCCATCTAGGAGTGGCACTGCAGTGTCAGGCAGGATGGCACTTCTAAAAAATTGTCTCCAAACAGCACATGATGCAAAGAAAAAAAGAGGCGCACCAAGGTCGCTGTGTGACTAAGCTAAGCGACACAAGTGGCCGACACAAACACCTGGCCCATCTAGGAGTGGCACTGCAGTGTCAGGCAGGATGGCACTTCTAAAAAATTGTCCCCAAACAGCACATGATGCAAAGAAAAAAAGAGGCGCACCAAGGTCGCTGTGTGACTAAGCTAAGCGACACAAGTGGCCGACACAAACACCTGGCCCATCTAGGAGTGGCACTGCAGTGTCAGGCAGGATGGCACTTCAAGAAAATAGTCCCCAAACAGCACATGATGCAAAGAAAAAAAGAGGCGCACCAAGGTCGCTGTGTGACTAAGCTAAGCGACACAAGTGGCCGACACAAACACCTGGCCCATCTAGGAGTGGCACTGCAGTGTCAGGCAGGATGGCACTTCAAAAAAATAGTCCCCAAACAGCACATGATGCAAAGAAAAAAAGAGGTGCACCAAGGTCGCTGTGTGACTAAGCTAAGCGACACAAGTGGTGACAGAAACACCTGGCCCATATAGGAGTGGCACTGCAGTTTCAGGCAGGATGGCACTTCAAATAAATTGTCCCCAAACAGCACATGATGCAAAGACATAAAGAGGCGCACCAAGGTCGCTGTGTGACTAAGCTAAGCGACACAAGTGGCCGTCACAAACACCTGGCCCATCTAGGAGTGGCACTGCAGTTTTCTAGCGAGAGGATGAGTGCTTCCATCCTCATGTGAATCTGAACCACTAGCCATGAACATAGGCCTGGGCCTCAGCCGTTCCTTGCCACTCCGTGCCGTAAATGGCATATTGGCAAGTTTACGCTTCTCATCAGACGCTTTCAATTTTGATTTTTGGGTCATTTTACTGAACTTTTGTTTTTTGGATTTTACATGCTCTCTACTATGACATTGGGCATCGGCCTTGGCAGACGACGTTGATGGCATTTCATCGTCTCGGCCATGACTAGTGGCAGCAGCTTCAGCACGAGGTGGAAGGGGATCTTGATCTTTCCCTATTTTAACCTCCACATTTTTGTTCTCCATTTTTTAATGTGTGGAATTATATGCCAGTATCAATAGCAATGGCCTACTACTATATATACTGCGCACAACTGAAATACACCACAGGTATGGATGGATAGTATACTTGACGACACAGAGGTAGGTAGAGCAGTGGCCTTCCGTACCGTACTGCTATATATACTGGTGGTCACTGTCAGCAAACTGCAAAACTAAAATGCACCACAGGTATAGAATCTAGATGGATAGTATACTTGACGACAAAGAGGTAGGTAGAGCAGTGGCCTTCCGTACCGTACTGCTATATATACTGGTGGTCACTGTCAGCAAACTGCAAAACTAAAATGCACCACAGGTATAGAATCTAGATGGATAGTATACTTGACGACACAGAGGTAGGTAGAGCAGTGGCCTTCCGTACCGTACTGCTATATATACTGGTGGTCACTGTCAGCAAACTGCAAAACTAAAATGCACCACAGGTATAGAATCTAGATGGATAGTATACTTGACGACACAGAGGTAGGTAGAGCAGTGGCCTTCCGTACCGTACTGCTATATATACTGGTGGTCACTGCCAGCAAACTGCAAAACTAAAATGCACCACAGGTATAGAATCTAGATGGATAGTATACTTGACGACATAGAGGTAGGTAGAGCAGTGGCCTTCCGTACCGTACTGCTACATATACTGGTTGTCACTGTCAGCAAAACTCTGCACTGTACTCCTCCTATATAATAATACTGGTCCCCAGTCCCCACAATAAAGCAGTGTGAGCACAGATATATGCAGCACACTGAGCACAGATATGGAGTGTTTTTCAGGCAGACAACGTATACTGGTGGTCACTGGTCAGCAAAACTCTGCACTGTACTCCTCCTATATAATACTGCTGGTCCCCAGACCCCACAATAAAGCAGTGTGAGCACAGATATATGCAGCACACTGAGCACAGATATGGAGTGTTTTTCAGGCAGACAACGTATACTTGTGGTCACTGTCAGCAAAACTCTGCACTGTACTCCTCCTATATAATATACTGGTGGTTCCCAGTCCCCACAATAAAGCAGTGTGAGCACAGATATATGCAGCACACTGAGCACAGATATGGAGTGTTTTTCAGGCAGACAACGTATACTGGTGGTCACTGTCAGCAAAACTCTGCACTGTTCTCCTCCTATATAATACAGCTGCTCCCCAGTCCCCACAATTAAGCAGTGTGAGCACAGATATATGCAGCACACTGAGCACAGATATGGAGTGTTTTTCAGGCAGACAACGTATACTGGTGGTCACTGTCAGCAAAACTCTGCACTGTACTCCTCCTATATAATACAGCTGCTCCCCAGTCCCCACAATTAAGCAATAAGCACAAATATTTGCATCAAGATTAATAAATGGAGAGGACGCCAGCCACGTCCTCTCCCTAACATTTCCAATGTACGAGTGAATATGGCGGCGACGCGCGGCTGCTTATTTAGAATCCGAATCTCGCGAGAATCCGACAGCGGGATGATGACGTTCGGGCACGCTCGGGTTAACCGAGCCATACAGGAGAATCCAAGTATGCCTCGGACCCGTGTAAAATGGGTGAAGTTCGGGGGGTTCGGTTTCCGAGGAACCGAACCCGCTCATCTCTACCTTAGAGTACAGAAAATCAGGGATATACCACTTGCTGTATGGTTCATTTCACAGATGTATTGTATGTAATGTATAATTTTAGTTAAATTGGTCTAACATCATTTATTAAATCATAAAGATGGATTAAATCTTCCCATATGTTATGCTGGGCTTGATATTTGAAACAAAGTAGAGAATGATTTTTCTGTCTCTTTTTTATCAATTATTAATACACAAGTCTCCATTAATGTCTAAATTACAGGCATTATTTATCATACTGCAGTCCTTGGTGCCCAAATGAAAAAAATAAATTTAGATTCCTCATATCCCTCATATCTTTAAGATTTTTTTTCTTTTAAATTTGATATACTGCTTCACTGATCACAAAAGTGTAGAATCTGATTTAAATACCCTGTCACAGTTTCCAAACACATGTAATTAAAATAGAATATATGAACCTCTTGAGGTACACTGGATAATTCCACTTGTATGAGGCTTATTAAATTCTGTAGCTAGGTTATTTGTGCAACTTGTACAACGTACAACTATTATAATTTGTAACTGTAACAGGATTTATTTAGGACTAATTGTAAATCCAAATGAAATGAAAAGTAAGATCCCCTCACTCAACCTCATATATTATATTAACTATGATGGAAATGCACATTTCTTACTAGTCTAGTCCAGACTTTAAAGGACAACTCTTAAAGGTATTGTAACAATATATTTTTGTAAAGATGCACATTACTGTTAATATTAGAGTAACTTGTTTTATTAGTACAATTTATTTTTTGTTTTCCTTCATGTGTAAAAGCATACAGTACTTGTAGGCTTTACATTTCTCCCCTTTGTGAAAGTGCCCAGGGGGAGATGTATCAAATCACAAAGGGAGGCAGGACCGAATGCTTCTTGGCTTATTGTCAGGACCCAGAAGAGGGGGCGGGGCTAAGATTGTGATGTCTGAGAAATGTATCATCGATCCCGTATCCTGTCAATTTCATTATGAAGTGGTGGGGAGGGTGGCCTATTCTTCCGGGAGTCCATGGGTTTACTAAAAATATTGTATGTCTACAAGGAGAGTATGCAAGTTTGAGATGCCTTCGTACCTAGCATCTTCTCAAGACCAGCCTACTACCAATTACTATTACCCTGTGATAGATCCTAGCTAATCTTGAGTCACTGAGAATCCTGCCTCTTGTGTCATCTGAGCTACTGTACCTCTTTCTGCTGTCCCTGATTAACTCTTAACAGAAAATACCTGCATATCTGATTAGTGGGACTGTTCTTGGACCCAAAGGAGCTAAAAAGGGGCTAAGCTTGATGAGAAAAGTTCTGTATAAATGATGTGTCTCATTATGGTTGGATGGTGCACATCACTGCAGCATCTTTGTATTCCCAAATGGTGATAGGCTGCAGTTTAGGGGGCACTGTGTGAGACAAAGCACGACCCGTTCTTCATATGCCCAGAACAGGTCTTGCGCATGCGCAGGTGGCCCACCAGTGGAGATGTACGTTAACCAGAATTAGAGGAACCACAGCAGCTTCTTGCATGTGGTATGTTTTGCCCAATAAAAAACCAGCAGGAAAGGGTAGCCAAATTTGGTTGATTTTTGGTCTATATTTGAGCAATTTTTAAGTCTATTTGCAGTCTATTTTGAATGGAACTGACAAAAACGGGTGTGATAGGTAATTCTGGCATACAGGAAACTGGCGGACACATGACCAACCGTGGCATCCCGATTTTTAAAATGCTGATAGGGGGACAGGATAAGTAATTTACACCTCCCCTACCCTAACCCAAACCCACCTGTGGTGGCGGCTAGGGCTAAGATAGTAGGGGGTGGTGACTATGGCTAATCACAGGGGGTGGCGACTAAGTCTAAGACTAGGGGGGTTGCGGCTATGTCTAGCACCCTATGTCTAACCCCCACCTGTATCGCATAACCCAACCCCCCCTAGGGTCTAATCCTTACCTTCACCCCAATTCTTACCTTCGGGATGCAGGCAGTCGTGGTTCCGGTGCTAGGATTCCGAGTGGTGTCAGGATTCCAACGTCAAAAATGTAAATCTAAATCTTTCTTCACATTTTACATCTGCCCCCCTACAGTGCAACATGGTTTTGCCCAGTTGCTTAATTTTTTGGTTTGCTAATAAACCTGAATAAAGCTCTTAGTTTGGCAGAAAAAAATAAATTTGGGAAATTGAGCTGTGTGCAGACTAACAAATTCAACTGTGGAAAAAATATCCATCCAATGTTCTTGAAGATAACTTGTGAAACGCTAAATATTGTTCAACAGTCTAATTTCCCATATGCAAATTATTAGGTATTTAGACCTAACTGCGCTCAACCCCTAGGTGTTGTATGCTTTTATGTGAATGAACAATGTAAATGTACAAACCTTGTGTGTAATTAGGAAGGATACCCGTATGTAACTAAATACTTTTTATTAATATGGCAAGATAGTTCTGTATATTTCAATACCATGATGAATTACTAACAAGTGTGCATGCACAAATCAATGATAGTTCAACTAGAGGAGGCTATTCCCTGGGATATATGGAACTATCTTGCCATATTAATAAAAAGTATTTAGTTACATATGGGTATCCTTCCTAATTACACACAAGGTTAGTACATTTACCTTGTTCATTCACATAAAAGCATACAACACCTAGGGGTGGTGCGCAGTTAGGTCCAAATACCTAGTAATTTGTATATGTACAAGGAGGATTGGACGCCTCTTTAACTAGCAGCACACCCCGAACAAACGTTTATTATCACCACAGTGCGCAGACCACCCATCTTTATTCCTGTCATTAATTTTCCATATGACTGTACAGTGCATCTGAAAATTGTTCACAGCGCTTCACTTTTTCCGCATTTTGTTAGTTTACAGCCTTATTTCAAAATGGAATAAATTAATTATCCCCTCAAAATTCTACTCACAATATCCCATAATGACAACGTTGAAGGATATTTTCTTTTAGATTTTTGCAAATTTATTAAAAATAAAAAAACTAAGAAATCACATGTACATAAGTATTCACAGCCTTTGCTAAATACTTTGTTGATGCACCTTTGGCAGCAATTACAGCCTTAAGTCTTAATAATGCCACAAGCTTGGAACACATACAATATCTTTGGGCAGTTTCGCCCATTCCTCTTAGCAGCACCTCTCAAGCTCCATCAGTTTGGAATGGAAACGTTGGTGCACATACATTTTCAGATCCCTCCAGAGATGTTCAATCGGATTCAAGTCTGGGCTCTGGCTGGGCCACTCAAGGACATTTACAGAGTTGTCCTAAAGCCACTCGTTTGATGTCTTGGCTGTGTGCATAAGGTCGTTGTCCTGCTGAAAAATGAACCGTCACCCCAGCCTGAGGTCAGGAGCTCTATGGAGCAGGTTTTTATCCAGGATGTCTCTATACATTGCTGCATTCATCTTTCCCTCTATTCTGACTAGTCTCCCAGTTCCTGCTACTGAAAATTATCCCCACAGCATGATGCTGCCACCACCATGCTTCACTGTAGGGATGGTATTGGCCTGGTGATGAGCGGTGCCTGGTGTCCTCCAAACATGACACCTGGCATTCATGCCAAAGAGTCGGCAAACTCCAGGTGGGCTGTCATGTGCTTTTTACTAAGGAATGGCTTCCGTCTGGTCACTCTACAATACAGGCCTGATTGGTAGATTGCTGCAGAGATAGTTGTGCCTCTGGAATGTTCTCCTCTCTCCACAGAGGAATGCTGTAGCTCTGACAGAGTGACCATCTGGGTCTTAGTCACCTCCCTGACTAGGGCCCTTCTCCCCTGATCGATCAGTTTAGACGGCTGGCCAGCTCTAGGAAGATTCCTGGTGGTTCCGAACTTCTTCTATTTACGGATGATGGAGGCCACTGTGCTCATTGGGACCTTCAAAGCAGCAGATATTTTTATGTACACTTCCCCAGATTTGTACCTCGAGACAATCCTGTTTCGGAGGTCGACAGACAATTCCTTTGACTTTATGCTTGGTTTGTGCTCAGACATGCACTGTCAAGTGTGGGACCTTATACACACAGGTGTGTGCCTTTCCAAATCAGGTCCAATCAACTAAATTGTTACCTCTTTTATATGAGGTCAATCAACTATGACATTTTGAAAGAAGAGTAGCTTTATGTACCATCCCAAGATGGCTGCCAAGATCTCTACTGAAAATGTGTGATGCCATCTTGGAATTATGTGTGTGACTGTGTGACATGGTGGGAGACATAAATCTTCTAGTTAGTTCCAGAGAGACCTGTGACTACCTGCAAAATCCACGATGATTCCAATGTTTCTGCACCACTATCCAGTACCTGCATACACTCACTGGCTGGTCAGCTGTATGAGACCAGACTATGTTGAACCTCTGCTCCATCACCTGTGCATATGTAACAGTGAGTACGGCTGTACCGGCTACTGTATTTATCAATAAACCAACACCACTGGTTAAATAACTGAGCTGTTCATAATTTGAGTCATCTGCTTGTGTTCCTATATGGGATACGGTCGTTAGGTTGACAGATCTTAGGTCGACAGTCATTAGGTTGACCACTGAAGTTCGACATGGGCATTAGGTCGACATGCACTAGGTTGACATGGGCATTAGGTTGACATATACTAGGTCGACAGGTCAAAAGGTCGACATCAGTTTAAAAAAAATAAATCATTTTTTTGTACTTTTTCATACTTTACGATCCACGTGGACTACAATTGGGAATGGTAACCTGTGCTGAGTGCAGCGAGGCACCTTGCCCGAAGCTGCGAGGGGACACGGTGCACTAAGTGGGGTTCCCCGTCACTTTACGAAGGAAATTACACAAAAAGTCCAAAAACTCATGTCGACCTTTTCACCTGTCGACCTAGTACATGACAACCTAATGCCCATGTCGACCTAGTGCATGTGGACCTAATGCCCATGTTGACCTTCAGTGGTCAACCTAATGACTGTTGACCTAAGTTGTGTCGACTTACAAAGGGAGAGAGCAGAAGGCTCTTGTGTGGGCGCACTCTTAGGAAAAAAAGTTGATAATTTGTAACAATTCAGAACATTTTAAGACATAACTTTTAATAACATTGGTAAAACGAAGATACCCTTCCCAAGGATCTATGAGACAAATAACAAATTCGAGAAAATATTAAAATTGTTCTGGTGTCTTTATTTCAAAGAGTATTTGGAAAGGTTGTAGACATTGGATTGTCATACACCCATTTCCCCTGACCAGTACAGGGTTTCTGTATTGATGGAACCGGGGGTTGGTCAAAACACAGTTTTTATAAGGAAAGTCTAAGTAAATAGACTATAAGTAACTAGAGTGGTAATCACCAGTCACCACTCTAAAGATTGTACACCTGCATTACATACAAATACCATGTTTACAGGCAAAATTTGTAGGCATCATAAGTCAGTCAAAAAACTGTTAAATATGGCAAACACTGTGATGAAGAATTACAGATTAGAAAAATCACAAGGCATTACTAAATCTCTGAGTTTATGGCATGCAAAACCATGCCATACATGGTGGGATATAGCAAAGATGTATGTGGACACATCTGTATATACCTCTGCAAAATTGGTCTGAAAACTCGGTCCTCATTACTCCACACAGTGCATGTTTTGCAGGTCTCCTCACAGAATCACAAGTGAAATAATTAACTCCACCTGCAGACCTTTTAAACTGTCTGTGAGTAATACACCTGTGCACCTGCTGGATTACCTGCAAAACATGCACTGTGTGGGGTAATGAGGACAGAGTTTGAAGACCTACAGTATGCTCTACAATATCAATACCTGCGCTCACATCATTTCCAGCATGAAAGACATATACTGTAAATTGAGCTTAAAGAGTTAGATTGAGTTGGACAAGGTTGGAGCAAACCAAATTAGTAGATGCTTGGATGCTGTTGTTTTTTTATTATTATACCTAAAGTATATTCTACTTTCTCTTACGTCCTAGAGGATGCTGGGGTCCACATTAGTACCATGGGGTATAGACGGGTCCACCAGGAACCATGGGCACTTTAAGAGTTTAATAGTGTGGGCTGGCTCCTCCCTCTATGCCCCTCCTACCAGTCTCAGTTTAGAAAATGTGCCCGGAGGAGCCGGTCACAGCTAGGGGAGCTCCTAGGAGTTTTTCTACGTTTGTTGTTTTTAATTAGAGTTAGGCACAGAGAGGCTGCTGGCAACAGCCTCCCTGCTTCGTAGGACTTAGGTGGGGAGTAGTGTCCAACCCTGAGAGGTTAATGTCCACTATGTCTGCTGACAGGACACTGAGGTCCTGTGGGTGATGATCTTTAGCCGCCCCAGGCTACCGCTCACTCCCTCAGCATGCCGCCACACCCTAACAGAGCCAGAAGATTCCAGTGGCAAGTGAGTCACCGGCGCCTCAGCAAGTGGGGAGCCAGTGTGAAGATGGCGGCAACAGGATGGGAGCGCAGTACTGACTGCTCTCCGGAGGCTCAGTGGTACACAGTGCAGCACTATGAGGGGTGCCCTGAGCCAGCGCCTATACCCTGCACTGGTCACCAAGGCTGTCGGGGACCTCGGTAACGCTGCTAGCACCATTCCTCAGGCCAGTATAAAGATGTGAAGTGCGGGAAGCTGCGCTATGTTCAGGAGGCGGAGCTTCTCCTCAGAGCGGACCCAGCAGCATTCAGCGCCATTTTCCAGCCTGCAGATCCAACTACAGAGATGCTGACAGGGAGTGCTGTCCCTCCACACAACTCCAGCTATCCTGTGCAGTACCAGGGGCTTGTAGAACTTGTAGAAGGGTGGGAGGGGAGGCTGCGTAATTACTGTGTAGTCTATTAAGGTACACAGTCAGCGCTAGGTAGCTGTATTATATCTACCTAGGGAAGCGATGTGTGTGTACTGGCTCCAAGCTCTGTGCTTCTCTGTGGCATACTTGGTGGAAAACTGTGTCTGACATTTTCCTGTGTGTGGGGGTGTATGTTTTCTCACATAGCCATGTCCAGGGACTCTGTGTCTTATGCTGCAGAGGACGTTTCTTCAGAGGAGTCCATTCCATATACCCAGGAATGTAATGTGTTGTCTCAGATTCCTATTACTGAGCCAGAATGGCTGACTTCTATTAAGGGAATGATCTCTCAGATCTCTACTAGGATAGCTCATACTGAGACTGAAACTCAGGTTTTAAACAATTCTATGGCAGTTTGGTCAGGTTCTGTTCCTATTCCTTCTAAATCCCCTAGCATATACCCAGATTATGCAAGCCGACACGAATACCGACACTGACACGGCAGACGGTGATGGGGATTTACTGACAGAAAGGGCTATCCTACAGGAAGCCATCCAAAAATTGGAAAAGTCAGAGGTCATTGTTCCAGTTCCACCTCATATGCAACACAAGGGTTACTATTCCAACCTTTCTGTGGTACCGAAACCGGATGGTTCGGTCAGACCAATTTTGAACTTGAAATCGTTAAACCCTTATCTGAGGGAGTTCAAATTCAAAATGGAGTCTCTGAGAGCGGTGATCTCAGGTCTGGAGGAGGGAGAGTTTTTGGTGTCCCTGGATATCAAGGATGCGTACCTCTGTATTCGATTTGGCCGCCGCATCAGGCTTATCTCAGATTTGCACTGTTAGACAGTCACTATCAGTTCCAGGTGCTGCCATTCAGTCTCTCCACGGCACCGAGGATGTTCACCAAGGTGATGGCAGAGATGATGTTTCTCCTCCACAGACACGGAGTGAACATAATTCCATATCTGGACGATCTGTTGATAAAGGCGCCATCTAGGGAGAAGTTGTTACAGTCCATTGCTCTCGCGACTCATCTGCTCAGGGAACATGGTTGGATCCTGAACCTTCCGAAGTCACATTTGTAGCCAACAAGGAGAATGTCTTTCCTGGGGATGATCCTCGATACGGAAGTGCAGAGGGTGTTTCTACTGGTGGAGAAAGCATTGGTGATACAATCAATGGTCCGGGATGTCTTGAAGCCGACCCGGGTATCGGTTCATCAGTGCATTCGCCTTCTGGGGAAGATGGTTGCCTCCTACGAGGCTCTACAGTATGGAAGGTTTCATGCTCGGTCCTTCCAACTGGATCTCCTGGTGGTCGGGATCTCATCTACACATGCACCAGAGGATACGTCTGTTGCCGAAAGCAAGGATTTCACTCCTCTGGTTGCTGCAAATGCCTCACCTTCTCAAGGGCCGCAGGTTCATGGCTCAGAACTGGATCATTCTAACCACGGATGCAAGTCTCAAGGGTTGGGGTGCAGTCACTCAAGGGGAAACCTTCCAAGGAAGGTGGTCAAGTCTGGAATCCATTCTTCCAATAAACATTCTGGAACTAAGAGCTATGTGCAACGGCCTTCTCCAAGTAGCACATCTTCTGCAAGATCGGGCCATTCAAGTACAGTCGGACAATGTAACGACAGTGGCCTACATAAACCAACAGGGCGGAACGAAGAGCAGGGCTGCTATGTCAGAGGTAACAAGAATCATCCTCTGGGCAGTAAGGCACACATTGGCACTGTCAGCAATCTTCATTCCGGGAGTGGAAAACTGGGAAGCGGACTTCCTCAGTAGACACGATCTCCATCCAGGAGAGTGGGGCCTCCATCCAGAGGTATTCACGGAGGTGACAAATCTTTGGGGTGTACCTCAAATAGACATGATGGCCTCCCGTCTCAACAAGAAGCTTCGGAGGTACTGTTCCAGGTCAAGAGACCCGCAAGCAGTGGTGGTGGACGCCCTGGTGACTCCGTGGGTGTTCCAGTCAGTGTACGTGTTTCCTCCACTTTCACTCATTCCAAAGATTCTAAAGCTCATAAGGAGAACAAGAGTTCAGGCAATCCTCATTTCTCCAGACTGGCTAAGAAGGGCTTGGTACGCGGATCTTCTGGATCTACTGCTGGACAATCCGAGGCCTCTTCCTCTTCGGGAGGACCCGTTGCAACAGGGGCCGTTTGCTTATCAAGACTTACCGCGGCTACGTTTGATGGCATGGAGGTTGAACGCCAGATATTAGGTCGGAAGGGCATTCCGAACAAGGTTATTCCTAACCTGATACAGGCTAGGAAAAGAATAATGTCTAAACATTACCATCGCATTTGGAAAAAGTATGTGTCTTGGTGTGAATCCAAGAAGTTTCCTACGGTGGAGTTTCAACTAGGGCGGTTTCTCCTCTTCCTGCAAGAAGGTGTTGATATGGGCCTGCATTTGGGATCCATGAAGGTCCAGATTTTGGCCTTGTCCATTTTCTTCCAGAAACAACTGGCTTCCCTTCCTGAGCTTCAGACTTTCTTGAAAGGGGTTCTGCACATCCAGCCTCCCTTTGTGCCTCCTACGGCACCCTGGGATCCTAACAGGGTGTTACAGTTCCTCCAATCGGATTGGTTCGAGCATCTACAGGAGGTTGAGGTCAAGTTTCTCACGTGGAAGGCTGTCACATTGTTGGCCTTAGCTAATGCTAGGCGTGTGTCTGACTTGGGGGGCTTTGTCCTGCAAGAGCCCCTACTTAATTTTCCATGAAGATAGAGCTGAGCTCAGGACGTGTCAGCAGTTTCTTCCAAAGGTTGTGTCGGCTTTTCATATCTTGCGGTGCCAGTGGCTATTGACTCCTCAATTCCCTCAAAGGATGTTGTGAGGGCTTTGAAGATTTATGTGAAGAGAACTTCTTGTCACAAAAAATCGGACTCTCTGTTTGTCCTGTATGATCCTAAGAAAATTGGGTGCCCTGCTTCTAAGCAGACAATTTCTCGCTGGATCAGGTTCACTATCCAGCATGCATATTCTATGGCAGGATTGCTGTGTCCAAAATTGGTTAAGGCCCACTCTACTCATAAGGTGCGTTCTCTCTGGGCAGCTGCCTGGGGTGTCTAGGCTTTGCAACTTTGCCGAGCGGCTACTTGGTCAGGGTCGAACACATTTGCTAAGTTCTACAAGTTTGATACTTTGGCCTCTGAGGACCTAAAGATTGGTCAATCAGTTCTGCAGGAGCCTCTGCGCTCTCCCTCCCATTCTGGGAGCTTTGGTACATCCCCATGGTACTAATGTGGACCCCAGCATCTCTAGGACGTAAGAGAAAATAGGATCTTAATTACCTACCGGTAAATCCTTTTCTCAAAGTCCGTAGAGGATGCTGGGCGCACACCCAGCGCTTCGTGATCCTGCAGGGATTCTTTAGTTCAGTACTGCTTTGTTCTTGGTTAAGTACTTTTTTTTTCTTACTTCGTTAAGTAATACTGTTCAGCCATTGCTGAGTTTTCAAGCTGGTTAGCTTGGTTTGCCTTGTATATGTGAGCTGGTGTGAATCTCGCCACTCTCTGTGTAAAATCCTTCTATCAACGTTGTCCATCTCCTCGGGCACAGTTTCTAGACTGAGTCTGGTAGGAGAGGCATAGAGGGAGGAGCCAGCCCACACTAAAACTCTTAAAGTGCCCATGGCTCCTGGTGGACCTGTCTATACCCTGATAATGTCAATATTATCTTAAACCATAAAGCTATATCTCTAAACACACTTTCACCATAGAGCCGCTACGGCCGCTAGACTTAATACACACGCTACGTACTTTGTACGCTATTTGCGTACAAAGTCCCATACCGTGTACGGACTAAGCGTACAAACGCCGTGCTGGGGGTACAAAGTACACACAGCGCGCACACACTCTTGATATACTTTAAACCTTATTTGTAATGCAATGCAATGATATTATTACACTCTAAACCTTATGCAGCAAAGCACTGCAATGATGTTACACCTTAAACCTTATGCAGCGCTGATGGTACAAAGTACCCGCAGCACGTACACAACTTATCAATACACTCTTAAACCTTATACAGTTAGGTAATGTAATATGCTTTAAACCCCAGCAGGGAAAAGAGGACACATCACCGATGTGTAGTTAAACACTGGGCTCCGACACCTCAGCATATATATCTGGAAGGGGATAACAATACAATTTATACACTACAATATACAACAGAGTAAATGGCTACAGTCAATGTACATACGTGAATATTCGCTTGCGCAACCTGGTCCTGTCCTCCGCTAATCAGGTAGATAGCGTTAAGAGTCTTCTGACCGGCCAGGCAGCAACAGGATTTTTATACACTACTTCCAAAAGCAATACAATGGATACTGTAATCCCTTTGTCCATTGGACACAGAGATGCATCTTTACATTACAGGAGAGGTCATAGGTTGATTTGAAAAGGTGGGCGATGTCTTTCTCAACTGCTCTTGTGGGTGGTCTCCTCTGGATTCTGCCACATACATAATATACAGTAAATACAGTTTAAACCTATATTCTACTTCTTGCGATCTTCCTCTAACCAACACCGGAATGTTACCCTTAAAATACCCTACAGCTGGATACTAGACATCACCTTATAACCTTAGTCTGTCCCTTCCTATCATGCAAAGGTGAATCCCTTAGTCCTGGAATCATTTAAACTGTTGATACTTGCTGATGTGGTGCAGGGGGGCTATGTGTACAATGTGCACTATTTGGATTAAATATGTAATGTTTTGATAACCCTCTATGCGCTCACAAACTCTGCCGTAAATACCCATACCACGCGCAGGACCGCGGGAGCGATCATACGCAAATTGCGGATATGTGCACGCACGGCGGAACAAGTGCACGCGCAGCAGGCATGTGTGTGTGGTTAGTACGTGATGTGTGTGTTGGAATATTTTTCGACTTTGACAGTCCAATCTTTGGCAGTCAACTATAACTGCCACTATCTAAACACTAAACAGAAAAATATACACTACAATATCTACAGATGATTGGATGGTAGGAGGAGAGGTGTAGGTGGGAGATGTATGACCTAGTGGGATAGTAAAAGCATGTATGTATGAATCCATGTCTGAGGGGCATGTATCATCGTACACACATATCTAAAATACATTTACATAACATTTTCATAAACATTCTTGGGTGTAGTCGATGTCTTTTCCGGATCCATGTATCTGGGCAAAGGGGGAGACAAAGGAAAAACGGGTGAAAGAAACGGGCCATGGAATTCATTTGCAATCCTTATCATAACATTGTCTCTACGGATGGGTCGTAAATTAAATCTGCTGCTGTAACAATGCCCCCGCTCCTTAAACTCATCAAATTTGTGCCGTGCTTGCGCCACATTAGAATTCAAACACACCTAAATATCAAGCCAATAATTATGACGACTCCCAGGATACAAAGGAGAAACTTTCCTACACTCATAATAACATTTTGAGCCCATTCTTCTAAACCTGAGAACCAGTTGCGTGGGTTCAACCATGAGACCCAGCCGGTCAGTTCATTACTCACAGCAGTCAGGGTAAGGTTGTGTCTCCTTCGGAACTCCCACTTCAACTGCAAGATATCTTCCATCTTTTGATCGATGATCTCGGTTGGGTCATCAGTGCTGTTTGTAATATACGTGTAGCACTTCACACCATATTGAGTTGCCAAAGTGACACAGTACCCACCCGTCACGGCTGTGATATAATTGAGGACCATCCTATGCTGGATCAGTTCTGTCTTGTAAGCTTGCAACTCCCTACCCGTATACCTGAAGGTGTCGTCATACATCTCAGTGATATTATCTATCAGGTTCGCTAGCGCATGGATCTACCTATAATTTATAATTCCTCTGGCAGTACGGGTGATGTCTAATGCGAGAAGGAATTGAATCCCGGTGGATTTGTGGATCAAATCAGAGGCTACGTGCTCTGTCCTATCTATAAGGTGTCTCTTGACGATGTGTTCATAGTGAGTATGAGTATAAGGAGCCTGAGCACTGCGGTGAACGTCTTTCATCTTATCATGGGTTATGGTCATGACCTCTGGCAACACTCTTCCAATGTAACACAATCCCTCTGAGTTTGGGGCAAGCCACTTATACGCCTTCCTCCCACATATGAAATAGGCATCATCGGGGAGAACATATGGGACAGAATATGACATTACCATATTACAAACTTTCCAAGTGAAAAACCCAATCCCTAGTTCTCTCATCTGTTCAGTACAAGTATCAGGCTGTATGATATGAGCACAGTACCCTGGTGATACTTCTCCAACCCACATGGTCTTGCTTCCCCGAGTATATCTATACCGAAAAATACCTTCCACTGTTGGCTATTTGGCGTACAAGTTGCGAGTCTATGGGTATCTTATTAGCTCTGTGCGAAAAGGCCATGGTTTGATTATTCCATGTCACCTCCCAATTTCCTGGTTTTCAGGAATTGGAAATGTTGAAACACACTCAGGATCTATCTGCATGATACTGGTGGAACTTCAAACTAGGGGGCCTAGAAATATTAAATTTCTTGTCCACCGGTCTCCCACCCCGTAATTCGAGTATCTCATCTATTGCTAAAGGGTACGGTACTAATCCTGACTGGCTCTGACCTTGAGGTACTTGTGAGCAAACCCAGCATTCTGTCTGGTTTAAGACCTTACCCACTAGTGAGTGGTAATCACTCAATGGATGACGGTCCATGTTGATATTAAGGCTGGACTGACATCTCTGGATGCACCCATCCTCAACTATGTTCTCACAATTTTTACAAATGCAATTTTCCTCAGCCAATAACCCTTCACAGTGCCTCCTAGCTCCCTGACTACCAGATCATTTTCTGATACTCGCCTTTGCTCGAGTGATGTGTTGCTCTTGGAATTCTACAAATCCGTCCTCGCCATCAGAACCCATTCCAGATCCTTTCTCGACCTCTCTGGGAGTCTCACCGAAACAGACTGTCCTGGTCAACAACAGAGTTAACAGGAAAACCCGGAACACAGTCTGTTGGGGTAAGTCCATCTTGTTCAGGGAAGAGAAAGGAAACAAGAAGGGGGAGGAAAAGGGAAGGAGAGAAGGAGGGTAGTGGGAGATGGAGAAACTAATAAAAAAGAAAAACTGGTACGACAACCGCCTCTTGGTCTTGTTGTTCTCCGCGCTCAGGTGCCGTGACAACAGTCCTGCCTCTCAACCTTCCCGGAACAGACACTCCAGTGATACGATGTTCTCTCTGAGTCAGCGACCTTTCTGTAGGGAACATAAATCTTGTATTTCAATGTGTTTAACTGTTGTATGAAGTAAACCATCTTTGGAAAGTGAAAAGAGAGGGGGGGGAAATAATAAAAAGAAAATTTGTCAGATTTGCGTTCACCATCAGGCTGTCACACCATCATGTATATCGGTATCTATGCACAGTCTATCTTCACCAGTATTCCCATTCTCCACCCTTTGTGCATGACCAGGCACACTGATACTGGTGTCCCTATGCTAGTGAGATATACTGGATTTAGGCAGAGCTCTGACAGACCGAGTAGGCATGTGACGTTTGAACTGTAATCCTGTCAGTGAACGTAAAAGGATGAAGAGGAAACTTTGAAGACAAATCACAGAGTTTAGTAATAGATAAGTTTGTAAAGGCAAAGAAGATTTTACAAAGTTTGACATCTGATTGGGCACTACGGGGAATGATTCCCTGATCGGTCTGTTCCCCTTTAAAAAAATGTTTTATGTGTGTTATATCTCTACTGGGACTATCCCAGCCATCAATCCAGTGTCTTGTCCATTCTAAGTTCATAGGGAACCTGGTATTTTTGAGATAATTTCCTCTACCTGTGACGGACATGCTTCTAAAACAGTGAAATGCAATATTAGTCTTCATGGGTATTTTAACATATTTTGTGCTTCCTGGGTGGGAGCACTCTATATGTATACCATCTCTAACAAAACTCCTGTTAAATTACTTAGAGGTCACTTCTGCTAGAGAGAGAGAAGCAGAAGTTTAGAAGCCTACTCCTAATCTGCGTAACTTCTGTCAAAAGGGTAAAGTTGCATTTATTCTGTTCTTCCCATTAACTGAATCTGTGTTTTTCTATACTGTATCGTGATTCCTTACTATATGTCCCTTGATCCCGTCTATGTGTTTAATAACGTGGCTTATTTATTCTGTCTAGGGGTCTATATTGGCTATGTGCTCTACTACTCTTACAATCTTTAGCAAAATGTCCTTTATTTTTACAAATGTAACATATTCTCGGTCTTTTGTTACTACTAGGGTTTTGGGGCTTGGGCTGATGAGACTTTGGTGTAAGAGCCTGCATACTTTCAATCCTCAGCCTCTCCTCTTGCAGTTTTCTACTCCTAGCAATATTCCTATGGTGTCCAATTGCGCACTCTCTAAGGCAAGCTACTGTGACTCCTCTCCAATTAGGCAAAGATGTTTGTACTCTGTCCCTCACTGTCTGATCGAGTCCGTCCATTAGCACAGACACAGCTACCTTCCTGTAATTCGTATCGTTCCCTGTATCTGATACCCCCATGTATCTATCCATTTCCTGCAGTGCTCGGTGGAAATATTCAGATGTCATTTCATTTTCCCCCTGTTTTATGGAGAAAATTCTTCTACTCTAGTTGCCTATTAATTCGTTCTATATTTTCCTGATTGTTTCTGTCAGTCATAGGACTATCCGACTCTAGCCTACAATCAGTGGTAAGTTTTTGGGTGTCAATATTAGGGGGTAGGCATGCTTTCAAAAATGTCCGCCAATGTTGGTTTGTTGGTTCATACACATTACCCAGATCTCTGATAAATTTCTATCATCTGGCTAAAAGCTTCCGAGGGTCGGGGAATTCTGAAATGATTGATCGCAGCTCATCTCTGGGCCACGGGCAATACATTGCATTATTCCTGGTGAGGACTACTTCCTGTCTATCGGTTCCCCCATTGGGAGTTACTATTCCCAAGACAGGGTGTAATAATCCTACCATTCCGTTCCTAATCTGTTTACTGTGTGGTGTTGTTGTCTCTGTGCAATAACTGTCTCACACTTACCGGTAGCTGTGACCCCACCAGTTCTTTCATTGGGGAATACTGTTACTGCTCTACCTGGTTGGACAGGTCCCACCTGAGTTTCCTGCAACATGACTGCTTGGAGGAGAGCTGCGATTTGGCTGAATCCTTCATCTCCCTGTGACCTAAAACCTTGGAGAGACTTCAAAACAGGATACATTTTGCAAAAGTTAGGGTTAATACATTGCTCTTTCATATTACTATCATTTACGGATGTATCATTGACTGTAGCCTTCTGTTCCCCTTCGACCTGTGTCGACAATGGTGTGTTTGTGTTCTCATTCCCGCTAGGTTTGGAACCAGCTGCATATGTTAATATCCCTTGCATATCGCCCTCTTGCTGCCATAAATTTAAACAGTTTGTGTGTCTGACCCTTTTCTTTTGGGATTTTATCAGACATATCCTAACCCTTAAATTCTGCAATACCTCTGGTTCAAAACTGCCTACCTTAGGGAATGGTTCCCTATCTTCCGCAGTCATACGTTCCCATTCATTGCACAAAATTTCTGCATTTGGTCCATGCTTCTCACACATTATGAACCTCGCTGACCCTTTTCTTTGTCCGAGACACGTGTACAAAGGCCGTACGTCCGCAATAGCACAATTCCCACACTTCTATAAATGTAAGCGATATTACCTATAATTGTTTACTTAACACAACACAGTTTCTTTCTGTATAAACCTGTTTAACTAGGCCAGACTGTATTTGTGTTTTACGTTTACTTCCTTAATATTTAGTCTATGTTTTAACTAAATAGCAACAAATTTCTCAGCACAGGTCAAAATGAATCTAATAATCAATATTTATGGCAACAATGCGAGCAGGTATACAAAGTACAGGTGTATGCTTGTGTTGTGTGCGCATTTGGCGCCAAACAGAAATTCACAGACTTCTAAAATAGCTTTGCATATTTATCTTATGGATCCCACCAGCATCCCTACAAACCATGCAGAGCAGACGCCATCTTATCAGCAATGAGATAGGGTTTACCAGTGTATTCTACGGCCAGGAAAAGGTTCACGTAGGATACCTGTCCGCCCTTTGCTGATAGATAAAGTCTGCTTTAACCTGCTAGGCTGCGGGTATGAGGAAAATCCTGGATGAGCCCCCAATTGATAATGTCGATATTATCTTAAACCATAAAGCTATATCTCTAAACACACTTTTACCATAGAGCCGCTGCGGCCGCTAGACTTAATACACCCACTACGTACTTTGTACGCTATTTGCGTACAAAGTCCCGTACCGTGTACGGACTTAGCGTACAAACGCCGTGCTGGGGGTACAAAGTACACACAGCGCGCACACACTCTTGATATACTTTTAACCTTATTTGTAATGCAATGCAATGATATTATTACACTCTAAACCTTATGCAGCAAAGCACTGCAATGATGTTACACCTTAAACCTTATGCAGCGCTGATGGTACAAAGTACCTGCAGCGCGTACACAACTTATCAATACACTCTTAAACCTTATACAGTTAGGTAATGTAATATGCTTTAAACCCCAGCAGGGAAAAGAGGACATAACACCGATGTGTAGTTAAACACTGGGCTCCGACACCTCAGCATATATATCTGGAAGGGGATAACAATACAATTTATACACTACAATATACAACAGAGTTAATGGCTACAGTCAATGTACATACGTGAATATTCGCTTGTGCAACCTGGTCCAGTCCTCCGCTAATCAGGTAGATAGCGTTAAGAGTCTTCTGACCGGCCAGGCAGCAACAGGCTTTTTATATACTACTTCCAAAAGCAATACAATGGATACTGTAATCCCTTTGTCCATTGGACACAGAGATGCATCTTTACATTACAGGAGAGGTCATAGGTTGATTTGAAAAGGTGGGCGATGTCTTTCTCAACTGCTCTTGTGGGTAGTCTCCTCTGGATTCCTGCCGCATACATAATATACAGTAAATACAGTTTAAACCTATATTCTACTTCTGCACATAACTATACGCAGGAATATGCGATCTTCCTCCAACCAACACCGGAATGTTACCCTTAAAATACCCTACAGCTGGATACTAGACATCACCTTATAACCTTAGTCTGTCCCTTCCTATCATGCAAAGGCGAATCCCTTAGTCCTGGAATCATTTAAACTGTTGATACTTGCTGATGTGGTGCAGGGGGACTATGTGTACAATGTGCACTATTTGGAATAAATATGTAATGTTTTGATAACCCTCTATGCGCTCACAAACTCTGCCGTAAATACCCATACCACGCGCAGGACCGCGGGAGCGATCATACGCAAATTGCGGATTTGTGCACGCACAGCGGAACAAGTGCACGCGCAGCGGGCATGTGTGTGTGGTTAGTACGTGATATGTGTGTTGGAATATTTTTTGACTTTGACAACCCCCATGGTACTAATGTGGACCCCAGCATCCTCTACGGACTGCGAGAAAAGGATTTATCGGTAGGTAATTAAAATCCTATTTTATATAATTCAAGTTGTATTTACATATAATATCATGTGGTCTCTCCAGTTTATTTTTCTCGATTAAGTCTTGAGATGGTTGGATTACATTTTAAAGAATCCCATTAAAAAAATGTGTATCTGACAATTACAAAAAAGTCTGATTTAATAAACACTTTGAACTACACTATCAGGCACTTCTACCACCTTTGCTTTTCCCAGATTTTCACAGATTTATAGCTGAACAATTGGGGATTCTGAAAATTGACTCAATTATACATTACTATATCTACCTAAAGTTTCAAATCCTGTTTTTGTTGAGTAGCGTAATATGAGCAATAATTTCAGGAAAGTTTCTTATAAATTATTGGTCGACATTTGCAAAGCCAACAAACAGCTCCACTCCCTTATTATTCTAAAGGACAGGTCAAATAACAACTTTGCTGGGATACATCCCTACTGTAGATCATCTGATGAAATAATATACTGTACAATTAGAATTGGATTTAGGCCTGTTCAAAATTTCAAATTTAATGTATAGTGGCTTTTTCTTGAGTCTCTTTAAGCCCAGTGCATACATATTTCTTCAAGATTCTCATAAAATAATGTTGTCAACATAACCAACAATAATTTGATCTCTTAAATGTAGAGTTGAGCACCGACCCATTTTTGCTGGTTTTGGTCCTAATCCATCATCTGGTTTTGGTTTTGGATTCAGTTCTGCCCAAACCACCTCACATGTTTTGGTATTGATTTTGGATCTGCAATTTTTTTAAATGCTGAAAACTGCTAAAATCATGTAATTTGGGCCTGTTTTTGTTCCTACAGTATTATTAACCTCAATAACAATAATTTCCAATCATTTCCAGCCAATTTGGATAGGTGAAGGCAGATAACACCCCTTAAACATAACATGTCAGAGGGTGTGGGCATGAATATGGGGCACAGGTGGGGTAAATGGGGTACTCAGTGGGAACAAGGTTAGGGGGATGGGAGTGAGAGCTCAGGGTGGAGGAGGAAGATCAGGGGGCACAGAGTTGTAGGATTCTCCTGGGGGCATAGGTTTGGGGGGTGTTCATGGAGGCACAAGGTTGGGGGATGCTTAGTGGGGCACAGGATTGGGGGGAAGCTCAGGGGGAATAAATTAAAGGAGGATGCTCAGGAGTTACAGAATAAGAGGGGACAATCAAGGGATACTGGTTAAGGGGGATGCACAAGGGCCACAGGATTGGGAGCGGAGCTCATGGTGACACAGGGTTGTCGGGATGCTCAGAGGGCAGCTCAAGAGGAGGGGAGTGCAGGTTGGTGGAGACAGAACTCCCTAATACCTGGAATGTGAAGCCCTATGCGGGCAGAGCAGCCCCCTAGGTCTGGCAGGCAGGAGTCCCCACTGGGTGAGGTGTCAGTGAGGCGCTCTGGCCAATGACAGAGACAGGTCACCCCCTGATCCCCAGCATCCACCCCCACTCTCTCATCTCAGGTGCAGTAGGCATCTCCTCGGGTGGACACACATTCTAACAGGCTCTGGAGCAGAGTGCACATACTGCAGAGGAGGCCGGAGAAGAATGGATTGGCCAGCGCTTCCTCCCTTCTCCTCGGTGGTGCATTGTGAATGTTGGAGCCAGCAGGTGGGGGGACAGTGACAAGTCAGCACTTTTTTTTCGCTGTAATGCACATTTGTGTAAGATGCATGGAAACAGGATGCTAGTTGGCTGAGAGATGGCAATTCTCAGCTGCCCAGTGGCCTGTTACCATGGCAGTGGCCACTGATTGGATTCAACAGTAGAATTGAGACACAGCTTTCCGGACCAAAACACGGAGATCCAATGCTGGGATCTCTGTGTTTTGTCTAGCTTTCAGATCTGAGCTCGGCAGGAAGATCTGAGCTGGGCCTCGGAATCTGCTTGGAACCCTTAAGTTTAGGAGCCAAACATGCTCATCTCTACTTAAAACATAATTTATGAAATGCTCATAATTTACCTGGGCATTACACAGACAGAAAGGGATGACAAAATGCTGCAAATGTCAAATACAAACAAGAATGTGAGAATGTAAGCCCCAGGTACAGTTTGTAAAAATCTTAACCTTCTGTAGCCTCTTAAGGAACTAAAGGGAGCAAATAGGCCTTATTTACAATAAACTTTTCCCATCAGGTTTAGCACCTTTCTGCCACAGAACTGTCCCACCAATCAGGCATGCAAGTATTTCCTGTTCAGATGGACAGCAGAAAGGGCAGCTCAGATGACGCAAGAGGCAGGACTCTCAGTGATGCTGAATTTGCTAGGTTGTTCCACTGGGTAATAGTAATTGGTAGTGGGCTTGTTTTGAAAAGAGGCTACTGTAGGTAGGAGTTACAGTACCATCTCTGAAGAGAAAGGAGTTCCATCTGCAGTCTCCTAAGTTTAGAGATGTCATGATCCTGACTGTATGTCTCATGTTCTGTGGCTTACCCATACCTCCCAACATGACCCTTTCCAGGAGGGACAGAATGCTCTGCTCCTGGACTTCCCTCTTAATGTATGATTGCCCTCACCTGTGCTGAAACACCTTTCTTATCTATTAACCTGTTCAAAACAGGTGCTGGCAATCACAAATTAAGAGGATAGTCCAGAAGCAGAGCATCGTGTCCCTCCTGGAAAGGGTCATGTTGGGAGGTATGGCTTACCTCAGAATGGGGCAGATGTATTAACCTGGAGAAGGCATAAGGAAGTGATAAACCAGTTATATGTGCAAGGTGATAAAGGCACCAGCCAATCAGCTCCTGACTGTTAATTTACATATTGGAGCTGATTGGCTGGTGCCTTTATCACCTAGCACATATCACTGGTTTATCACTTCCTTAAGCCTTCTCCAGGTAAATACATCTGCCCCATTATTCTGTAACCTGCATCTGTTTCAGCTCAGCATGAAGACTGCAAATCTGTGTTGCTTACTATTGATTAGCCAGCTGAGTAGGAATTCCTCTGAGTAATCAATAAACAGCTGTGTGCAGCATTTGATTTTCCACTGTGTTCAGCTCTCTGGTGTTTAGGCCTAAAAGCCAGCATGCTCTGTTCATTATCAGAAGTTTAGGCTTCAGTGTTTTTCCAGTCTGCTAGGCCTCACTCCACATCAGAGCCTAACCTGGAGTATTGTCCAGTTCACAGTGCGCTACCAGTTATATTGGTACCCATCCCAGTTCACAGTGCGTTACCAGTTATATCGGTACCCAGCCCTGTTCACAGTGCGTTACCAGTTATATCGGTACCCAGCCCTGTTCACAGTGCGTTACCAGCTATATCAGTACTCAGCCCAGTTCACAGTGCGTTACCAGTTATACTGGTATCCAGCCCGGTTCACAGTGCGTTTCCAGTTATATCGGTACCCAGCCCTGTTCACAGTGCGTTACCAGCTATACCAGTACTCAGCCCAGTTCACAGTGCGTTACCAGTTATACTGGTACCCAGCCCGGTTCACAGTGCGTTACCAGTTATATCGGTACCCAGCCCTGTTCACAGTGCGTTACCAGCTATACCAGTACTCAGCCCAGTTCACAGTGCGTTACCAGTTATACTGGTACCCAGCCCGGTTCACAGTGCGTTACCAGTTATATCGGTACCCAGCCCTGTTCACAGTGCATTACCAGTTATACCGGTGCCCAGCCCGGTTCACAGAGTGCTACAGTCATATCTGGTAACCAGCCCGGTTCGGTCATAGCCGGCAAAAATTAAAATGGATATAGTCACATTCCTTATGCCCATGATAATGGATGTTCTTCCCCTCTTTCTTTCAATAACACATCCTCCAATCCTCCACAGTGTTCATATTCTCTCTGAAATACTTTAGTACATGTACAGTATCTTGTTCTCTTCCTGGTTTAACTGTTATAATTATTAGATCAGACACCATACATATGCACCAAAACGAAGGAGAAATATATTTTAATAATAAAATGGTTATTGCACTAACACATATTAAAAACATTAGTGCAGATAGTTACAATTGCGGTGTATATATCCCCAACAGTAGCAAAAGTGAAACAATTATCAGTTTATTCAAAAGAACTGGTGGAAGACAGTGACCTCTCTATAGGTGCTTGCAGAATGGCACTTTTATTGATGTGTGTAATGAGACTCCAAATAAAACAATGTTCATTCATCCAATTTGATCATTCACTGGGGGCATTGTTCCATTGGTATATAAGGATGGCATTTAATACCATGATAAAATATTTCTAAATGTGCAAATGAATGTGGTTTTGATCTTGAAATTATTTATGTATGCATGTTTTACTAAACAAACAGCAATAATAAAGTATAGAGTCAAGTTACATTCTACTTGTAAGAAAGTGTATTGTTTTTCCTTTAGACATTTTTATTTTTGGATGCATAGCGATGAACTAGCATAGGGAGAATCAAGGGTCCTAAGGGCCACAGGTGTCAGGGTTTTAATTAGTGATGAGCGGGTTCGGTTTCTCGGAAACCGAACACCCCCAAACTTCACCCTTTTTACACGGGTCCGAGCCATACTCGGATTCTCCCGTATGGCTCGGGTAACCCGAGCGCGCCCGAACGTCATCATCCCCCTGTCGGATTCTCGCGAGATTCGGATTCTATATAAGCAGCCGCGCGTCGCCGCCATTTTCACTCGTGCATTGGAAATGTTAGGGAGAGGACGTGGCTGGCGTCCTCTCCGTTTATGTTGATGCATTGCAAATATTTTGTGCTTGCTTATTACTTAATTGTGGGGACTGGGGAGCAGCTGTATTATATAGCAGGAGTACAGTGCAGAGTTTTGCTGACAGTGACCACCAGTAATACGTTGTCTGCATGAAAAACACTCCATATCTGTGCTCAGTGTGCTGCATATATCTGTGCTCACACTGCTTAATTGTGGGGACTGGGGAGCAGCTGTATTATATAGCAGGAGTACAATGCAGAGTTTTGCTGACAGTGACCACCAGTATATGTTGTCTGCCTGAAAAACACTCCATATCTGTGCTCAGTGTGCTGCTTTATTGTGGGGACTGGGGACCACCAGTATAATATTATATAGGAGGAGTAAAGTGCAGAGTTTTGCTGACCAGTGACCACCAGTATATAATATATAGCATTACGGTACAGTAGGCCACTGCTTTACCTACCTCTGTGTCGTCATTAAGTATACTAGTATCCATCTACATTCTATACCTGTGGTGCATTTTAGTTTTGCAGTTTGCTGACACAGTGACCACCAGTATATATAGCAGTACGGTACGGAAGGCCACTGCTGTACCTACCTCTGTGTCGTCATTAAGTATACTATCCATCTATATTCTATACCTGTGGTGCATTTTAGTTTTGCAGTTTGCTGACACAGTGACCACCAGTATATATAGCAGTACGGTACGGAAGGCCACTGCTGTACCTACCTCTGTGTCGTCATTAAGTATACTATCCATCTACACTCTATACCTGTGGTGCATTTTAGTTTTGCAGTTTGCTGACACAGTGACCACCAGTATACTATATATAGCAGTACGGTACGGAAGGCCACTGCTGTACCTACCTCTGTGTCGTCATTAAGTATACTATCCATCTACATTCTATACCTGTGGTGCATTTTAGTTTTGCAGTTTGCTGACACAGTGACCACCAATATATATAGCAGTACGGTACGGAAGGCCACTGCTGTACCTACCTCTGTGTCATCATTAAGTATACTATCCATCTACATTCTACACCTGTGGTGCATTTTAGTTTTGCAGTTTGCTGACACAGTGACCACCAGTATACTATATATAGCAGTACGGTACGGAAGGCCACTGCTGTACCTACCTCTGTGTCATCATTAAGTATACTATCCATCTACACTCTATACCTGTGGTGCATTTTAGTTTTGCAGTTTGCTGACACAGTGACCACCAGTATACTATATATAGCAGTACGGTACGGAAGGCCACTACTGTACCTACCTCTGTGTCGTCATTAAGTATACTATCCATCTACATTCTATACCTGTGGTGCATTTTAGTTTTGCAGTTTGCTGACACAGTGACCACCAGTATATATAGCAGTACGGTACGGAAGGCCACTGCTGTACCTACCTCTGTGTCATCATTAAGTATACTATCCATCTGCATTCTATACCTGTGGTGCATTTTAGTTTTGCAGTTTGCTGACACAGTGACCACCAGTATATAAAGCAGTACGGTACGGAAGGCCACTGCTGTACCTACCTCTGTGTCGTCATTAAGTATACTATCTATCTACATTCTATACCTGTGGTGCATTTTAGTTTTGCAGTTTGCTGACACAGTGACCACCAGTATATATAGCAGTACGGTACGGAAGGCCACTGCTGTACCTACCTCTGTATCGTCATTAAGTATACTATCCATCTACATTCTATACCTGTGGTGCATTTTAGTTTTGCAGTTTGCTGACACAGTGACCACCAGTATACTATATATAGCAGTACGGTACGGAAGGCTACTGCTGTACCTACCTCTGTGTCATCATTAAGTATACTATCCATCTACATTCTATACCTGTGGTGCATTTTATTTTTGCAGTTTGCTGACACAGTGGCCACCAGTATATATAGCAGTACGGTACGGAAGGCCACTGCTGTACCTACCTCTGTGTCGTCATTAACTATACTATCCATCTACATTCTATACCTGTGGTGCATTTTAGTTTTGCAGTTTGCTGACACAGTGACCACCAGTATATATAGCAGTACGGTACGGAAGGCCACTGCTGTATCTACCTCTGTGTCGTCATTAAGTATACTATCCATCCATACCTGTGGTGCATTTCAGTTTTGCACAGTTTGCTGACCACCAGTATATAATATATAGCATTACGGTACAGTAGGCCACTGCTCTACCTACCTCTGTGTCGTCAAGTATACTAGCTTAGTCACACAGCGACCTTAGTGCACCTCTTTTTTTCTTTGCATCATGTGCTGTTTGGGGAAAAAAAATTTGAAGTGCCATCCTGCCTGGAACTGCAGTGCCACTCCTATATGGGCCAGGTGTTTGTGTCGGCCACTTGTGTCGCTTATCTTAGTCACACAGCGACCTTGGTGCGCCTCTTTTTTTCTTTGCATCATGTGCTGTTTGGGGACTATTTTTTTGAAGTGCCATCCTGCCTGACACTGCAGTGCCACTCCTAGATGGGCCAGGTGTTTGTGTCGGCCACTTGTGTCGCTTATCTTAGTCACACAGCGACCTTGGTGCACCTCTTTTTTTCTTCGCATCATGTGCTGTTTGGGGACAATTTTTTTGAAGTGCCATCCTGTCTGACACTGCAGTGCCACTCCTAGATGGGCCAGGTGTTCGTGTCGGCCACTTGTGTCGCTTAGCTTAGTCACACAGCGACCTTGGTGCACCTCTTTTTTTCTTTGCATCATGTGCTGTTTGGGGACTATTTTTTTGATGTGCCATCCTGCCTGACACTGCAGTGCCACTCCTAGATGGGCCAGGTGTTTGTGTCGGCCACTTGTGTCGCTTAGCTTAGCCATCCAGCGTCCTCTGTGCAAATTTTAGGACTAAAAATAATATTGTGAGGTGTGAGGTGTTCAGAATAGACTGGAAATGAGTGGAAATTATGGTTATTGTGGTTAATAATACTATGGGATCAAAATGACCCCCAAATTCTATGATTTAAGCTGTTTTTTAGGGTTTTTTGAAAAAAACACCCGAATCCAAAACACACCCGAATCCGACAAAAATTTTTCGGTGAGGTTTTGCCAAAACGCGTCCGAATCCAAAACATGGCCGCGGAACGGAATCCAAAACCAAAACACAAAACCCGAAAAATGTCCGGTGCACATCACTAGTTTTGATGTGCTAACTTAATAAGCTACATGTCTGAATAAGCTCATAAGATGTCTCATGGTTAGAGGCGGTCAAAGCATTTGAACCAGTTTGGAGGTTGCTACCTATTAATGAAGAATTTATCATCACGGATGGGGAGGAGGGGGATAGGCGATTGATTGTGTTCAGCTGACAAGGCCACTGTGCCTTGGAATTGAGTATCTCATTATCAAAATAGAAGGTAACCTCGATCTTGAACTTTATATAGCCAAACAGGACACAGAGATTTTGTAAAAAAAATATTGTAATCCACTGTTTGATAAACCTGTGTCACAATTTACTGAGGAAACAACTGCCCCTTCCAATCAACCAAACACAGAACACCAGCTGAGCACACAAAGCACCAGCAAATTTTGTGGTTAAGTTACTCCCTACTCCCCTTAGCTACCCCTAGCCCCCTTACACCCCTTAATTGGGAGAACAACACAGGATTGCTGAGGCAGATCACCTTCTCATTAAGCCAGTGAGAAAATAGTTTGTGAGGTGGTTTGGAAACAACTTGTTTCAAGTCTGTCATGCTGTAGCAGTGGTTAGCCAAATCTTATGATGGCAGTTAGATAATGAATATGGCTCTCACAGTATAAACAAAGATTCTTAACCTGATGTCTGTTTTTCATTAATACGGAGTAGTTTTCTAAGAGCATTAAAATTGCTAGGGTTCATTTAAGGCACTAGAACTGTCCAATGGTCAGGCAAGAGGTTCCCAAACTGTGTGCCGTGGCTCCCTGGGGTGCCTCGGGACACTTGCAGGGGTGCCCTGGGTTGGTGGTCCAGGACCAATTCAAATTATTCATGGTCAATATAATAAGCAAAACCAGTGCTGGTGGCTGCCAGTCATAAAATATGTGGCCAAACAGAAGCAAATCTTGTCCCTCACCACACAACTGACCCTAAGGATGACATATAAACGCAATCTACTTAATGTAATATTTCTTTCTAAATTTCTCAATAAGAAATTTTTGACCTAGTGGTGACGTGAAAAAAATCTGATATTCTAGGGCGCCATGATTCAAAAAAGTTTGGAAACCACTGGGTCAGGCCTTAGGTGGGTTTGGAGGGGTTATATTTTTTTCTGTGCAGGGTGAAATATGGTCTGCTTTTGTGTGTATTCCACAAATACTGGACAGCTTTATTTTTACACTCATATTTAGATTTCAGTTTGAACACACCCCACCCAAATCTAACTCTCTGTGCACATTATTTATCAGCCCCACCTGCAGTTCAACATTGTTTTTCCCAGTTGTATGCTTTTTCCTTTGCTTGCAATTCTGAACCAGGCCCTTTCTCTCAGACTTTAATCAATCCAAATGAATAAACAGAAAATGCATTAAGTTTCTCCTCCACTTGGTTAGAAAAACCATGATGGAACTTTTGAGCAGATGAACTCCATGTGGTGCCACCAATAAGAGATCATCAGCCGAGGAGCACTTACATTGAAGGAGTTCTGCTTTAGCACATTGTTTAGGATCATCAAAATTAGACACATAGGGGGTCATTCCGACCCGTTCTCATGCAGCGGTTTGTCGCTGCGGTGCAAATGGGTCTGGAATGCGCATGCGCGGCGGCCTCACTGCACACGCGCGACGCTGGGTTACATCGCGGACAATAAAGAAAGCGGTCGCAGAGGCGACCGCAAGAAGATTGACAGAGAGAAGGCGTTCCTGGGCGTCACCAGACCGTTGCCTGCCATTTTTGGGGAGTGGTGAAGAAAACGCAGGCGTGTCCAGGAGAACGGAGGGCGGATGTCTGACGTCAAAGCTGGCCCCAGCATCGCTGAGATCATCGCACAGGGTAAGTATGTCCAGGGCTAGTCTTGTTCTGCATGAAAATTTTTTAGCTTAGCAGGGCTGCACAAGTGATCGCAGCTCTACAAAGCTAAAATACACTCCCCCATAGGCGTGGACTAGTTGATCGCAGCAGCAGCAAAAAGTTGCTGGCTGCGATCAACTCGGAATGACCACCATCATGTATTAGAATTAAGGAGTCCAGATTTCAAAAAGGAGAAGCTCAGGCAAGGGCTTCCTTAATCCTTAGTGATAAGAATAATTATAAAGAAGATTTTCATCTTGTCATTAATGAACTATGCATGTTGGATTTTAAAATGAATGCTACATATATTCAAGAATTATCTGTATTTGTGTCGCGCACCACTGAATTTAGAAACGTTTGGCTGATGTAAGATATAGCATAAGAGACATTGGGGGTGATTCCGACTTGATCGTAGCTGTGCTAAATTTAGCACAGCTACGATCAGGAACACGCACAGCTACGATCAGGAACACAAAAATGCGGGGGGACGGCCAACACAGTGCTAGCTCGCCCCGCATGTCAATCGCTGCCCCGTCGCTGAACTACAAAAGCATCACACAGCGGCGATGCTTTTGTACTTCAGGAGTAGCTCCCGGCCAGCGCAGCTTTTGCGTGCTGGCCGGGAGCTACTCGTCGCTGCCCGGCTCTCAGCGGCTGCGTGTCACATCACGCAGCCGCCCGCCCCAGCATGGTCCGGCCACACCTATGTTGGCCGGACAGTGCCCAAAAACGGCGGCCAAGCGCCACCGTGCTGTCCCCTCCCGCCCAGTGACCGCCTCTGCCTGTCAATCAAGCAGAGGAGATCGCTAAGCAATGACAGCTGTTGGCTGTCAGCCATGCGCTGGCGCACTGTGGTGCCGGTGCATGCACAGTTCTGACCTGATCGCTGCTCTGCGAAGAACTGCAGTGAGCGTTCAGGTCAGAATGTCCCCCATTATTTCCTAAAACTTCCTCCTAACTAATTCATTGTTCTTGCTGAAAGCGAACAGTGGTTTGCAATTCCCCATTCTTACTTAATGAGCAGAAGAAACTCGTGCATCTTTTCGGCTAGCTTGTTCTGTAGCTGGAGTCAGAGTCCAATAGATGGAAATAAAGTAGACAGAGACAGATTCACTAAAATAAAGGATCTGCAAAGGCAGCCGCATATGGTACAAAGTAAGGCAGATCAGAAAAATGGTTGAACTAGAGGTGAAGTTGAGGACACACTGGTAATAGTATACATTTAGAGAAACTGAAGGTAGAATGCAGAAGGAAACAGCAGCAAATAGATTACTGGGCTGCAGAGCCGGCCCTAACCAATATGATGCCCTAGGCAAGATTTTGGCTGGTGCCCCCTAGCACCACCACTGGTTCCACCTCTGACCTTGCACCTCTTTCCCAGCACCATCACCCCTCACCCATAGTCCTTATTTTGGTGTTCGTACCCCTTATATTTTAAATAGGAACAGTTCGCACATTTGGCGCACAGACCAAAAAGGGGTGTGTTTTTGCTGGCAGGGGACATGGCCACAATAGTAACCCCAATTCCAATTACGCCACACAGTACTGCAACTTTATTCATGCGATAGTGTCCATAATTCATATTACATCCCACAGTAGTATCACTTTACCTTATAAACTTTACTCTTCACAGTAGAGCCCTTATTCACATTACATCACACTGAATTGCTCCTTATTCACATTACACCACACTTTATTGCTCTTTATTCACATTAGATGACACAGTAGTGCCCTTTCTATATGCAACGCCACATAGTAGAGCACCTTATACACATAATGCCACAGAGTAATGACCCTTACACATATGAGACACATTATTAATGTGCTTATAAACATAATGTGCCTTACACATTATGACAACCTTTATTAATGCCCTTTTACACATAATGTCCCTTACACGTATACCGCACATTATTAATGCCCTTATACACATAATGACACACATAGTGCCCCCTACAAATTTGCTGCACATTATTAGTGCCCCTATACACATAATGACACACATACAGTAGTACCCTGTTACATATATGCTGTACATTATTAATGCCCTTATACACATAATGACACACATAGTGCCCCTTACACGTATGTTGCACATTATTAATGCATTTTACATGACAAACATAATGCTCCTTACACATAGGGGGTCATTCCGAGTTGATCACTCGCTGGCTAGTTTTAGCAGCCGTTCAAACGCTATGTTGCCGCACACTGGGGAGTGTATTTTAGCTTAGTAGAAGTGCGAACGCATGTGCAGCCGAGCTCTGCAAAAACAGTTTGTGTAGTTTCTGAATAGCTCTGAACCTACTCAGTGCTTGCGATCACTTCAGCCTATTTGTGTCCAGATTTGACGTCATACACCCGCCCAGCGAATGCCACGCCTGTGTTTTTTCAGACATGCCTGCGTTTTTGCAAACCCTCCCTGAAAATGGTCAATTGACACCCAGAAACACCCCCTTTCTGTCACTCTTCTTGCAGCCGTCAGTGTGACTGAAAACTTTGCTAGAAGCTGTGCACAACCACAATGGGCTTTGTACACGTACGTCGTGAGTGCGCATTGCGGGGCATACGCATGCGCAGAAATAAAAATTTTTTAGCCTGATCGCTGCGCTGCGAACAACGGCAGCTAGCGATCAACTCCGAATGACCCCCATTTTCCGGACACTACTGCATAACCAACCCACTCACATGCACACACCACTCACACTGCCACTAACACTGTGACCTCTGCCTCTACTTGGATACAGATGTGTCCTCATAAATCTTGCCTCAATGCTAATGTCGGGCACCTTTTTTTAATGAAAATGCATCTTATTTGCATTGCTATGTGGCTAGGATGCACAAGCAGCTTCTACTGATTAAAATGATATGCAGCATGTCTATATACTGTGTGAGACTGTGGCTGTATCTGCATATGAAATGCTACACACAGAATATAGGCATGCTGCATATCATTTTAATCAGCAGAAGCTGCTGATGCCCCTAGGCATATCAAATGCCCTAGGCAATTGCCTAGTTTGCTTATGCCTATTGCCGGCTCTGCTGGGCTGCTGCACAATAATCTATTAAAGAGGAACAGGCCCTGTCATATAGGAAGCCAGGAGACAGAGCTGGAACACAAGAAGCTGTCCAGCAGCTGAAATAGCTCAGTCAGCAGGGCAGCAATCTCCAATGACAGGAACCCCAAGTTTGAAGCCTTTACAATAGTTCATGTTTTGAAAGTTTGAGGAAACAATTATAGGAGAGGATGTGCAATTGTGTCCTCAAATACAGTATCACTGTAAAAGTCATTTTGTGCTGCTTAAAATTACATTTGGAACCTTTATAATTTAGCTTACGAGTGTGGATCATTAGACCGACAGTGTCTAGCTCGACAATGTTTAGGTCGACCACTAAAGGTCGACAGTCGCTATGTCGACAGGGTCAGAAGGTCGACATGAGTTTTTTTATGGGGGTTTTGTGTCGTTTTCTTCGTAGAGTGACCAGGAACCCCAATTAGTGCACCGTGTCCCCTCGCATGGCTCGCTTCGCTCACCATGCTTCGGGCACAGATTACCGTTCCAATCGTAATCCACGTGGATCGTTAAGTATGAAAAAGTAAAAGAAAAAAAGGAAAAATATTTGAAAAACTCATGTCGACCTTTAACCTGTCGACCTAGAACATGTTGACCTTCTGACCCTGTCGACCTAGTGACTGTCGACCTATAGTGGTCGACCTAAACATTGTCGACCTAGACACTGTCGATCTTCAGACCGGATCCCTTATCTTACAATACTTAATTGGTTAAATTCTCTAGAATCCCAATTGTAACTGTTAAATACTTCTTTCGTTAAATTAACCATCTCATTGCTGTTTGAGTTGTTGTTAGGTAAAGGACTGAATTAAAATTAGATTTAGAGATAGCAATTGATTATTTATTATAAAGACCACGCCCGTATGCAGGTTGAGAGGGAACATCCTCTCAAGCCTGGGTCAAAATGCTTCAACAACAATACATGTCAATACAATGATTTTTATAACATACAGTTACGCCCCATTCTTATAACCCTCCCATATGAGTTCATACATCTGGAATACAGTGTTATGCAATATTAGGACAATTGGCAAAGACAACCAAGGGATATTTAGTCAATACATCCTCGTGATGAGGATGACTCGTGATTTAACCATGTCTCCTTATTAGGAATTAAACTGGACTTCGGATGTGCGTATGTGGAATTAATACTAGCCAACAAAGTTGTTTTCGTCTTTCTTAGTGTGTACAAAGTTCAAAATTAATCTGCTGTATCATCTAGCTAGAAACAAAATGGATTCTCTTATGCTTTTATACTATAATGGTGAATATAGATCACCTTTGATATTGTGATTATTATGTGTATGCATAATATACGTACTATCCCGTAGTACATATATATAGCTGTTAGGCCTTTAGAATGTTGCCTCTGTCACAGTATTTGACATAACCTTTGAAAGTAGCTTTTGTAATGTAAATTAATTAAACTACTGAACTGGAAAATAAATATACTGTAAGCATGGTTTTTGTGTACAGTAGATAAATTAGAAAGCTATTAACACTTTGGGGGTCATTCCGAGTTGATCGCTCGCTAGCCACTTTTAGCAGCCATGCAAACGCATAGTCACCACCCACGGGGGAGTGTATTTCCACTTTGCAAGTGTGCGAACGCGTGTGCAGCCGAGCGGGACGAAAAAGTTTTTTGCAGTTTCTGAGTAGCTCTGGAGTTCAGCCCTTTCGATCACTTCAGCCTGTCCGGTCCCGGAATTGACATCAGACACCTGCCCTGCAAGCGCTTGGACGCGCCTTCGTTTTTCCAAACACACCTAGAAAACGGTCAGTTGACACCCATAAACGCCTTCTTCCTGTCAATCTCCTTGTGATCTGCTGTGCACATGGATTCTTCGTTAAATCCATAACCCAGCAATGATCCACTTTGTACCCATACGACACACGTGCGCATTGCGGTGCATACGCATGTGCAGTAGTAACCTATTTGCTGTGCTGCGAAAAACGGCAGCGAGTGATCAACTCAGAATGACCCCTTTTATGCATAGGAGGACTGATTTAGAGGTACTGTAAATTTAAACATAGATGCAAAAATATACCTTAAAAAAATCATGTCTTGTGTGTGTATTTTCAGTTGGACACATTTCAAGTTACATCTAACCCAAACTACAGTATAGACATATGTCTGGATTATTTATGCAGTCACTGAATAAATATGTGTACCTTAAAATACAATGTAGAGCTACTGTATGGCTTTCATATAGATGTATTTCTCTTACATCCTTAGGGATACTGGGAATCCATTTAGTTCCATGGGGTATAGACGGGTACACTAGGAGCCTTGGGCACTTTAAGAATTTGATAGTGTGCGCTGGCTCCTACCTCTATGCCCCTACTACCAGACTCGGTTTAGAAAATGTGCCTAGAGGAACCGGTCACGTCGCTGGAAGCTCCTGAAGAGTTTTCTGCATTTGTTTTATCTGTTTGCTATTTTCAGGCAGCACTGGATGGCACCAGCCTGCATGCTTTGTGGGACTTAGGGGGGGAGGGGGGGTGGCCCAATCTCTTGAAGGGTTAATGGTCCCATTCACCGCTGACAGGACAGTAGCTCCTGAGGGAACTATTCGCAAGCCCAACCACGCCGAGCGTACATTCCCACAGCACGCCGCCACCCCTAACAGAGCCAGAAGAAAGAAGAGTGGTGAGTACTAAACCGGTGTCCCGGTTAGCGGGTCGCCGGCCATTATGGCGGCATGAGGGTACGGAGAAGCACGGCTTCTACATGGGGCGCACAGATTCTGAGGGGGCGAACTGAGTCTCAGTACACTATATGTGTAAACAGTACCCAGACTGGCAGTACAGACTTAAAAGGGGGACTGAGTCCATTTTAGGCACAAAATTACCTCAGCCAGTATAAAAAAGAGCAAGAAGACCGTGCGCCATTGAAGGGGCAGGGCTTCACTATGAGCGAATCCAGCAGCTCACTAGCGCCATTTTCTCTCTGCAGCTGACACAGGCGCTGACTGACAGGGAAGCGCAGCTCCTCCATAGAGACTCCAGATTACCTCAGCGGTACCAGGGGGTCATAGCAGGGGGGAACAATTATTAGTGTACTGAGTCCCTAATCTAGGTACTTAGTCTGTGTTCCGGCTAAGTTTGTCATTAGTGGTAAGGGCGCTGTGTGCTGGCTCCATACTATTTCTGTGTCTCCCTGGAAGGGTTCTTTGTGGGTTAATTGTGCATTTAACCTTTTCCTGTGTGTGTGTGTGTGTGTGTGTGTGTGTGTGCTGTCATTGTCACAGTATGTCAGGCAGAGTTTGTTTCATGTAAGGTACAGTGTTCCTCTTCTCCAGGGGGTTTACTACTCTGTACTCAGTGTAGTGTACCTTCCCAGGCTAGCGGGGCAGAGCCAGCTTGGCTGGACTCCATTAAGGGAATGATTTCCAATATTTCTACTAAATTGTCCCGCAATGAGAGACGCAATACTTAAGACAATCGATTACTGAGTTTATAAAAAGAGACTCAGGGCCTAATTCTGAGTTGATCACAGCAGCAAACTTGTTAGCAGTTGGGCAAAACCATGTGCACTGCAGGGGGGATAGATATAACATGTGCAGAGAGAGTTAGATTTGGGTGGGGTGTGTTCAAACTGAAATGTAAATTGCAGTGTAAAAATAAAGCAGCCAGTATTTACCCTGCACAGAAACGAAATAACCCACCCAAATCTAACTCTCTCTGCACATGTTACATCTGCCACACCTGCAGCAGTACAGCATGATCTTGCCCAATTGCTAACAAACTTGCTGCTGCGATCAACTCAGAATTACCCCCTCAGTACCCAAATGAGCGTCTCAGTCCCCTGCCATTTGTCCGCAAAAACGTACTTTGGCCCATATCCTGCAGTCTGACACTGATGATGAAGGGTCAGACATGGAGGAGAGGGAGGTGGACTCAGAGATGGGGGTGGCTACTCACAGGGAATAGAGGCTCTCATAGAGGCTGTCAGAGAAGTACTGCATATCCCTCATAAGGTGATAGAGGAGAGTGAGGAATCTTATTTTAATATAAAAGAGAAATCCTCAGCCACTTTTCCTGTGTCAAAGGTACTAATACCCTGTTTGAAAAATCATGGGTTAATCCTGATAGGAAATTTCAAATCCCTAAAAGGTTGCTATCATCTTTTCCTTTTCTTCCTCAGGATAGGAAAAAATGGGAAAATCTACCGATAGTGGATGCATCAGTAGCCAGGCTGTCACAAAAAATTGTATTGCTTGTCCCTGGGGCAGCCTCCCTAAAAGACATGGCTGATCGTAGAATTGAGACTACACTCAAATCCTTGTATACAGCTGCTGGGGTGTCCCTGAAACCCACTGTAGCATATGGTTGGATTACTAAGGCCATTGCCAAATGGTCGGGTAACCTAATTGAGGGGTTAGATACCTTGCCTCCACTGGAGATTTTTTTACTCCTGCAACATATACAGGATTCTGCAAACTTTATTGTGGAAGCCATAAAATAGGCTTGCTTAATGAACGCACCACTGCTATGGCAGTGTCAGTACGCAGAGGTTTATGGCTACGCCAGTGGACTGCTGATGCGGACTCCAGGAAAGGCATGGAAGGCCTACCCTTCACAGGAGAGGCCTTATTTGGAGATGAACTAGACAAATGGATCTCCAAAGCTACTGTGGGTAAGTCCACATATCTTCCTTCGGCAGCTTCCCCAGCCAGGACGGCTTACTCAGGCTCCAATTTACAGTCCTTTCGGACGGCAAAGTTTAGGGACAAAACCAGAGGTTCTTTTACAGCCACCAGAGGCGCTAGAGGTAAACCACTCAAACCAGCAACTGCTGGTTCTCAGGAACAGAGCTCAAGCTCTGCTTCCTCAAAGACTTCAGCATGATGGTGGACCGCGGTGCCTGGAGAACTGGCAGGTGGGAGCCCTACTAAAATTTTTCAGTCACATCTGTACAAGTTCGTGCCAGGATCCCTGGGTCATAGATCTTATTTCCCAGGGCTACAGACTGGAGTTTCAGGAGCTCCCATCTCACAGATTCTTCAAATCAGGCTTACCAGTTTCGCAAGAGGCAAGTATAACTTTACAGGACGTCATTCAAAAACTGGAACAGACTCAGGTCATTGTTCCAGTTCCACCTCATCTGCAAAACAAGTGGTATTATTCCAACTTGTTTGTAGTACCAAAACCGGATGGTTCGGTAAGATCGATTTTGAACTTCAAGTCATTGAACCCGTACTTACAAGTGTTCAAATTCAAGTAGGAGTCTCTGAAAGTGGTGATCTCAGATCTGGAGGAGGGGGAATTCCTAGTGTCTCTGGATATCAAGGATGCGTACCTTTACATTCCGATCTGCCCGCCTCATCAGGCTTATCTACGGTTTGCATTACAGGACTGTCACTAGCAGTTCCAGGCTCTGCTATTTGGTCTCTCCATGGCACTGAGAGTGTTCACCAAGGTGATGGCAGAGATGATGTTTCTACTCCGCAAACAGGGAGTGAACATAGGCCCTCATTCCGAGTTGTTCGCTCGCTAGCTGCTTTTAGCAGCTTTGCACACGCTAAGCCGCCGCCTACTGGGAGTGAATCTTAGCTTAGCAGAATTGTGAACGAAAGATTTGCATAATTGCGAATAGAAATTTATTTGCAGTTTCTGAGTAGCTCGGGACTCACTCTGCCACTGCGATCAGTTCAGTCAGTTTCGTTCCTGGTTTGACGTCACAAACACACCCAACGTTCGCCCAGACACTACCCCATTTCTCCAGCCACTCCTGCGTTTTTCATAGAAACGGCAGCGTTTTTCAGCACACACCCATAAAACAGCCAGTTTCCGCCCAGAAACACCCACTTCCTGTCAATCACACTACGATCACCAGAACGATGAAAATTCCTCGTTATGCCGTGAGTAAAATACCTAACTTTTGAGTAAAATAACTAAGCACTTTCTCTCTGTGAACATTGCGCATGCGCAGTTTGCGACAAATCGCTCCGTTGCGAAAACCACTAACGAGCGAACAACTCGGAATGAGGGCCATAATTCCATACCTGGATGATCTTCTGATAAAGGCACCATCCAGGAAGCGGTTGTTGGACAGCATTGGCCTCTCAACCAGACTACTTCTGGATCACGGGTGGATTCTGAACTTACCAAAATCTTACCTGGAACCGACGCAGAGGCTTCCTTTCCTGGGAATGATACTGGACAGAGTCTCAGAAAGCGTTCCTTCCCTTGGAGAAGGCTATGGTAATCCAATCGAAGGTTCAGGCTGTCCTGAAACCAACCCAAATCTCGGTGCATCTGAGCATTCACCTTCTGTGGAAAATGGTGGCCTCTTACGAGGTGCTTCAGTACAGAAGGTTTCATGCGAGGATCTTCCAGATGGATCTGTTGGACAAATGGTCCGGATTGCATCTTCACATGCACCAGAGTATCTGTCTGTCACCAAGAGCCAGAATCTCCCTTCTGTGGTGGCTACAGACTTCTCACCTCGTGAAGGGTCAGAGGTTCAGGATTCAGAATTGGATTCTGCTAACCACAGACGCAAGCCCCAGAGGTTGAGGAGCAGTCACCCAGGGGGTGCAGTTTCAAGAAAGATGGTCAAGTCGGGAAGTCATCCTTCAAATAAATATCTTGGAACTCAGGGCAATCTACAACGCTCTTCTGCAGGCCTCATCTCTACGTTGGAATCAGGCCATTCAAGTCCAGTCGGACAATGTAACGGCGGTAACATATGTAAACCGACAAGGCGGAACGAAAAAGCAGAGCAGCAATGTCAGAGGTGTCAATAATTCTATTCTGGGTCGGAAACACATGCCATGGCATTGTCGGCAGTCTTCATTCCAGGAGTAGACAACTGGGAAGCAGACTTCCTCAGCAGACACGACCTACACCCGGGTGAGTGAGGCCTTCACCCAGAGGTGTTCCGGTGGTTGACACATCGGTGGGGATATCCACAGATTGACATGATGGCCTCTCGACTCAACATGAAGCTCAAGCGGTATTGTTCCAGGTCGAGAGACCCACAAGCAGTGGCAGTAGATGCTCTGACAACTCCGTGGGTCTACCAGCTGGTGTACGTGTTTCCTCCACTTCCTCTGATCCCAAGAATTCTAAAGAGAATAAAAAGGGAAACGATTACAGCAATCCTCATTGCTCCGGACTGGCCTCGAAGGGCCTGGTACGCGGATCTTCTCGAGATGCTGATCGAAAATCCGTGGCCTCTACCTCTATGCGAGGATCTTCTTCAACAGGACCCGTTCGTCTATCACGACTTACCGCGGCTATGTTTAACGGCATGGAAGTTGAACGGCTGATTCTAGCCAGGAGAAGGATTCCTGACAAGGTCATCCCGACTATGATCCAAGCCAGAAAGTGGGTAACGTCTAAACATTACCACCGTATATGGAAGAAGTATGTCTCTTGGGGGGACATACAATTTGCCCACGACGATTGCGGGTGATAAGTCTAACCGCCGGGGGCAATTTAATTGGTCCCGATAAGCCGGCGCGTGCCGCGACTTATCGGGGGTTTTGCTTCACCTGCCTCCAGCAGGCGAAGCAAAATGCTCGATAACAGTCCCGTTTTCATTCAAAAACGGGACTATTTCACCCGAAAACATACAGGTTTCACTGAACCTGTGTGTTTACGGGTGTAAAAGGACTTGTTACAGGCCGAGCTAATTAAATAACCCGACTGCAGCACCCGAAGAAACATCGGGGTTTTTTACTCCCGATGTCTCTTCGGACAAAATTGAATATGGGGGTTAGTGTGAGAGCAGACAATATTCTGTGGTGAAATTTCATCTGGGATGTCTCCTGCTTTTTCTGCAGTCAGGAGTGGATGCAAGCCTATGCCTAGGCTCCATTAAAGTCCAGATTTCGGCCTTGTCTATTTACTTTCAGAAACAACTGGCTTCTGTCCCTGAGGTCCAGACGTTCTTGAAAGGTGTTCTGCACATCCAGCCTCCCTTTGTGCCTCCCACGGCACCATAGGATCTCAATTTGGTGCTGCAGTTCCTCCAATCGGACTGGTTTGAACTGTTACGTGGAAGACCACCACACTGTTGGCCTTGGCTTCAACAAGACGTGTGTTGGAGCTAGGGACATTGTTTCACAAGAGTCCCTACTTAATTTTCCATGAGGATAGAGCTGAACTCAGAACTTGTCAGCAATTTCTTCCTAAGGTGGTGTTCGCATTTCACATCAACCAACCTATTGTGGTTCCCGCTGTTACGGACACCTCTGCTACTTCAAAGTCTTTGGATATTGTCAGGGCTTTGAAGGTGTATGTAAACTAGACCAAAAGAAAAGAGAGGGCAAACAAAAGGTTATCTGCACCCAGAAAGATAAGAGACAGGCATACAAAGATGGTCCTCACCAATGTTAATCTTGTACCATGATTGGTTCGGGGGCAGAGCCAGATTCAAAATCCCACAGCCGCCTCTTTTTATTGACTACCGGATCAGAGCCAAGTTTAAACCACCACTAACACAGCTCTGCCTGTCTCTGCTGTATGACCGGAGCTGGAATCAGACACAGTGTTCCAGTGCCAGGACACATCTCCACATACAGTATATGTGATAAACATGTAGTTCATAAACTAACAGATTATCTAAATCTATACAATAAACAGTTTGTGGATGATTTAGAGTTGGAAGTAAACACTAGCAACTGTGTTGAAAATGGTAAAATCATTCTCTGCTTCTGATGGAGAAGTTGTAAAATACCTGATAATATCTGAAGTTGTGCATACTAGGTACACTCTTCAAGTTTGTGCAGCATATTGTCATGAGACCAAATAATAGTTGGTCCAGCGGACCTCTGATGGAAGTGCGCAGCCACAGAAGTTTTATTTATTTATTAACAGTTTCTTATATAGCGCAGCAAATTCCATTGCACTTTACAATTGGAAATAACAATGATATAACAAAACTGGGTAATAACAAACAGTCATAGAGGTAGAAAGGCCCTGCCCGCAAGCTTACAATCTATAGGGAAAGAATCATGGATACACAAGGATAGTTGCTATCTATTGCATAGTTGTCCACCAGACTGCAAAGGTTCTTGGTGGGCTGTATGATATGGTCATACAGCAATGATGAACTGGGGTCGAGAGGAAGGATGATAAGACATGTGAGGATATGTGTGGACTGTGCAAAGTGGATACAATTTGATAGGAAGGTTTATGAAAGTTATGTGGGTGGTTCTGAAATTTGATACGCTTGCCTGAAGAGGTGAGTTTTCAGGAAATGCTTGAAGGTTCGGAGACTAGAGGAGAGTCTTATTGTATGTGGTAGGGCATTCCACAGGGCGGGTGCAGCCGTCCGACGTGAGTGCAGTAAGGCCAAGCAGAGGGTGGCTGTTTTTGTGGCCAAGACTATTAACGTAGCTACCATACCAGCACATTGTCACTGGAGACTGGCACACCAACCGGTGTCTGCTTCAAGTGCTGGAAGCCATTCCAAGGGACATACAAAAATTTGTGCTTGTGGTGCCCTTTTTCATCACAACAATGCACCTGTCCATAAATCTAGAAAAGTGGTGGATTTTCTGGCCTATGAACAAATCCAGGAGCTTGAACATCTGTCATATAGTCCAGCTTTGGCCTCCTGCAGCTTCTTTGTGTTCACACAAACCAAGCACAAGATGCGTGATATTTATTTTGATTCACCAAAAGCTGCAGTGGAGACCTACACCCAGCATGTAGAAGACATAGCTGTTTCAGACTGGTCCAACTGCTTTATTATTAAGTGGTTTGAGTGCAAGCAACTTTGCATAGACTCCTCTGACAAATACTTTGAATAAATACAATGTTCACTTTGTAAAAATAATACTTTTTGTGCATTAATAAACATATTGCACACCCCTCGTAATGTGCAACTGGAGAAAGTCAACAGGCAGAAATGATAGTTCTCTCAAAGTTATATAGAGACAATAAGTTATAAACCATTATACCCAACATTTCTTTATGTATTTCTTTATTCATGATGTATTGGGGAAGCTATAGAGTATACATTTTGCCTTAGGGCAAAACAATTGATGTTCTCCATTAACAGCATAACAACAATATCCAGCTTGGAAAGAACAAGATTCCCATGTTCCCAGTATTGTACTACACCTGTAACGTCCCATGGTTGGTGGATATGTCTTAGTGGTTGAGAGTGGTATCACAGATGTTGGGTGGCTATGTGACAGACCTTTCCTCTGAAATGTTTCTCCCCATGCCTTGTTCTGTAGATTGATATGAAACAGGAGTGAGTCTCCAATTTCAACAGGATGTCTTTTTATTAAGCCGCAATGAACTCTGGATTGAGGATGTTGATTGGTTTATTGCCACAAAATATTAAATAATCACAAGAAGAATAGGGCATAGAAAAGATAAAGAGAGGAGAATTGACTACAGTTCACATCACATTGGATCATTCAAAAATGTAAAAGACAATCAATTACATCACATATATTGGCATATTATAATCCCAATCTATAGTATAATGTGGTGATGAGAAAAGTAATAAAAAACACACTTTTTTAATAACAGTTAGTAAATTTCTAGATTTCCCTAACTAATGTATGATAATCTTCACTGGAAAATAATGTTGGAGCTCTTTTAGAATCCTGTGGTGCCACAGCTGTGCAATGGGGAGAAATGGCACACAGATATACAAGTACACATGGGTTGCAATGATGTCACTGTGTCTCAGTCTTATTTTAAAATAAGATGTAGCTAGCGAAAGGACTGTAGGGTCTCTGGACAAATGTAGCTTACTTAATAATAAGGGTTTCATGGGCAATTAAGCTCAGTGTCTGTCTCCAGATAAAGTAACTCACTCTCACTTGTATAAATAACCCAGTCTCTTCCAGATAAAGTAACTCACTGTCACTTGCATAAATAACTCAGTTTCTTATTTCCCAAAAGTGCTTTAAACATGAGGTAGTTGCCTTTGCTATTTTCCAACAAAGTCTGACTTGTAAGATGCAGTGCTATGCTCTCTGCTCCCTTTATACTGCACAGTATGTGACAAACTGGGGCTGGGAGTTTGATTTGCCTGTGGTTCATGTTAATATCAGTCTCAATGTACTTACTAAGGACTCTGCGGTAAAGATGTTCACAAATTGGACCTTTGTCAGCAGTTCCTCCCTGTACAAGATGGCCGTGGCATCTATGCCCTTCACTAGGCATGGCGATGTCCAGTCTCTGGCTGCAATGTATAAAGGCCTGTACACACTAGGTGATATAGTAACCAATATTTTTACCTCTGAGTGATATCGCTTACTATATCGCACAGTGTGTATGTTGCTGACGACGGCCGATGCGCAGCCCTGTGGGTTAACAACCCACAATGTTGCCTGGCCATGCAGTTCAATTTGGACTTATCAGCCAAATTTGCATGCATGGCCCAGCCGAGGCATGATGTCACTGTGCAATATCGCCATTTCGGGCGGCCCGGGCATGAGAGGGGGACACACTAGGCGATGTTGCTCATGGAGAACATTGCCTAGTGTGTACCCACCTAAACACATTCTCATCTGGCTCTCTACTTCCTGGTAGTACCCCGCTGCTGCTGTTCTGCAGAGCTGCTCTCACCACCCAGCATGACTGTGTGGTTTGCATCTGTTCCTCACTCAGCATGTTGAGCATCTCTCTACACTTCTCCTTCTTCCCACAAGGATCCTCTGCTCCCAGACTACCTTGTCCAATCCACAAGCAACATCAGGACCACGTGATCAACCAGGGTCTGTGCTTAACCCCTGATGTGCTAGTGCTTCACCTTCACTGGTGCGGACACTGTAAGCAAACTTTAAAAAGGGGCCTGCAATATTTTCAGGGCTGACACACACCTAATGTATGATTTCCACAATGCTTTCATAATAAAGTTACATTTTCAATTGCAATTTCAGTTGTGTTTTCAGGAAGTAACACACAACTACTGCACATGTGCCCTTGTTTTAAGTCATAAAAAAAAACCCTTGGCATTTACATTACATATATCTGACAGATAGCAAAAAAAAACACAGAGAACAACTGGTGTTTAAGTAACAGCAATATTGAGGATCAGATGGCAAATGTGCAGAGAAATGGTGCAGAATGAGAAAGTGAGCACACAAGACAGATTCAGTGTCACATTCATTAGCAGCACATGAACACCATGGAGAGAAATATATCAGTTTTCAATACCGATACATTCATCTTGCAGACAGCAATTCATTTACAACATGCACAAGAAAACCAGCTCAATATCCTGTTTTCTATAGCTCTACAAATGCATTAGGGTTTTTTTAGATGTCATTCTGCATAAACCAGCAACATACTGTACTCTATATTTATTTTATATGCAGATATACTTTCTCATAAACACATAAGAAAGGGTTAGATTAGGTCTGGAGAATATATCAATGAAAGCCACAGAAGACCAAATGCATGAAGGTTCTGGATCTATAAAATATATACACTTACAATTGCACTAAATCAAGCAGACTTTGGGGACTTTGTCAGTCCTATCACTTATTTAGGCAACTCTTTGTTACCTAAAGAAGGTCTACAAAAATAAAAAATAAAGAACAGTTTGAGTCTCCCATATCCAAAATTCAGATATATGGAATGGTCAAAAAAAATATTTTTTTCAGCGTAACTAAGATAGTGACACCTTTGTTTTGTGGTTTTTCAGTGTACACAGACTTTGTTTAATGCACACTATTATTAAAAATATTTTATTAAATTGTATGTAGGCTATGTGTAAAAGATGTACATAAACTTTATTTCATGCATAAAATTATAAAAATAAAATGTGTAAAATTACCCTCAGGCTATGTGTATAAGGGGATGTGGTTATGATCCCGGCTGTCAGGATCTCGGTGGTCAGCAAACCGAAGCCACCGGTCACCAGAATGCCGGCAGGGGGCCCAAGACTATTCCCACTCATGGGTGTCCACGACACCTATAGATTGGAAATAGAACCTGTGACAAGCGCAGCGAGCCACTGAGCCTGCAAGGGGCTTCGTTGTGCTCACTCCCCTGTCAGCATTCTGGCGGCCGAGATCCCAGCGTCGATATGATGACCGCCGGGATCCCGACTGTCAGTCACCCGTACCCAACCCTGTATAAAGTGTAGATGAAAAACCAATGCATTCTGTGTTTAGACTTGGGCACCATCCCCAAGATATCTCATTGCGGTATGCAAATATTCCAAAATACAGAAAAATCTGATACCCAGAATAAGGTACGTCTAGCCCCGAGCATTTAGGATATGGGAGGCTCAACCTGTACCAGTACTCTGAAAAATATACTGGTACTCACCTTAAGTGACAAGTTAGGTTCAGGTTTCGGGTTTCTATTTATCACAACCTGCATTTTTTTAATGCAGACGTGATGTTATTTTTTGACTAAATTTGCTAAATTAACATTTTCATGCAAATTTAGTACAATTCTGCTGCCATGACATGAGCTCTGAAAAGAGCCCGTCCCGACTGAGAGTTGGAAGCACAGTAATAGTTGGCTTCAGATCCAGCGCTCATACAGCGAATGGCAGTCCCTGGCCTCCACATTCATCAGTGGGGGAAGTCAAATTGGGATCCAAAAAAATCTCCATTAGAGTAACTCATAGGCTGCTATGGGCTAATGACATCTTTAAGGCAGATATCTCCTATATAACTGCCCAGATCTGTCAGTCTGTGACTGTGTGGCTAATGCTGGGCGTGGCTAGGAGCTCTCATTGGTTAAGAAGCAGGTTCATCACACCCATTCCACAGCTGATTGGGCGAGAAATGCCCTCCCACACAGGTTACATCCAATGGGAGGCTCTGCCCTTTGGCTGCTGTGTGTTCCCAGAGCAGGATTAACAATGGGACTGATGGAGCTGCAGCTCCAGGTCCACACCCCAAAATAAGCCCACTGCATCTGCAGCAACATACCCTCCAACAATTTACACATAAAAATTGCTACAAAATCAAAGAGGGGGGCGTGGTCATGGTAAAGTGGCTTGGCCACGCCCCCTTTCCTATACTTTCATTGGAAGTTTGGAGAGCCAAAAATCAGTACAGACCATAAAAAAAGGTACTGTACCTGCCAAAAAGGTCCAGCTGGAGGGTATGCCACTGCATCTGCAGCAAGTCTCTGCGCTGGAGATAGGGAAAACAAAAAATCCTTTACTGCAACGTCCTATGTCCTGCTGACAGTCCGCCTGCCCCCTCCGGTATCAACAATACCCACACCCTAGCCGGGGCGCAGGTGGAGCAAAAGCTGCTGCAGCCACCGGCATAGATGTGTATGAAAGCGGCGCAGCGGAAGGCTTTCATAGCCCTCCCTGCACCACATACTCTCTGAGCCCCGGAGCCTCCTCTATGCCTGATGTCACAGAAGTGCCTCCCCTCCACAGCCACGCCCAGATCCCCAGAGGCCCTGACTCCGCAACACAGCACCTGGCTTGCCGGCCTGGAAGCCCTGAGATGGCTAATGTAACGGATAGAGGGGGTGATATCGCGGAGGGTAATGTCTGGATGCTGAATCAATGGGGGTCATTCTAACCTGATCGCACACTGCCGTTCATCGCAGGGCAGCGATCAGGTCAGAAGTGCGCATGCACCGGCGCTGCAGTGCGACGGCGCATGGCTGACAGCAGACGGCTGTCGTTGCCTAGCGATCATCTCTGCCTCATTGACACACAGATGCATTCACTGGGTGGGAGGGGGCGGCACGCCGGCTTTTGGCTGGTCGCAGCAGCTGTCTGATGTCACACACAGCCGCTGCGAGACGGGCACGCAAAAGCTGCGCTGGCCGGGAGCTATTCCTGAAGTGCAAAGCATCACCGCTGTGCAACTAGCCCTGTGCTGGGCATCCTCCTGCATGTCAGTGTGCGTGAACGTAGCCCTGCAAAATTTTGCAGGGCAACGATCAGGTCTGAATTAGGCCTAATGTAAAGGTGACAGTGCTATGCAGTCAGGGCCGGTTCAGGGGCTTTTTGCGCCCCGGGCGGCAAAAGGGGCGTGGCTTCATACAGGGGGCGTGGTCAGTTACGCCCCCTGTACAGTAGTAGCGCTGCTGAAATGATGTGCGGTGCGCGATGATGTCATCGCGCACCGCACAGCAAAGGTCCTCTCCACGAAGGGAAACTAGACGCTACGCGACCAGTTCCCTTCGTGGAGAGGACCTTTGCTGTGCGGTGCGCGATGACGTCATCACGCACCACACAGTAAAGGTCCTCTCCACGAAGGGAAACTAGACGCTACGCGTCTAGTTTCCCTTCACAGCGGGCAGCGGGACACAGCGGGCAGCGGGGGGCACAGCAGCAGCAGATCTTGCCCTGGTGCGGCACCCTCCGGATGGCGCCGGCGCCCTCCGGAAGGCGGCGCCCCGGGCAAAAGTCCTGCTTGCCCGTGGCAAGATCCGCTACTGTATGTAGTGCAGTGGGTGTGCAGTGTCACTGACACTGCACAGCACTCTCACCTTTTACATTGATTCAGCGAGTCAGTCAGTTCTGCCAGCCAGTCACTATTGTTAGCGCCGGTGTCCCAATGCCCCGCATTAAAGGGAAGTAGACACACTAAATAAACTAGAGATGAGCGCCTGAAATTTTTCGGGTTTTGTGTTTTGGTTTTGGGTTCGGTTCCGCGGCCGTGTTTTGGGTTCGAACGCGTTTTGGCAAAACCTCACCGAATTATTTTTGTCGGATTCGGGTGTGTTTTGGATTCGGGTGTTTTTTTCCAAAAACACTAAAAAACAGCTTAAATCATAGAATTTGGGGGTCATTTTGATCCCAAAGTATTATTAACCTCAAAAACCATAATTTACACTCATTTTCAGTCTATTCTGAATACCTCACACCTCACAATATTATTTTTAGTCCTAAAATTTGCACCGAGGTCGCTGTGTGAGTAAGATAAGCGACCCTAGTGGCCGACACAAACACCGGGCCCATCTAGGAGTGGCACTGCAGTGTCACGCAGGATGTCCCTTCCAAAAAACCCTCCCCAAACAGCACATGACGCAAAGAAAAAAAGAGGCGCAATGAGGTAGCTGTGTGAGTAAGATTAGCGACCCTAGTGGCCGACACAAACACCGGGCCCATCTAGGAGTGGCACTGCAGTGTCACGCAGGATGGCCCTTCCAAAAAACCCTCCCCAAACAGCACATGACGCAAAGAAAAAAAGAGGCGCAATGAGGTAGCTGACTGTGTGAGTAAGATTAGCGACCCTAGTGGCCGACACAAACACCGGGCCCATCTAGGAGTGGCACTGCAGTATGTATGTATAAAGAAAGAAAAAAAAACCACGGTTAGGTGGTATATACAATTATGGACGGGCTGCCGAGTGCCGACACAGAGGTAGCCACAGCCGTGAACTACCGCACTGTACTGTGTCTGCTGCTAATATATAGACTGGTTGATAAAGAGATAGTATACTCGTAACTAGTATGTATGTATAAAGAAAGAAAAAAAACCCACGGTTAGGTCACTGGTATATACAATTATGGACGGGCTGCCGAGTGCCGACACAGAGGTAGCCACAGCCGTGAACTACCGCACTGTACACTGGTTGATAAAGAGATAGTAGTATACTCGTAACAACTAGTATGACGACGGTATAAAGAATGAAAAAAAAACCACGGTTAGGTGGTATATAATACAATTATGGTTGGACGGACTGCCTGCCGAGTGCCGACACAGAGGTAGCCACAGCCGTGAACTACCGCACTGTACACTGGTTGATAAAGAGATAGTAGTATACTCGTAACAACTAGTATGACGACGGTATAAAGAACGAAAAAAAACCCACGGTTAGGTGGTATATATTATAATACAATTATGGATGGACGGACTGCCTGCCGAGTTCCGACACAGAGGTAGCCACAGCCGTGAACTACCGTACTGTACACTGGTTGATAAAGAGATAGTAGTATACTCGTAACAACTAGTATGACGACGGTATAAAGAACGAAAAAAAAACCACGGTTAGGTGGTATATATTATAATACAATTATGGATGGACGGACTGCCTGCCGAGTTCCGACACAGAGGTAGCCACAGCCGTGAACTACCGCACTGTACACTGGTTGATAAAGAGATAGTAGTATACTCGTAACAACTAGTATGACTGACTATGACGGTATAAAGAATGAAAAAAAAACCACGGTTAGGTGGTATATATTATAATAATACAATTATGGATGGACGGACTGCCTGCCGAGTTCCGACACAGAGGTAGCCACAGCCGTGAACTACCGCACTGTACACTGGTTGATAAAGAGATAGTAGTATACTCGTAACAACTAGTATGACTGACTATGACGGTATAAAGAATGAAAAAAAAACCACGGTTAGGTGGTATATATTATAATACAATTATGGATGGACGGACTGCCTGCCGACTGCCGACACAGAGGTAGCCACAGCCGTGAACTACCGCACTGTACACTGGTTGATAAAGAGATAGTAGTATACTCGTAACAACTAGTATGACACTATGACGGTATAAAGAATGAAAAAAAAACCACGGTTAGGTGGTATATATTATAATACAATTATGGATGGACGGACTGCCTGCCGACTGCCGACACAGAGGTAGCCACAGCCGTGAACTACCGCACTGTACACTGGTTGATAAAGAGATAGTAGTATACTCGTAACAACTAGTATGACTGACTATGACGGTATAAAGAATGAAAAAAAAACCACGGTTAGGTGGTATATATTATAATAATACAATTATGGATGGACGGACTGCCTGCCGAGTTCCGACACAGAGGTAGCCACAGCCGTGAACTACCGCACTGTACACTGGTTGATAAAGAGATAGTAGTATACTCGTAACAACTAGTATGACTATGACGACGGTATAAAGAAAGAAAAAAAAATACCACGGTTAGGTGGTATATAATTATACAATTATGGATGGACGGACTGCCTGCCGAGTGCCGACTGCCGACACAGAGGTAGCCACAGCCGTGAACTACCGCACTGTACTGTGTCTGCTGCTAATATAGACTGGTTGATAAAGAGATAGTATACAACAATATACTACTATACTGGTGGTCAGGCACTGGTCACCACTAGTCACACTGGCAGTGGCACTCCTGCAGCAAAAGTGTGCACTGTTTAATTTTAAATTAATATAATATTATGTACTCCTGGCTCCTGCTATAACAACCTGCAGTGCTCCCCAGTCTCCCCCACAATTATTATAAGCTTTTATACATTGATGTGCAGCACACTGGGCTGAGCTGAGTGCACACAGACTGAGTCACACTGTGTGACTGCTGTGTATCGTTTTTTTCAGGCAGAGAACGGATATAGCAGAGAACGGATATATTAAATAAAAGTTAACTTAACAACAACTGCACTGGTCACTGTGGTAAACTCTGTCTGCACAATCTCTCTCTCTCTCTCTCTCTTCTAATCTATTCTAATGGAGAGGACGCCAGCCACGTCCTCTCCCTATCAATCTCAATGCACGTGTGAAAATGGCGGCGACGCGCGGCTCCTTATATAGAATCCGAGTCTCGCGAGAATCCGACAGCGTCATGATGACGTTCGGGCGCGCTCGGGTTAACCGAGCAAGGCGGGAAGATCCGAGTCGCTCGGACCCGTGAAAAAAAAAGTGAAGTTCGTGCGGGTTCGGATTCAAAGAAACCGAACCCGCTCATCTCTAAAATAAACTACAGCTCCCAGCAGCCCTTAGTCCGAAGCATTCCGGCCCTTAGGGCTGCTGGGAGCTGTAGTTTATTGAGTGCATCTTTTTCCCTGTAATGCAGCGCGTTGGGATACTGGTGCTAACAATAGTGACTGACTGCTTGGCTGCTGTGCAAGTCTCCAGGAAAGCCACTGCCAAAGCGAGGACAGTACGTGAAGCCTCTGCTAGGTGATATTATATATATATATGCAGGCTCGGACTGGGCCACCGGGGAGCCGAGGAGATCACCGGTAGGCCCTCAGACAGAGCAGCAGGAGCGGCCGCAGAACCCTAGTGGTGACGGTGTGGACTTTTAGTGATTGCTAGTAGGAAGTTAGGGCAGCAGCGGCCTCTGTGCACAGCATACCTGCAGCCAGTCCCCTCAGCTGTGCAACCCGGCCCTTACACATAGGAGGGAGGCCCCCATCCGGCTGCTTCTCCATCCCCAGCAGCATCAGATCTCTGTCTGCCATCAGCAAACCACAGGCTCGTACAGGGGCTGGGGATCAGAGTAATTCCCCGATGGTCTCCTTCTTCATGACTCCGCCCCTTTCTGTAAGGGGCGGGGCTTGGTGGGTTGCGTTTGGAGGGGTGAGGACTGCAACCACAATTATATAATTAACCTCCCCCCAGGTCGCCCAGCAGGTCACATGACTGCTGAATTTATTGGTCTGGCCACTACTGTGACATGAGGAATGTCTCAGCTTCCTCTTAGGTTTTAAGCCCCGCCCATTTTCCCTCCGCGAGTCTCCGCCCCTTTCCATATTCTAGCCTAGGGGTGGGCAAAATACGGCCCGCGGGCCGGATGCGGCCCGCAAACCGATCCTGCCCGGCCCACTGCCTCCCACCAGCAAGCAATGACAAGCGGCCCAACCAGCTGAGCTGCTTGTCATTGCTCTGCACTGCAGTACCTCCAAGCTGCCAGCGGCGCCTCTCTCCCCTGCTGCTGCGTTGTAGCAGCCTCCTCCTCCAGTCTCCAGACTCCCCAGTGACAACGGCTGTGTTAAGCCGAAAAGGGTGCGGGGCTACGTGCCGATGAAGGGGCGGAGCTACACGGGACCTCAGGGGGCGGAGCTACACGGGACAAGAGCCAGACTGCTGCAGATCCATCCTTCCAGCCAGATCAGTAAGTTAATGGGAAAAGTGAGTGAGAGAAAGTGTGTGTGTGTGTGTGTGTATATATATGTGAGAGTGTGTGTGTGTGTGTGTGTGTGTGTGTGTGTGTGTGTGTGTGTGTGTGTGTGTGTATTTGTGTGTGCGGGCAGTGGCGTCAGACTGTTTTTAGGTTGGCGGGAGAGATCTTTAGCTCTCGCTGTACCAAACCCTCCTGTGTTCTGTCACCGTGTCACCCCCCCCCCCCGTGTTCTGTCACTGTCACCCCCCCCGTGTTCTGTCACTATCACCGTGTCACACCCCCCGTGTGCTGTCACCGTGTCACACACCCCGTGTGCTGTCACCGTGTCACCCCCCGTGTTCTGTCACCGTGTCACCCCCCCCCCGTGTTCTGTCACCGTGTCACCCCCCCCCCGTGTTCTGTCACCGTGTCACCCCCCCCATGTTCTGTCACCGTGTCACCCCCACCGTGTTCTGTCACTGTGTCACGCCCCCGTGTTCTGTCACTGTCACCCCCCCGTGTTCTGTCACCGTGTCACACCCCCCGTGTTCTGTCACTGTCACCGCCCCGTGTTCTGTCACTGTCACCCCCCCGTGTTCTGTCACTGTGTCACCCCCCCGTGTTCTGTCACTGTGTCACCCCCCCGTGTTCTGTCACTGTGTCACCCCCTCCGTGTTCTGTCACTGCCACCCCCCAGTGTTCTGTCACTGTGTCACACCCCCCGTGTTCTGTCACTGTCACCGCCCCGTGTTCTGTCACTCCCACCGTGTTCTGTTACTGTGTCACCCCCATGGTGTTCTGTCACTGTCACCCCCCGTGTTCTGTCACCGTGTCACCACCCCCCCCGTGTTGTGTCACTGTCACCCCCCCGTGTTCTGTCACTGTGTCACCCCCACCGTATTCTGTCACTGTGTCACCCCCACCGTATTCTGTCACTGTGTCACCCCCCCATGTTCTGTCACCGTGTCACCCCCCCCCGTGTTGTGTCACTGTCACCCCCCCGTGTTCTGTCACTGTGTCACCCCCACCGTATTCTGTCACCGTGTCACCCCCCCATGTTCTGTCACTGTGTCACCCCCCCGTGTTCGGTCACCCAGAGGCGTCACCGGGTGTGGTGACACCGGGAGCGCACTCTGTACTATTACACCCCCCCTCCGCTCAAGCCGTGTGGTGCCCCAAAGGGGGTGTGGCTTAATTTAAAAGGGGTGTGGCCTGGCAGGTCTTTTCTCTTTCGCTCCAGGGGCATGTCCAGCTTCCCCGAAGATGCTGGCTGCCCCTGGAGACTGGACTGTGTGTGTGCCGACTTTTATCTGTGACCCCTCGTGTTCTGTCACTGTGTCACACTCCCCGTGTCCTATCACTGTGTCACACCTTTCCCCAGGGGCTATAAGACACTGGATAATTTGCTTGCTGCGCAATAATTATCCTAAATAAAATGTTAATGTGTAAAAGGGAGCTCTACCTGCTGTAATGTGTGTAAGTGGCGCAATTTGAATAATGGAGACTATTGTGCAGCCTAATACAAATCTGTATTATTTTTTGTCCACACTCCTTCCACATGAAGCCACTTCCCTATATTTTTGGCAAGTGGGGGGAGCTGCTATTTTGTGTGTGGCCCTCGGATACTGATAGGAAATGTCAAGTGGCCCCTCAGCTGAAATAATTGCCCACCCCTGTTCTAGCCACTCTGTCCTTCTTCTCTACCTGTCCCTAATCACATCCCCTAGTCCCTGCCCCATCCTCCCCCCTGCCTGCCAGCTTCTGTGTGTGTCCTGGGGCTCGCTCCTCCTCCTTTGGAGCTCCGCAGTGTACAGAGGGTGAGACCAGGCAGCTTTCTTCATGGTGAGGTAAGTGCATGGGGAGAGCAATGTGTGGATTAATGAGGTCTGGGCAGGGCCGGATTAAGGGTGGTGGGGTCCCATGGCAACATAGATTGTGGGGGCCCCCACCTCTGATTTCTGGCAAAGTCTGCCTCCTCCCAGGGCCGTACGCACGCACACACACACATACACACACACACCCACACACATACATACACATATATACACACACATGCACAAGCGCACACACACACACACACACACACACACACACACACACACACACACCTCCACTAAGACCCCTTTTCCATCTGTAGCACGGGTCGCAGCAGGGAGCCTGACACGGCTGCAACCCATGCTACAGCCCCATTTCCCACAGTGCTCACCAACCCGGCATATTGCTGAGTTGGTGTCGCTGCTGCTGATTTGGCAGGGGCGGAGCTGGGAGATCACATGATCTCCCAGCGCCGCCCTTGCATTCACTGTGAACGGGAGCCGTGTCACCTCGACACGGCTTCCGTTTACACTACACAGCTTACTGGGTTGAACACGTGTTCAACCCGGCAAGATACCCAGGTAGGATTCCCGGATTACTTGATCCGGGAATTTGCCGGGGAGGGCCGGTTCCACTAGGAAAAAACACAGGTAAATGCGCGCCCCCGCGCATTTACCGTGTGTTTTTCTAGCTAGTGGAAAAGGGGTATTAGAGTGCAGCTTGGAGCGCAGGCTGTCCAGCGGCTTGCAGTCACTGCCTTGCGGGATTTCCCTGTCCCGCGAGACTGACTGTACAGGAGCTCCTCGGCGGTCGCTGTTATTGAACAGCTGAGCTGCCGATGGAAGACTCCTACAAAACGTAGGGTGCGGGAGCCCCCAATGTGTGGGGGGCCCGGGATGGCCGCCCCTCTCACCCCTGCCTTAATCCGGCTCTAGCTCTGGGTGTGTGGGTGGATTACTTTCATTGTCATCTGTGGGTGTATATGTTCATTTGAATTGGGGGGTTGTATTATTAATAATGAAAGTATATTACATTGAAGCTGATATAGCAATACTGTGTGGGGGTAATAGGAGTGTTCAGGGCCAGCCCAACCATCACACTGCATTCGCAAGAGTTAAGGTGTGTACACATGGTGAGATTTGGGCTATGCCCGATTCTCACTATGTGATATGGACTGTGGTCGGTATCGCAAGCCCAGATGACTGTGCTTGCAATACTGACTATGTGTCAGTTTTGACTATCTTTTCTACGAGATAGTCAAAATTGACTTGCCTGCACAGTCTATCTAGGCTTGCGATACCGACCTCATGGGACCGCGCATCGGCATCGCATCGGGATCGCACGGTGACATTCACCTTGCGATCTGCACTAACTTTCCTTGCAATTTTTACTGTCTAGTCAAAATCGCAAGCAAATATCTCACCGTGTGTACACACCTTAAGGCGCCAGTGGGGACCATGCCCCCCCCCCCCCCCCGCAACCTGGACTCGATTTCCCCACTATGGAAATAAGTCACACCAAATTCTGTCCGATAGCATTAGAGGCACGCTTTGCGCTGCCTCTGTTACTTTACAAACAGTAGTCGGTGGGCACTAGGACCCAGTACAGGCAGCTCTGCAGGTAGGCACAACCTCCAAACTGGCGCCTCTGTACTTGCACAGCTTCCCGCGCAGTCTTCCTCTCCAGGCTTCCCCACTGGCACTGTATGTGCCATCTACTTCTAGATGCAGGGACAGGGATGTACAGAGGAAGAGTTGCAGCTACTACGGGTTGCAGCCACATTAGACAGATGGAGGGCAGCACCTGCCGAAACAATCACTGAGGGTAAGAAGCCTTCCCCTTCCAGCTCCACAGCCCTTTCTTCTTCTCTTCCCTTGTTCCCAAATACCCCACACCTTGCTCCTCCATCCCATCCATGTTCCTCCCCCCTTGCCCCCCACCACACAGCCTGCTGTGCTGTCAGCCAGGCACTGGAAGACTCTGAACAGCCTGCACTCTACCTACTACAGCCCGCACTCTATCCTCCTATCAGTCACAACCCACCCTCTGTCCCACTCCCCACGCTCTATTCTCTACTTGTCACAATCCGCCCTCTACCCAATAGCTGTCACAGTGCACGCTCTATCCCCTACCTGTCACAGTCCGCCCTCTGCCCCCTACCTGTCAGAGGGCCTAATTCAGACCTGATCACTTGCTAGCTATTTTTTGCAGCGCTGCGATCAGAAATTCGCCGCCTATAGGAGAGTGTATTTTCACTTTGCAAGTGTGCGAACGATTGTGCAGCCGAGCGGTACAAAAAAGTTTTGTGCAGTTTCTGAGTTGCCCAGAACTTACTTAGCCGCTGCGATCACTTCTGCCTGTTCGTGCCCGGAATTGACGTCAGACACCCGCCCTGCAAATGCTTGGACATGCCTGCATTTATCCAAACATTCCCAGAAAACGGTCAGTTGTCACCCACAAACGCCTTCTTCCTGTCAATCTTCTTGCCATCAGCAGTGCGAATAGATGCTTCGTTAAATCCATCGATGCGCTTTAGACCCATACGACGCGCCTGTGCATTACGGTGCATACGCATGCGCAGTTCGGACCTGATCGCAGCGCAGTGAAAACACCTAGCATTCGATCAGGTCTAAATGACCCCCACAGTCCGCCCTCTGCCCAATAGCTGTCACAGCCCGCACTCTATCCCCTACCTATCACAGTTCACCTTATGCCCATTAGCTGTCACAGCCCATGCCCCTATCCTCTCACAGCCCGCCCTCCGCCCCCTACCTGTCACACCCCACCCTCTGCCCCCTACCTATCACATCCCGCCCTCTGCCCCCTACCTGTCACATCCATAGGCGTGCGCAGCTAATATTATTAGGGGGTGCACCGCTGGAAGGGCGTGTGTAGCACTGCCTTTTTGGGGCATGTCTAGCACCGCCCTTTTGGCATATCTAGCACCACCCAGGGACATGTCTAGCACTATTTTACATTCTCTCAGTAAAATCACATAGCTTAATCTAATTTCTACCTAGCTCCTAATAATAAAGTAGATAAAATACACCCCAGAGATATAAAATGAAACATAATGGTGCGACCACCAGCTGGTACTGCCTGCCAATATGGCATAATCCTGAGTCCTAGCTGCTGCTTACACTTTCTCAACTTATCCCTGACCCAGTGGCGGAACTAGAGAGTGGTGGGCCTAGGTGCAAAATTCACATTACGCCACACAGTACGAGCCGAAATTCACATTACACCACACGGTATGAGCCGAAATTCACAATACGCCACACAGTATGAGCCGAAATTCACAATACGCCACACAGTATGAGCCGAAATTCACAATACGCCACACAATATGAGCCGAAATTCACATTACACCACATGGTATGAGCCGAAATTCACAATACGCCACACGGTATGAGCCGAAATTCACAATACGCCACACAGTATGAGCCGAAATTCACAATACGCCACACAGTATGAGCCGAAATTCACATTACACCACACAGTATGAGCCGAAATTCACATTACACCACATGGTATGAGCCGAAATTCACAATACGCCACACGGTATGAGCCGAAATTCACAATACGCCACACAGTATGAGCCGAAATTCACATTACACCACATGGTATGAGCCGAAATTCACAATACGCCACATGGTATGAGCCGAAATTCACATTACACCACACAGTATGAGCCGAAATTCACATTACGCCATATAGTATGAGTCAAATTCTCATTACGAAACACATTATGAGCCAAAATTCACATTATGCCACACAGTATGAGTAAAATTCACATTATTCCACACAGTATGAGTCGAAATTAACATTGTGCCACATGGTATGAGCCGAAATTCACGTTACACCACACAGTATGAGCTGTCACTACTGTTGAACAACTACTGGCTGATTCATTAAGTCAATGAATTTGATTGAATTTGTCCTCCTCTGGCTCCGTCCTAGGAGGAACGCTGTATGCTGCTCCTCCACAGTGGCGTTGGTGTGGCACACGTGGAGCTAGAGCGTGGGTGGACGGGAGGATGCAAGGTGTGACAGCATTACTTCACATTGCGCAGTTAGAGGTGGAGCCAAGAGGTTTACATGCACCCATGATTAACCCGGGCGTCTGGCCATCCGTCGGCCAGTAATACAGTACTGACTGTCAGGACCGGCAACAGAAATCTTAGAGCCCTATACACACATCGTTTTGGGGATCCCATCCCTTCCTTGCAGATACATGTGAATACTATAGCACCAAAGAAAACATGCTCAGATTATTCACGCTGTAACTCATACAGTGTGTCAACTACACGTTATATGCCACACAGCGCCCCCCAAACACATTATGTGCCACACAGCACCCTCCAAACACATTATATGCCACACAGCACCCCCCAAACACATTATGTGCCACACAGCACCCTCCAGACACATTATATGCCACACAGCGCCTCCAAACACATTATGTGCCACACAGCGCCCCCCAAACACATTGTGCCACACAGCACCCTCCAAACACATTATATGCCACACAGCGCACCCCAAACACATTATATGCCACACAGCGCGCCCCAAACACATTATATGCCACACAGCACCCTCCAGACACATTATATGCCACACAGCGCCTCCAAACACATTATGTGCCACACAGCACCCTCCAGACACATTATATGCCACACAGCGCCTCCAAACACATTATGTGCCACACAGCACCCTCCAGACACATTATATGCCACACAGCGCCTCCAAACACATTATGTGCCACACAGCACCCTCCAGACACATTATATGCCACACAGCACCCTCCAGACACATTATATGCCACACAGCACCCTCCAGACACATTATATGCCACACAGCGCCTCCAAACACATTATGTGCCACACAGTGCCCCCCAAACACATTGTGCCACACAGCACCCTCCAAACACATTATATGCCACATAGCGCGCCCCAAACACATTATATGCCACACAGCACACCCAAACACATTATACGCATCAAAGTGCCCCCAAACACATGTGGCAATTAATGCTCCACAAACACTTTATATAATACACATTATAAAGTACATATATAATACATTAGTTCTGTGTGGCTCACCGCTGAGCGCTTCTCAGCTCCGGCCACTTCATATAGACAACACCTCCCTCCTTCCTGGATGGCTTGTTTATAGGTCGCGTCGGTTCCTCCTGTATAGAGACTGAGAGTGCAGCGCCACATCTGTCCTCCTGTCGCCGGGCCTGCTGACCAGGTGGCATAGTGAGGGAGAGTTGACGGTAGCGAGTGGGTGGGAGGGCGGCCGGAGGAACACAGGAATAGATTGGCACGCTCGCTGATCACTTGCAGCTGCCGACGTCTGTGACGGGTGCCGCACATTAGGGGGTGCCTGTGCGCACCAGGCACCCCCCGTGCGCACGCCTATGGTCACATCCCGCCCTCTGCCCCCTACCTGTCACAGCCTGCCCTCTGCCCCCTACCTGTCACAGCCTGCCCTCAGCCATATGTGTTTATGTTTTCACTTTGGGTTCCCAATCCACACCTGATGGCTAGACTTTCACACTGGTGAGGTTAAAATCAGAGCGGTTACCAGCCTCCATTCCAACATGTTTTTATGTCCACAATTAAACAGGAACTACATATTATGAACTAATTGCAGTATTTTAAATAGAAATCAATTTGCACTATTTTGTTACAGCACTAAGTACCATCCCTAAGAGGTGGGGCAAGAACAGGATACATTCACTGCATTAATGTATATGGTTGTGTAATTATATGTTTATATGTGGTTTATTTACTGTATGTGATTGTGCTTAACTGTGACCATTTTACTTTCTAGAACCAACATATGATGCTTTGAAATAATAGTTTTAAGAGTGTATACAGTACACATTTTAGAATCTTATTAAATTAGTTTTTATTTAAACAACTCACATTTGGAAATATTTTGTTGTGCCCAAAGTCCACTTGACCCCAGCCATGGAGACAGACAATGGTTTTTAAAAAAAATTTTTATGTGAATTTGGCTTTTTCAGTGTTTATATGGATCTGGCTTTATGTGGGTGGGGGACCAGTTTGTGCCCCACCCACGTTGTAGCTCCTCCCACAATATCCATATGAGGGGTGCCAAAATCTATATTCGCTTACCCAAAAAATAAGATTTTAAACCTACCGGTAAATCTTTTTCTCCTAGTCCGTAGAGGATGCTGGGGACTCCGTAAGGACCATGGGGTATAGATGGGCTCTGCAGGAGACATGGGCACCTAAAAGAACTTTCTAGTATGGTGTGCACTGGCTCCTCCCTCTATGCCCCTCCTCCAGACCTCAGTTAGAGAACTGTGCCCAGAGGAGATGGACAATACGAGGAAAGGATTTTGTTAATCTAAGGGCAAGATTCATACCAGCCCACACCAATCATACCATATAACCTGGAATACACATAACCAGTTAACAGTATGAACAAACGACAGTATCGGTCCACGACCGATTCTAACTGTAACATAACCCTTATGTAAGCAATAACTATATACAAGTCTTGCAAATTTTCCGCACTGGGACGGGCGCCCAGCATCCCCTACGGACTAGGAGAAAAAGATTTACCGGTAGGTTTAAAATCTCATTTTCTCTTACGTCCTAGAGGATGCTGGGGACTCCGTAAGGACCATGGGGTTTATACCAAAGCTCCCAATCGGGCAGGGGAGTGCGGATGACTCTGAAGCACCGACTGAGCAAATGCTAGGTCCTCATCAGCCAGGGTATCAAACATGTAGAATTTAGCAAAAGTGTTTGAACCCGACCAAGTCGCTGCTCGGCAAAGCTGTAATGCCGAGACGTCCCGGGCAGCCGCCCAAGAAGAGCCCACCTTCCTAGTGGAATGGGCCTTTACTGAATGCGGTAACGGCAATCCAGCCGTAACATAAGCCTGCTGAATCGTGTTACAGATCCAGCGCGTAATAGTCTGCTTCGAAGCAGGCGTGCCAATCTTGTTGGCAGCATACAGGACAAACAATGCTTCTGTTTTTCGAATTCTAGCCGTCATGGCTACATAATCTTTAAGGCCCTGACTACATCCAGGGACCTGGAATCCTCCAAGTCACTCGTAGCCACAGGCACCACTATAGGTTGTTTCATATGAAATGAAGACACCACCTTAGGTAAAAATTGAGGACGAGTCCTCACTTCTGCTCTATCCACATGAAAAATCAAGTAAGGGCTCTTGTGAGACAAGGCCGCCAATTCTGACACACGCCTTGCAGATGCCAAGGCTAAAAACATGACCACCTTCCAGGTGAGAACTTCAATTCCACCGTTTGAAGGGGTTCAAACTAGAGATGTGCACCGGAAATTTTTCGGGTTTTGGGTTTTGGTTTTGGGTTCGGTTCCGTGGCCGTGTTTTGGGTTCGAACGCGTTTTGGCAAAACCTCACTGAATTTTTTTTGTCGGATTCAGGTGTGTTTTGGATTCGGGTGTTTTTTTCAAAAAACCCTAAAAAACAGCTTAAATCATAGAATTTGGGGGTCATTTTGATCCCAAAGTATTATTAACCTCAATAACCATAATTTCCACTCATTTTCAGTCTATTCTGAACACCTCACACCTCACAATATTATTTTTAGTCCTAAAATTTGCACCGAGGTCGCTGGATGACTAAGCTCAGCGACCCAAGTGGCCGACACAAACACCTGGCCCATCTAGGAGTGGCACTGCAGTGTCACGCAGGATGGCCCTTCCAAAAAACACTCCCCAAACAGCACATGACGCAAAGAAAAATGAAAGAAAAAAGAGGTGCAAGATGGAATTGTCCTTGGGCCCTCCCACCCACCCTTATGTTGTATAAACAGGACATGCACACTTTAACCAACCCATCATTTCAGTGACAGGGTCTGCCACACGACTGTGACTGAAATGACGGGTTGGTTTGGACCCCCACCAAAAAAGAAGCAATTAATCTCTCCTTGCACAAACTGGCTCTACAGAGGCAAGATGTCCACCTCATCATCATCCTCCGATTCATCACCGTGTACATCCCCCTCCTCACAGATTATCAATTCGTCCCCACTGGAATCCACCATCACAGCTCCCTGTGTACTTTGTGGAGGCAATTGCTGCTGGTGAATGTCTCCATGGAGGAATTGATTATAATTCATTTTAATGAACATCATCTTCTCCACATTTTCTGGAAGTAACCTCGTACGCCGATTGCTGACAAGGTGAGCGGCGGCACTAAACACTCTTTCGGAGTACACACTTGTGGGAGGGCAACTTAGGTAGAATAAAGCCAGTTTGTGCAAGGGCCTCCAAATTGCCTCTTTTTCCTGCCAGTATACGTACGGACTGTCTGACGTGCCTACTTGGATGCGGTCACTCATATAATCCTCCACCATTCTTTCAATGGGGAGAGAATCATATGCAGTGACAGTAGACGACATGTCCGTAATCGTTGGCAGGTCCTTCAGTCCGGACCAGATGTCAGCATCAGCAGTCGCTCCAGACTGCCCTGCATCACCGCCAGCGGGTGGGCTCGGAATTCTGAGCCTTTTCCTCGCACCCCCAGTTGCGGGAGAATGTGAAGGAGGAGATGTTGACAGGTCGCGTTCCGCTTGACTTGACAATTTTGTCACCAGCAGTTCTTTGAACCCCTGCAGACTTGTGTCTGCCGGAAAGAGAGTTCCAAGGTAGGTTTTAAATCTAGGATCGAGCACGGTGGCCAAAATGTAGTGCTCTGATTTCAACAGATTGACCACCCGTGAATCCTTGTTAAGCGAATTAAGGGCTCCATCCACAAGTCCCACATGCCTAGCGGAATCGCTCTGTGTTAGCTCCTCCTTCAATGTCTCCAGCTTCTTCTGCAAAAGCCTGATGAGGGGAATGACCTGACTCAGGCTGGCAGTGTCTGAACTGACTTCATGTGTGGCAAGTTCAAAAGGTTGCAGAACCTTGCACAACGTTGAAATCATTCTCCACTGCGCTTGAGACAGGTGCATTCCACCTCCTATATCGTGCTCAGTTGTATAGGCTCGAATGGCCTTTTGCTGCTCCTCCAACCTCTGAAGCATATAGAGGGTTGAATTCCACCTCGTTACCACTTCTTGCTTCAGATGATGGCAGGGCAGGTTCAGGCGTTTTTGGTGTTGCTCCAGTCTTCTGTACGTGGTGCCTGTACGCCGAAAGTGTCCCGCAATTCTTCTGGCCACCGACAGCATCTCTTGCACGCCCCTCTCGTTTTTTAAATAATTCTGCACCACCAAATTCAAGGTATGTGCAAAACATGGGACGTGCTGGAATTTGCCCATATTTAATGCCCACACAATATTGCTGGCGTTGTCTGATGCCACAAATCCACAGGAGAGTCCAATTGGGGTAAGCCATTCTTTGATGATCTTCCTCAGTTGCCGTAAGAGGTTTTTAGCTGTGTGCGTATTCTGGAAAGCGGTGATACAAAGCGTAGCCTGCCTAGGAAAGAGTTGGCGTTTGCGAGATGCTGCTACTGGTGCCGCCGCTGCTGTTCTTGCGGCGGGAGTCAATACATCTACCCAGTGGGCTGTCACAGTCATATAGTCCTGAGTCTGCCCTGCTCCACTTGTCACATGTCCGTGGTTAAGTGGACATTGGGTACAACTGCATTTTTTAGGACACTGGTGAGTCTTTTTCTGAGGTCTGTGTACATTTTCGGTATCGCCTGCCTAGAGAAATGGAACCTAGATGGTATTTGGTACCGGTGACACAGTACCTCAATCAAGTCTATAGTTGGCTCTGCAGTAATGATGGATACCGGAACCACGTTTCTCACCGCCCAGGATGCCAAGGCCTCAGTTATCCGCTTTGCAGCAGGATGACTGCTGTGATATTTCATCTTCCTCGCAAAGGACTGTTGGACAGTCAATTGCTTGGTGGAAGTAGTAAAGGTCGTCTAACGACTTCCCCTTTGGGATGACCATCGACTCCCAGCAGCAACAACAGCAGCGCCAGCAGCAGTAGGCGTTACACGCAAGGATGCATCGGAGGAATCCCAGGCAGGAGAGGACTCGTCAGAATTGCCAGTGACATGGCCTGCAGGACTATTGGCATTCCTGGGGAAGGAGGAAATTGACACTGAGGGAGTTGGTGGGGTGGTTTGCGTGAGCTTGGTTACAAGAGAAAGGGATTTACTGGTCAGTGGACTGCTTCCGCTGTCGCCCAAAGTTTTTGAACTTGTCACTGACTTATGATGAATGCGCTGCAGGTGACGTATAAGGGAGGATGTTCCGAGGTGGTTAACGTCCTTACCCCTACTTATTACAGCTTGACAAAGGCAACACACGGCTTGACAAATGTTGTCCGCATTTCTGTTGAAATACTTCCACACCGAAGAGCTGATTTTTTGGGTATTTTCACCAGGCATGTCAATGGCCATATTCCTCCCACGGACAACAGGTGTCTCCCCGGGTGCCTGACTTAAACAAACCACCTCACCATCAGAATCCTCCTTGTCAATTTCCTCCCCAGCGCCAGCAACACCCATATCCTCCTCATCCTGGTGTACTTCAACACTGACATCTTCAATCTGACTATCAGGAACTGGACTGCGGGTGCTCCTTCCAGCACTTGCAGGGGGCGTGCAAATGGTGGAAGGCGCATGCTCTTCACGTCCGGTGTTGGGAAGGTCAGGCATCGCAACCGACACAATTGGACTCTCCTTGTGGATTTGTGATTTTGAAGAACGCACAGTTCTTTGCTGTGCTTTTGCCAGCTTAAGTCTTTTCATTTTTCTAGCGAGAGGCTGAGTGCTTCCATCCTCATGTGAAGCTGAACCAATAGCCTTACCACTCCGTGTGGTAAATGGCATATTGGCAAGTTTACGCTTCTCCTCCGACGATTTTATTTTAGATTTTTGAGTCCTTTTTTTACTGATATTTTGTGTTTTGGATTTTACATGCTCTGTACTATGACATTGGGCATCGGCCTTGGCAGACGACGTTGATGGAATTTCATCGTTTCGGCCATGACTAGTGGCAGCAGCTTCAGCACGAGGTGGAAGTGGATCTTGATCTTTCCCTATTTTTGGAACCTCAACATTTTTGTTCTCCATATTTTAATAGGCACAACTAAAAGGCACCTCAGGTAAACAATGGAGATGGATGGATACTAGTATACTTATGGATGACGAGTGACTGACGACACAGAGGTAGCTACAGCCGTGGACTACCGTACTGCGTCTGCTAGTATAGAGATGATAATGATATAAAAAATATATATATATCACTACTGCAGGTATATATAATATAATGACGGACCTGCTGGACACTGTCAGCAGACTCCTAAACTACTAGTATGAAGAAGATAGAAAAAAAAACCCCACCACAGGTAGGTATACAATTATGGACGAGCACTGACGACACAGAGGTAGCTACAGCCGTGGACTACCGTACTGCGTCTGCTAGTATAGAGATGATAATGATATAAAAAATCTATATATATCACTACTGCAGGTATATATAATATAATGACGGACCTGCTGGACACTGTCAGCAGACTCCTAAACTACTAGTATGAAGAAGATAGAAAAAAAAACCCCACCACAGGTAGGTATACAATTATGGACGAGCACTGACGACACAGAGGTAGCCACAGCCGTGGACTACCGTACTGCGTCTGCTAGTATAGAGATGATAATGATATAAAAAATATATATATATCACTACTGCAGGTATATATAATATAATGACGGACCTGCTGGACACTGTCAGCAGACTCCTAAACTACTAGTATGAAGAAGATAGAAAAAAAAAACCCACCACAGGTAGGTATACAATTATGGACGAGCACTGACGACACAGAGGTAGCTACAGCCGTGGACTACCGTACTGCGTCTGCTAGTATAGAGATGATAATGATATAAAAAATATATATATATCACTACTGCAGGTATATATATAATATAATGACGGACCTGCTGGACACTGTCAGCAGACTCCTAAACTACTAGTATGAAGAAGATAGAAAAAAAAAACCCACCACAGGTAGGTATACAATTATGGACGAGCACTGACGACACAGAGGTAGCCACAGCCGTGGACTTACGTTACTGCGTCTGCTAATATAGAGATGATAAAGATGATAGAGATGAACAAAAAAAATATAACACTACTGCAGGTAAATATTTATATAATATAATGAATGACGGACCTGCTGGACACTGTCAGCAGAATGCGTTTATAGAATAAAAAAAAAAACACCACAGGAGTGTTTAACTTTTTCAGGCAGACAATATACTGGTGGTCACTGGTCAGTCACACTGGCAGCAAAAGTGTGCACTGTACTCCTGCTATAACTGCACCCCAGTCTCCCCCACAATTCAGCTGTGTGAGCAGTGAGCACTCAGCACAGTCAGATATACATAGATATATCATGCAGCACACTGAGGCTGAGCACAGATATGGTATGGAGCGTTTTTTTCAGGCAGAGAACGGATTAAAAAAACTAGCAAAACTCTGCACTGACTGTACTCCTCCTAACAGCTCTCCCCAATCCTCCCCACAATAAGCTAAGCAGCAATCAGATCAACTAACTACTAACAGTAACTATAAACGGAGAGGACGTCAGCCACGTCCTCTCCCTATCAATCTCAATGCACGTGTGAAAATGGCGGCGACGCGCGGCTCCTTATATAGAATCCGAGTCTCGTGATAGAATACGAGCCTCGCGAGAATCCGACAGCGGGATGATGACGTTCGGGCGCGCTCGGGTTAGCCGAGCAAGGCGGGAAGATCCGAGTCTGCCTCGGACCCGTGTAAAAAGGCTGAAGTTCGGGGGGGTTCGGATTCCGAGGAACCGAACCCGCTCATCTCTAGTTCAAACCAGTGTGATTTTAGGAACTGTAACACCACGTTCAGGTCCCATGGTGCCCCTGGGGGCACAAAAGGAGGCAGGATGTTTAGCACTCCCTATACAAAAATCTGGACTTCTGGAAGAGAAGCCAATTCCTTTTGAAAGAATATCGACAGGGCCGAAATCTGTACTTTAACAGATCCTAACTTTAGGCCCATATCCACTCCTGTCTGTAGGAAGTGGAGAAAAACGACCCAGATGGAAATCTTCCGTAGGAGCATTCTTGGTTTCACACAAAGAGGCATGTTTACGGTGATAATGTTTTGCATCGCCTCCTTCCTAGCCTTTATTAGAGTAGGTATGACCTCCTCCGGAATACCCTTCTCAGCTAGGATCCGGCGTTCAACCGCCATGCCGTCAAACGTAACCGCGGTAAGTCTTAGAACAGACAGGGCCCCTGCTGTAACAGGTCCTCTCTCAGAGGAAGAGGCCCAGGATCTCCTGTGAGCATCTCCTGAAGATCTGAGTACCAGGCCCTTCGAGGCCAGTCTGGAACAATGAGAATTGTCTGTACTCTTTTTCGTCTTATGATCCTCAACACTTTTGTGATGAGAGGAAGAGGAGGAAACACATAGACCAACTGGAATACCCATGGTGTTACCAGAGCGTCTACTGCTATTGCCTGAGGGTCCCGGGACCTGGCAGAATACCTCCGCAGCTTCTTGTTGAGGCGTGACATCATCATGTCTATTTGAGGAACTCCCCCGAGACTCGTTATCTCTGCAAAGACTTCTTGATGAAGTCTTCACTCTCCTGGATGGATATCGTGTCTGCTGAGGAAGTCTGCTCCGGAATGAAGACTGCTGACAGAGCGCTTACGTGATTTTCCGCCCAGCGAAGAATCCTGGTGGCTTCCGCCATTGCGACTGTGCTTTTAGTCCCGCCTTGGCAGTTCACATGAGCCACTGCTGTGACATTGTCCGATTTAATCAGAACCGGTAGGTTGCGAAGAAGACCCTCCGCTTGTCGAAGGCCGTTGTATATGGCCCTTACTTCCAACACGTTGATGTGTAGACAGGACTCCTGGTCTGACCACAGTCCCTGAAAATTTCTTCCTAGGGTTACTGCTCCCTATCCTCGGAGGCTCGCGTCCGTGGTTACCAGGATCCAGTCCTGAATGCCGAACCTGCGACCCTCTAGAAGGTGAGCACTTTGCAGCCACCATAGAAGAGACACCCTGGCCCTGGGGGACAGTGTGATTTTTTGATAATTGTAGATGGGACCCGGACTATTTGTCCAGAAGATCCCCTTGAAACGTCCTTGCATGGAACCTGCCGAAGGGAATGGCCTCGTAAGTTGCCACCATTTTCCCCAGAACCCGAGTGCATTGATGAACTGACACTCTTTTCGGCTTTAGCAGGTCTCGGACCATGTTCTGGAGGTCCTGGACTTTTTCCCACGTGAGGAAAACTTTCTTTTGTTCCATGTCCAGTATCATGCCTAGGAACGTCAGTCGAGTTGTTGGAACCAACTGTGACTTTGGCAGATTGAGAATCCAACTCTGTTGCTGAAGCACTCTCTGAGAGAGTGACACGTTCTCCAGTAGTTGTCTTGACCTCGCTTTTATCAGGAGATCGTCCAAGTATGGGATAATCGTGACTCCTTGCTTGAGCAGGATCACCATCATTTTCTGAAACTGATAATGACCATCCTGTACCGCGAATCTCAGGTACTCCTGATGAGAGGGATATATGGGGACATGAAGGTAAGCATCCTTTATGTCCCGTGACACCATAAAATCCCCCCCTTCCAGGCAGGCTATCACCGCTCGGAGCGATTCCATCTTGAATTTGAATCTTTTCAAGTACAGGTCTAGGGATTTTAGATTTAAAATGGGCCTGACCGAACCATCCGGCTTCGGAACCACAAACAGGGTTGAATAATACCCTTTTCCCTGTTGGCTCAGGGGAACCCTGATAATCACTCGCTGTTGACACAGCGATTGAATTGCAGCCAGCACTACTTCCCGTTCTGGGGTAGAAGCTGTTAAGGCCGACTTGAAAAATCGACGTGGGGCACCTCTTCGAATTCCAGCTTGTAACCCTGGGAGACTATTTCTATCACCCAAGGGTCCACGTCTGACTGAACCCAGACTTGGCTGAATAGTCAAAGGCGTGCTCTCACCTGTGCGGACTCCCGCAGGGGAGCCCCAGCGTCATGCGGTGGACTTAGCGGAAGCCGGGGAGGACTTCTGCTCTTGGAAACTAGCCGCAGCAGGTGTCCTCTTGCCTCTACCCTTACCTCTGGCGAGGAAAGAGGAGCCCCGACCTCTTCTGGATCTATGCGACCGAAAGGACTGCATCTGATATTGTGGAGGTTTCTTTTGCTGTTGGGGAACAAAAGGTAAAAAGGTAGACTTACCCACGGTAGCTGTGGAGACCGGGTCCGCGAGGCCGTCCCCAAACAATACATCACCTTTGTAAGGTAAAACCTCCATATGCCTTTTTGATTCTGCATCCCCCGTCCATTGGCGGATCCATAAGGCTCTTCTTGCCGAAATAGCCATAGCATTGGCTCTCGAACCCAGTAATCCAATGTCTCTTTGAGTGTCCCTCATATATAAGACTGCGTCCTTAATATGCGCTAATGTTAACATAATTGTATCCCTATCAAGGGTATCAAAGTCAGCTGACAGGGTATCTGTCCACGCTGCTACTGCACTACATACCCATGCCGACGCAATTGCCGGTCTAAGCAAAGTACCAGTATGTGTGTAAATAGACTTTAATGTAGTCTCCTACCTGCGGTCCGCAGGGTCCTTGAGGGCCGCTGTGTCAGGGGACGGTAGCGCCTCTTGGAAAGGCGTGTTAAGGCCTTGTCCACTGTCAGAGAGGATTCCCAACGTACCCTGTCCTGTGTAGGGAAAGGGTATGCCATAAGAACCCCTTTGAGAATCTGCAGCTTCTTATCTGGAGTTTCCCAAGCTTTTCCACATAACTCATTTAGTTCATGGGAAGGAGGAAAATTCATAACCTGTTTCCTTCCCTTAAACATGTGTATCCTCGTGTTGGGCACTGAGGGCTCATCAGTGATATGTAAAACATCTTTTATTGCAATAATCATGCACTGAATACTTTTTGTCACCCTGCTGTGCAATCTTGCTACATCATAGTCGACACTGGAATCAGAGTCCGTGTCGGTATCTGTGTCCCCTATTTGTGAGAAGGGACGTTTCTGAGACCCCGACGGGTCCTGTGAGTCACTGCCATCCATAGATTGAACACCTGTCGACACCCTGGACTCTGCTTTGTCCAGCCTTTTATGTAGTGAAGCTACACTTGCATTTAACATATGCCACATATCCATCCAATCCTGAGTCGGCACCGCCGACTGTGACACACCACTCATCTGTTCCACCTCCTCTTTGGATAAGCCTTCCGCTTCAGACATGCCGACACACACGTACCGACACCCCACACACACTGGGATATAACTATATAACTATAAGGGGACAATTCCCTAAAGAAGGCCCTTTGGAGAGACAGAGAGAGAGTATGCCAGCACACACCAGCGCCAAACTGACCCAGGAAAACCCAGACAGCGCTTTTATATATAAATTGATTTCCCCCACTCACTGCGCTAATTATGTGCCCCCCTCTCTTTTTTCAGCCCTCTGAGCTCTTCAGCAGGGGAGAGTCCGGGGAGCCAGCGTTCTCTGCAGCTTCTGTGGAGAAAATGGCGCTGACTAATGCTGAGGGATCAAGCTCCACCCCCTCCAGCGGCGGGCTTCGGTCCCGTTCTGTATCTGAAAATAATGGCGGGGAATCGTTTATTTACTGCCTCAGCAGCCTAATAACATCCTTTTGTGCCAAAACGAGGTTTATTGCTGCCCAGGGCGCCCCCCATGCGCCCTGCACCCATCAGTGCCATGTGTGTGTGTGTGTGTTATGTGGGAGCAATGGCGCGCAGCTTACTGCTGCGCGCTTACCTCAGCATGATCTGAAGTCTTCAGCCGCCTGACGTCTTCTTTCTTTTCTAATACTCACCCGGCTTCTTTTTTCCGGCATCTGTGAGGAGGATGGCGGCGTGGCTCCGGGACGAACCCCAGGGTGAGACCTGTGTTCCGACTCCCTCTGGAGCTAATGGTGTCCAGTAGCCTAAGAAGCAGAGCCTATCATTTAAGTAGGTCTGCTTCTCTCCCCTCAGTCCCACGATGCAGGGAGTCTGTTGCCAGCAGAGCTCCCTGAAATTAAAAAACCTAACAAAATTATTTTCACAGAAAACTCAGGAGAGCTCCCTGTAATGCACCTCCTCTGGGCACAAGATCTAACTGAGGTCTGGAGGAGGGGCATAGAGGGAGGAGCCAGTGCACACCATACTAGAAAGTTATTTTAGGTGCCCATGTCTCCTGCGGAGCCCGTCTATACCCCATGGTCCTTGCGGAGTCCCCAGCATCCTCTAGGACGTAAGAGAAAATTAGGCGCCGGCCGGTAGGTCAGAGCACCACCATGTCCCAGCAGCAGAGTCGGACTGAAGGGCAGGAGAGGCACGCTCCGCTCTCCTCCCCGGTCCTCAGACACAGGAGCAGCAGCAGAGCCAGGGTGGCGGCGGTGAGCAGCACTATGGAGGCATATGTGTATCTGGCACTGCTGGGGGCGTATGTGTATCTGGCACTGCACTGCTGGGGGCATATGTGTATCTGGCACTCTACTAGGGGCAGTATATGTAACTGGCACAAGGGGGGCATATGTGTATCTGCCCCTGCTGGGTTGTATAATGTATCTGGCACTACTGGCGGCGTATATGTATCTGGCACTACTGGGGGCGTATGTGTCTCTGGTACTGCTGGGGTCATTATTTGAATCTGGCACCATACTGGGGTATCTACTGTTCTCTCCCGGTGTAAGCAAGGCGCATATACTACTGCTCTCTCCTGGAGTAATCCAGGCACATATACTACTGCTCTCTCCTGGTGTAACCCAGGCACATATACTACTGCTCTCTCCTGGTGTTACCCAGGCACATATACTACTGCTCTCTCCTTGAGTAATCCAGGTACATATACTACTGCTCTCTCCTGGTGTAACCCCGGTGCATATACTACTGCTCTCTCCTGGTGTAACCCAGGCGCATATACTACTGCTCTCTCCTGGTCTCGGCCTTTTGGCTAAGATCAAGTGTAGTACCTGCTCGAGGGAAACACAGGGTGGAGTATCTGTTCTTACACTAGGAGCGTGAGAGGTTCCTAGATGTGGAATGGAGAAACACCTTGTGGAGTACCATGCCGGGGTGTGGCAATGCCTCTGGTCAAGAGGGGAGAAAAACTGGGCTTAGTATCCACCGTCCTTCTAAGGGGATGAAATAGGGCCCCTTGCGTGGAGTGGAGAACGGCCTGGTCTAGTATCTTCTCTTGTACTGGGGGTAGACCCTGGCACAGAGTGGGTATGAAACTTGGTCTGGCTGAGAGGTCGGGAGCAGCTAGAAGCTCGAGGTGTTTCGTGCCCCTGGAACTGGAAGGGACAGGGGTGCCGGAAATGCACTGGGGTTTCGAGCCACCTTTGCACTAAGGCACTTTAGCACTTAACACTTCAACCCTTCCTGTCTGCACCCACTTCCTTTGCCCTGGCCTTTTGGCTAGGGCAAGGATAATTTTTTATACCCCCCCGGCCTTCTGGCTGGGGCTTATTTATTTATTTATGCCCACTCACGTGTTTTGCACTTATGCACAGCACTAGCACTTTTTATGTTTTTTGTAGTGTGTCACGTCACGGTTTTCGTTTGGGGTTTAGGTGAGACCCTTATGGGCCACCCTCTCTCCTAAGTTGCTGAGGCCCTCTCCTTTTGGGGAGGGCCAGAGGCTGATTTCGGTCCCCAGGGGGAAGCTTCGGCCAACCCTGGGGACACACGAGGGTCCCTCCGCGCTTCGGCAAGGGGGGACCCACAGTCCCTTTTTTTCCCTCAGTAGGCCTTCGGGCTCTGAGGGTTAGGGGAGTAACGGGGCCCTTCTCCTTTTGGAGAGGGTCCAAGAACCTACGCCCCCAGCACGTTTGGTCACAGACACTGGGTGATGAAGCCACGCACCTCGGGCTTCAAGTAAAAAAAAAAAAAAAAAAAAAACCTGCTCTCTCCTGGTGTAACCCAGGCGCATATACTACTGCTCTCTCCTGGTGTAACCCAGGCGCATATACTACTGCTCTCTCCTGGTGTAACCCAGGCGCATATACTACTGCTCTCTCCTGGTGTAACCCAGGCCAATACACAACAGTTTGAAGTGGGCAGCGAGGTAGAGCTCTTTTTCTTTATATACTATGCTAGGTGGCGCCTCTAATGGCTGGCCACTCCTCTCTGGTCACATGGCCACAGCATATGGCAACGCCTCTTGGTGGGCCCCTGTGATTGCATTTCCCTGGTGGGCCCTTCATACCCCAGTCCGACACTGTGTGTGTGTGTGTGTGTGTGTGTGTGTGTGTGTGTGTGTGTGTGTGTGTGTAATCAAATGGGCACTCTGCCATGTATATGTAATAGTTAGTGTTCCTTCTAGGCTGTTTCAGCAGGGTGCTGCACCCTGCCCATTTTTGAAATGTGAAAAAGCACCCTGCCCTTTTTCAGTGCACCCTGCAGGACCATAAATCGCCCCCTTGTATACAGAATGCAACAGTCAGAGTGCATGTTACAATGTCGTCGTCTACTCCTTGCCCACCTCTGAAATTGGAACACAATTTCTATCCTTTAGCCAACTGGATGGCAGAGGAGGCACTGTAAATAACACAGCACTCTGATAAAGAGGGAAAGAACAGGGTAAGTCAATGGTTCCCAAACTGTGTGCCGTGGCTCCCCGGCTGCTCCAAAACCCACAGCATGACGCTGGGGCTCCCCTGAGGGAGTCCGCACTGGTGGGGGCACGTCTTCGACTTTTCAGTCAGGCCTGGGTCAGTTCGGACCTGAATCCCTGGGTGTTGGAAATAGTTTCCCAGGGTTACAAATTGGAATTCGAGGAGGTGCCCCCGCGCCGATTTTTCAAATCGACCCTATCAGCTTCCACATCGGAAAGGGATGTAGTGTTAGCTGCAATTCAAACGCTGTGTATACAGCAAGTGATAATCAAGGTTCCCCTGCACCAGCAGAGAAGAGGTTACTATTCAACCCTATTTGTGGTCCCAAAACCGGATGGTTCGGCCAGACCTATTTTGAATCTGAAATCCCTAAACCTGTACATAAGAAGATTCAAATTCAAAATGGAATCTCTCAGAGCGATAATAGCCAACAAGGAGGAGGGGGAGTTTATGGTGTCTCTGGACATAAAGGATGCGTACCTTCATGTTCCCATATATGCCTCCCATCAGGAATACCTGAGATTCGCTGTACAGGATTGCCATTACCGATTTCAGACGTTGCCGTTTGGACTCTCCACGGCCCCGAGGATTTTCACCAAGATAAAGGCGGAAATTATGGTGGTCCTGCGCAAGCATGGAGTCACAATTATCCCATACTTGGATGATCTCCTGATAAAAGCGAGATCAAGGGAGAAATTGCTGAACAGTGTGGCGCTCTCGTTGAGAGTGCTCCAGCAACACGGTTGGATTCTAAATCTACCGAAGTCACAGTTGATTCCGACAACTCGACTACCGTTCCTAGGTATGATACTGGATACGGAACAAATGAAGGTCTTCCTCCCAATAGAGAAAGCCCAAGACATACAGAACATGGTCAGAGACCTGCTAAAACCGAAAAGGGTGTCAGTTCACCAATGCACTCGAGTTCTGGGGGAAATGGTGGCGGCCTACGAGGCCATTCCCTTCGGCAGGTTCCATGCAAGGACTTTTCAATGGGACCTTCTGGACAAGTGGTCCGGGTCCCATCTGCACTTACATCGGAAAATAACTCTGTCCCCAGGGACCAGAGTGTCCCTCCTGTGGTGGTTGCAAAGTGCTCACCTCCTGGAGGGTCGCAGGTTCGGAATTCATGATTGGATCCTGGTTACCACGGACGCGAGCCTCCGAGGATGGGGAGCGGTCACACAGGGAAAACATTTTCAGGGTCTTTGGTCAGACCAGGAGTCCTGTCTACACATCAATGTGTTGGAACTCAGGGCCATTTACAACGGCCTTCGACAAGCGGAGAATTTTCTTCGAAACCTACCGGTTCGGATTCAATGAGACAATGTCACAGCAGTGGCTCATGTGAACCGCCAAGGTGGGACAAGAAGCAGAGTTGCGATGGTGGAAGCCACAAGGTTCCTTCGCTGGGCGGAAAATCATGTAAACGCTCTGTCGGCAGTCTTCATTCCGGGAGTGGACAACTGGGAAGCAGACTTCCTCAGCAGACACGATCTCCATCCAGGAGAGTGGGGACTTCATCAAGAAGTCTTTGCAGTCGTAACACGTCTTTGGGGAACTCCTCAAATAGACATGATGGCGTCACGCCTCAACAAAAAACTTCAGAGGTACTGCGCCAGGTCTCGGGACCCTCAGGCAATAGCAGTGGACGCTCTGGTAACACCGTGGGTGTTCAAATCGGTCTACGTGTTTCCTCCTCTTCCTCTCATCACAAAAGTGTTGAGAATCATAAGACGAAGAAGAGTACGAACGATACTCGTTGTCCCAGACTGGCCTCGAAGGGCCTGGTACTCGGATCTACAAGAGATGCTCACAGGAGATCCCTGGCCTCTTCCTCTGAGGGAAGACCTGTTGCAGCAGGGGCCCTGTGTATTTCAAGACTTACCACGGTTACGTTTGACGGCATGGCGGTTGAACGCCGAATCCTATCGAAAAAGGGGATTCCGGAAGAGGTCATCCCTACGTTAATAAAGGCTAGGAAGGAGGTGACGATAAAACATTATCACCGTATCTGGCGAAAGTATGTGTCTTGGTGTGAGACCAAGAATGCACCTACGGAAGATTTTCATCTGGGTCGTCTTCTCCACTTCCTACAGACAGGAGTGGATATGGGCCTGAAATTAGGCTCTGTTAAGGTACAGATTTCGGCCCTCTCGATTTTCTTTCAGAAGGAATTGGCTTCTCTTCCAGAAGTCCAGACGTTTGTAAAGGGAGTGCTGCACATCCAGCCCCCTTTTGTGCCTCCAGTGGCACCATGGGACCTGAACGTGGTGTTGCAGTTCCTAAAATCACACTGGTTTGAACCGCTTAACAAGGTTGAGTTGAAATTTCTTACCTGGAAGGTGGTCATGTTGTTGGCCTTAGCATCAGCAAGGCGAGTGTCAGAATTGGCGGCTTTGTCACACAAGAGCCCCTACTTGATTTTTCATGTGGATCGAGCTGAATTGAGGACACGTCCGCAATTTTTCCCTAAAGTGGTTTCTTCGTTCCATATGAATCAACCTATTGTGGTGCCTGTGGCTACAAGTGACCTGGAGGATTCCAGATCCCTGAACGTAGTCAGGGCCTTAAAAATTTATGTAGCCAGGACGGCTAGAATTAGGAAAACAGAGGCTCTGTTTGTCCTGTATGCGGCCAATAAGATTGGCGCTCCTGCTTCGAAGCAGACTATTGCTCGCTGGATCTGTAATACGATTCAGCAGGCTCACTCTACGGCTGGATTGCCGGTACCAAATTCGGTTAAGGCCCATTCCACTAGAAAGGTGGGCTCTTCTTGGGCGGCTGCCCGAGGCGTCTCGGCATTACAACTTTGCTGAGCGGCGACTTGGTCGGGGTCAAACACTTTTGCTAAATTCTACAAGTTTGATACCCTGGCTGATGAGGACCTAGCGTTTGCTCAGTCGGTGCTGCAGAGTCATACACACTCTCCCGCCCGATTGGATGCTTTGGTATAAACCCCATGGTCCTTACGGAGTCCCCAGCATCCTCTAGGACGTATGAGAAAATAAGATTTTAAACCTACCGGTAAATCTATTTTTCCTAGTCCGTAGAGGATGCTGGGCGCCCGTCCCAGTGCGGAAACTCTGCAAGACTTGTATATAGTTGTTGCTTACATAAGGGTTATGTTACAGTTGACATCGGTCTTGGACCATTACTGTAGTTTGTTCATACTGTTAACTGGTTATGTATGTTCCAGGTTACATGGTATGATTGGTGTGGGCTGGTATGAATCTTGCCCTTGGATTGCTAAATCCTGCCTTGTATTGTCCATCTCCTCTGGGCACAGTTCTCTAACTGAGGTCTGGAGGAGGGGCATAGAGGGAGGAGCCAGTGCACACCCATAGTCAAAGTTCTTTTTAGGTGCCCTATCTCCTGCGGAGACCATCTATACCCCATGGTCCTTACAGAGTTCCCAGCATCCTCTACGGACTAGGAGAAATAGATTTACCGGTAGGTTTAAAATCTTATTTTCTGTTTTATAACACATAGAAGACTGGACATATACAGTATGTTTCTCAGTACAGATGTTAGGTGTCTTATATGTATGCATGGGTATATGATTTACTAAGGGCAAAATGTATGTACAAAAACTATAAACATATGCGCTATGTTTTGTGCGCAAAGCGTCACATCAAAAATGTGCTCTTCAAAATAAAAATGTGCCCTCTTCCATGCTCAGCACCATTCCCTAAAAATAATCCTAGAGTGAACACTGATAGTAATATGCAGAGTGGACTTCAATAAATTGCTAATCCATACTGTGATTACAGCAAATGTGTTCTAACATTTCGGAATTTTATTCCTTCAGGTTCTCTGAAGAAGGAATAAAATTCAGAAATGTTATAACACATTTGCTGTAATCACAGTATGGAGTATTAAATTATTGAAGTCAGTTTAAGTACCGCCTCCCTACGCATTATTGCTGCTTCTAGGAGGAGAAGCAGGAGAAGCATTACCTGCCCCTCTCCCACTCACAGTACCTCCAGGCCCCCTCCCCCATCATTGGTACCCCCACAAACACCCCTCCCCCACCCGCTGCACCACCGCACCCGCCCTTCCCCCCCGGTCCTTCCCCACCTGCGGCACCCACACACCCGCCCCTCCCCCACCCGTGGCACCCACACACCCGCCCCTCCCCCACCCATGGCACCCCCGGACCACATCCGCATCTCCCCCGCACCCGCCACTCCCGCCAACCACAGCACCTACTATGTGATTCATCGGGCCCTGCGTGCACTGTTCAAGGCGTCGTAAGGCAGGGGCAAACGCAGGATTTTTAGAGGGGGGTTTCCAAATGCAATCCACAATCTCCCACCCTGTGGAACATTGGAACAACTGCAGGAGACTGGGGGAGCGGCAGAAGAACCTAGTACCGACCCTGGACATACATATGTACCTCTTGGTCTTTTTATAAACTGGATAGTGTATGGAGTACTGTTTTAATAATTACAATATTTATAATGCAATGATATACGCTGTATCAAGCGTATATTAAACTAATATAAATAAGTGGTCAGCAAAAGGTTAAACATCCCATAATAAATAACTAGACAAACATAATAGAACCAGTAGGAGACAGAACTGTCCCTTACACTGCATGTTGTGGTGGCAGCTCTAGCTATTATATTATATACTATTGCTAAAGTGGTCATAATTTAAGCTTCTGGCCAGGTGGAGGGGGGTTTCTGGGCGACCAGAACCCCCACCCCCCCTGCGTGTGCCTATGTAAGGGGCTACGGCCCCTTAACCATCACACACCCTTTGTCCGTGCAATATTTAACCACTCACAAAATTATGATTAGAGGTAATATTACTAATAAAAATATTGCACGCCAGAAGGGTGTGCAAGGGTTAAGGGGGCGTAGCCCCTTGCGACGGTGTGAAGAGCGCCTGTAGGTCGCGATGAATCACCTAGTATGGAATATTGCCCCTTCGTATCATCTATACTTTGGTCAAGTTATTAGATGCCTATATTTTATTCGTTTTTTAAATTATTTTTCTGTTTTTAGATAAACAGGATACATTTAATTCACCTGTTTTATACCGACTCCGGAATCCCGACAGCAGACAATGCCACCAGCTGGAATCCAGGCACAACAGGCCTATTCCCACTTGTGGGTATCCATGACACCCATAGAGTGGAAATAGATCCTGTGCGAGTACAGTGAGCCACCGAGCCCGCATGCTGCCGCTGTCGGGATATTGGCAGCCAGCATCCCCGCATCCCGTCCGCTGGACATCCATACCAAACCCTTTCAAACACATATAACATTAACTACAGCAAGTCGCTACACAGTGTAATACCAGTTTACAAACAGCAGATTGAGGGGTCTATTTACTAAGCCTTGGATGGAGATAAAGTCGCCAGAGATGAAATACCAGCCAATCAGCTCCTAACTGCCATGTCACAGGCTGTGTTTGAAAAATGACAGTTAGGAGCTGATTGGCCGGTACTTTACCTCCAGCGACTTTATCTCCACCCAAGGCTTAGTAAATAGACCCCTGAGTCTTTCTGAAACTGTACTGCACCTGAGTTAAACAGTCATTGTACAACAACTGACATCTTGGCCTACCCACAACAGAAAAAGTGGTGTGCTACAGGGGTTTGACCAATTTGCTATATTTGTAAATAGTACAGTATGAAAAAATAAACATTAAAGTGTGACTACTGCACCAGTGTGACAAATGTACAATTTTGCTGTACAGAGCTGCACACTGCAGACTGATCAGTGACTTGGTCATTATGTATTGGCCTTATTGTGTGGAGATGCACATCATCACACACAATGGGGACGATTCAATTGTTCTGGGTATCTAAAAATCCCGTCTAAATGGGATTGTTTAGACGCCCAAACAATTATCACAATTCAGTTGTGTTTGGGCACTCATGTACATCATGCATGTTGCTATGTCGTGCCCAAATAGACCGGGTTTAGCTGCCTAAAACAGCTAAACTTGTCTAATCTCCCTGTTTTGGGTGTCCCAACACCCATTTGGATACCCAAAGTGCTGTGCTTCCACACAATTTTTCTCGTACCACAGGATAATTGAATTGCTCCATTTTGTGCCCCCTGGTAGTAGCCGTGGGACAAAACAATTGAATCAGCCCCAATGACCAAACAGGGATTTCCTCATGCCATGGACTGCATCCGTGGCCTTAGTACTGCAACAAAACCACTCACAGAAACAACTCTCCCCACCCACTACCATATCTCACACCAAAGTTGTTATTGGGGACTTACATATACAAGGTTACAGTATATAAGTTTGTTTATGCACAATAAAAGTTAATGCACCCACTGTAGATTTGATGTGTTGCTTGTTCTGTGAAGACAGATGCAATCTGCTGCTAATTTATTTATACTGTATGTAAATTGTATATATATATATATATATATATATATATATATATATATTAAAATAGAAAGAAATTATTGTTGAGCCACTTGTGTTTAATACCAACGATTAGAGACCATAGGTGTATAATATACCATACAAATATTATTGACACTCCCTAGAGACTAAAAAGGGCGTTTGCTAACCCCCAGAACTTAATAACAAACAAAGGGGGGTGGGGGATGTAGCGGCCAATGGTGTCTTAAAGAGATAAAAACTCACAATATAAATAGATAAATCTAAGAATAATAAAATACAATTTATTAACATGTAAAATGTGAACAACAAATCTCTTTAAAAAATGGATAAGAACAGTATACACACTAATATATAATACCAGTTAAAATATATAAAAAGATTTTTGCTTAACTGGGTATGAGGTCACTGCCAGGTTACCAACGCGTTTCGTCACTCAGACTTCATCAAGGGATATAGACAGAATGGGACTAGTCTTCTATTTATACCAGTACTAATCTAATAGAAATTGTGACATCACTTCCTGTTGTTTGCACATGGTATTGCATAGCAGACTAAAACCTTATAGTTACAATCAGTATATATCCTAGTTGGATAGTGTATATATATATATATATATATATATATATATAATGTTCAGTAAACTCTTTAAAGGCAGGTTTGGAGCATGAAAACTGGATTAAAACTCTCATATAGATGCGCCGGCAGGTCTTCCGCCACACTTCTGGTATCCTGTCGCCGCGTCACTTCCGCCCCACTTCCGGAATCAGGACCGTGCAACTATAAGGTTTTAGTCTGCTATGCAATACCATGTGCAAACAACAGGAAGTGAACTCACAATTGCTATTATATTAGTACTGGTATAAATAGAAGCCTAGTCCCATTCTGCCTATACCCCTTGATGAAGTCTGAGTGTCGAAACGTGTTGGGCAACCTGGCAGTGACCTCATACCCAGTTAAGCAAAAATCTTTTTATACATTTTAACTAGAGATGTGCACCGGAAATTTTTCGGGTTTTGTGTTTTGGTTTTGGATTCGGCTCCACGGCCGTGTTTTGGATTTGGACGCGTTTTGGCAAAACTTCCCTGAAATTTTTTTGTCAGATACGGGTGTGTTTTGGATTCGGGTGTTTTTTAAAAAAAAAAAAAACCCTGAAAAACAGCTTACATCATAGAATTTGGGGGTCATTTTGATCCCATAGTATTATTAACCTCAATAACCATAATTTACACTCATTTCCAGTCTATTCTGAACACCTCACACCTCACAATATTATTTGTAGTCCTAAAATTTGCACCGAGGTCGCTGGATGACTAAGCAAGCGACCCAAGTGGCCGGCACAAACACCTGGCCCATCTAGGAGTGGCACTGCAGTGTCAGACACGATGGCACTTAAAAAAATAGTCCCCAAACAGCACATGATGCAAAGAAAAAAAGAGGTGCACCAAGGTCGCTGGATGGCTAAGCTAAGCGACCCAAGTGGACGGCCCAAACACCTGGCCCATCTAGGAGTGGGACTGCAGTGTCAGACAGGATGGCACTTAAAAAAATAGTCCCCAAACAGCACATGATGCAAAGAAAAAAAGAGGTGCACCAGGGAAGCTGGATGGCTAAGCTAAGCGACCCAAGTGGCCGGCACAAACACCTGGCCCATCTAGGAGTGGCACTGCAGTGTCAGACAGGATGGCACTTAAAAAAATAGTCCACAAACAGCACATGATGCAAAGAAAATAAGAGGTGCACCAAGGTCGCTGGATGGCTAAGCTAAGCGACCCAAGTGGCCGGCCTCCCTCCACATTTTTGTTCTCCATCTTTTGATGTGTGGAATTATATGCCAGTAATATATCAATAGCAATGGCCTACTGTACCGTACTGCTATATATATATATATATATACTGGTGGTCAGCAAAATTCTGCACTGTCCCCCTACTATATACTGCGCACAACTACAATGCAGCACAGATATGGATAGTATACTTGACGACACAGAGGTAGAGCAATGGACTAATGTACCATATTGCTATATATATATATATATATATATATATATATACTGGTGGTCAGCAAAATTCTGCACTGTCCTCCTACTATATACTGCGCACAACTACAATGCAGCACAGATATGGATAGTATACTTGACGACACAGAGGTAGAGCAATGGACTACTGTACCGTACTGCTATATATATATACTGGTGGTCAGCTAAATTCTGCACTGTCCTCCTACTATATACTGCGCACAACTACAATGCAGCACAGATATGGATAGTATACTTGACGACACAGAGGTAGAGCAATGGACTACTGTACCGTACTGCTATATATATATACTGGTGGTCAGCAAAATTTTACACTGTCCTCCTACTATATACTGTGCACAACTACAATGCAGCACAGATATGGATAGTACACTTGACGACAAAGAGGTAGAGCAATGGACTACTGTACTGCTTTATATATATACTGGTGGTCAGCAAAATTCTGCAATGTCCTCCTACTATATACTGGGCACAACTACAATGCAGCACAGATATGGATAGTATACTTGAAGACACAGAGGTAGAGCAATGGACTACTGTACCGTACTGCTATATATATATACTGGTGGTCAGCAAAATTCTGCACTGTCCTCCTACTATATACTGTGCACAACTACAATGCAGCAAAGATATGGATAGTATACTTGACGACACAGAGGTAGAGCAATGGACTACTGTACCGTACTGCTATATATATATACTGGTGGTCAGCAAAATTCTGCACTGTCCTCCTACTATATAATGCGCACAACTACAATGCAGCACAGATGTGGATAGTATACTTGACGACACAGAGGTAGAGCAATGGACTACTGTACCGTACTGCTATATATATATACTGATGGTCAGCAAAATTCTGCACTGTCCTCCTCCTATATACTGCGCACAACTACAATGCATCACAGATATGGATAGTATACTTGACGACACAGAGGTAGAGCAATGGACTAATGTACCGTACTGCTATATATATATACTGGTGGTCAGCAAAATTCTGCACTGTCCTCCTACTATATACTGCGCACAACTACAATGCAGCACAGATATGGATAGTATACTTGACGACACAGAGGTAGAGCAATGGACTACTGTACCGTACTGCTATATATATATACTGGTGGTCAGCAAAATTCTGCATTGTCCTCCTACTATATACAGCGCACAACTACAATGCAGCACAGATATCAGGTATCAGGTATTATAGTAGGGGAACCCATAGGAAACAGCCACCACAATATGGTCACATTCAATATCAGTTTCCATAAACAGCCCTATACTGGCTCAACTAGGACTCTAAACTTTAGCAAAGCAAATTTTGAAAAGATGAGGGTATTTTTCAGGGATATTGAATGGGAAGGTTTGTTTTTAGGAAAAAAAAACTACGGAGAAATGGGAGGTACTAAAATTCCTGCTAGCTAAAAATACACTCAAATTTATTCCTACGAGCAGCAAAAAAAGGAATAAAAATCATAAACCGATGTGGCTTAACAAAAAGATTAAGGAACTTATGGGCACGAAAAGGCGAGCATTTAAAAAATACAAATCTGACGGGGAAGCAGAGTCATTTCAGCACTATAAGGAATTTAACAAAATATGCAAAAAGGAAATAAGAGCGGCTAAAGTAGAAACTGAAAAACTAGTAGCAAAGGAAAGCAAAGCGAATTCCAAAAATTTCTTTAAATACATTAATAGCAAGAGATTAAAGAAGGAGAGTATAGGCCCTTTAAAAGACAAGTTGGGAGTCTTAAGCAAAAATTATAATGACATAGCGGACACACTAAATGAGTTTTTTTCAACAGTATTTACTAGAGAGGACCCAATTCAGGGACTAACATATAATCTCAATAATGAGAATATCCCACTGATAGGCACTTATTTAAGCAAGGGAGTAGTCTGTGACCGATTAAAACATTTAAAGATTAATAAGTCACCAGGTCCCGATGGTATTCACCCAAGGGTTCTAATGGAGCTTCATTCTGAACTTGCAAAACCGCTATTTTTGATCTTTAAGGATTCAGTAATATCAGGTATGGTTCCCAAAGACTGGCGTATAGCGGAAGTAGTGCCTATATTCAAAAAGGGAAGTAAAGCTGAACCAGGTAATTATAGACCAGTTAGTCTTACATCTATAGTGGGGAAAGTATTGGAAGGTATTCTAAGAGATAGTATTCAGAAGTTCCTTGAAGTCAATAAGGTAATTAAAAGGAATCAACATGGGTTTATGAAGGACAGATCCTGTCAAACCAACTTACTTGGCTTTTATGAAACAGTAAGCGCAAACCTAGATCAGGGTAAAGAGGTGGATGTAATCTTTTTAGATTTTGCCAAAGCGTTCGATACTGTACCACACATGAGACTTATCTACAAGCTACAAGAATCAGGGCTAGGAAGCACAATATGCACTTGGGTCAAAAACTGGTAAGATAAGAGGGAGCAGCGCGTTGTGGTTAATGGATCTTTTTCAACCTGGACTGAAGTGCTAAGTGGTGTGCCGCAAGGCTCAGTATTAGGACCGCTATTGTTCAATATTTTCATTAACGACCTAACAGAAGGTCTAGAGAGCATGGTGACAATTTTTGCAGATGATACCAAATTGTGCAAAGTTATAAATGCAGAGGGGGATGCTGAGTCGCTTCAGAATGACTTAGTTAAATTAGAAGCTTGGGCAGCGAAATGGAGAATGCGCTTCAATAGACAAGTGTAAGGTAATGCACTGTGGTAACAAGAACAAAAATAACACCTACCTACTAAATGGGGTAAAATTAGGGGATTCTGTACTGGAAAAGGACTTAGGTGTCCTCATAGATAGCAAACTAAGCAGTAGTACCCAAAGTAGGACTGCAGCAAAGAAGGCTGATAAGATATTAGCATGCATAAAACGGGGAATTGATTCTAGGGACGAGAGTATTATACTCCCATTATATAAATCACTTGTGAGACCACACCTTGAATACTGTGTACAATTCTGGGCACCTTACTACAAAAAGGATATCCTGGAGCTAGAAAAGGTTCAAAGGCGGGCGACCAAACTAATTAAGGGTATGGAGACGCTGGAATACGAGGAAAGGCTTGCAAGACTAGGCATGTTTACACTGGAAAAGAGGAGATTAAGAGGGGACATGATCAACATTTACAAATATATAAGGGGACAATATACAGATCTTGCGCAGGACCTGTTTTTGGTTAGATCAACACAGAGAACTCGTGGACACTCGCTCAGGTTAGAGGAGAGGAGATTCCACACAATACGGTGTAAAGGCTTTTTTACGGTAAGGACGATGCGTGTTTGGAATTCCCTGCCTGAGGGAGTTGTAATGGCCAACTCAGTCAACACCTTTAAGAATGGGTTAGATAAATTCCTAATGGATAAGGATATCCATGGTTACGGGGCATAGTCACGCACTATGGTTATTATAAAAAAGAGGGGTTAATCAGAACGGCAGTCAGCAACTTCAGTCAAAATTTTATACAAAATAATCGTGCATAGGAGACCACAAATAGGTTGAACCCGATGGACAATTGTCTTTTTTCAACCTTAGATACTATGTTACTATGTTACTATATGGGTAGTATACTTGACGACACAGAGGTAGAGCAATGGACTACTGTACCGTACTGCTATATATATATATATACTGGTGGTCAGCAAAATTCTGCACTGTCCTCCTACTATATACTGCGCACAACTACAATGCAGCACAGATATGGATAGTATACTTGACGACACAGAGGTAGAGCAATGGACTAATGTACCGTACTGCTATATATATATATATATATATATATATATATATACTGGTGGTCAGCAAAATTCTGCACTGTCCTCCTACAATGCAGCACAGATATGGAGCATTTTCAAGCAGAGAACGTAGATATTTGCAGCACACTGAGCACAGATATTTGCAGCACACTGTGCACAGATATTTGCAGCACACTGAACAGTGAACACAGAAACTGAGAGAACGCAGCCACGCCCTCTCGCTATCATCTCCAAAGCACGAGTGAAAATGGCGGCGACGCACGGCTCCTTATATAGAATACGAATCTCGCGAGAATCCGACAGCGGGATGATGACGTTCGGGGGCGTTCTAGTTAACCGAGCAAGGCGGGAAGATTTGAGGCTGCCTCGGAACCGTGTAAAATGGGTGAAGTTCGGAGGGATTCGGATCTCAAGGAACCGAACCCGCTCATCTCTAATTTTAATTGGTATTATATATTACAGGTTGGGTATCCCTTATCCAAAATGCTTGGGACCAGAGGTATTTTGGATATGGGATTTTTCCGTATTTTGGAATAATTGCATACCATAATGAGATATCATGGTGATGGGACCCAACTCTAAGCACAGAATGCTTTTATGTTTCAGATACACCTTATACACACAGCCTGAAAGTCATTTTAGCCAATATTTTTTATAACTTTGTGCATTAAACAAAGTGTGTGTACATTCACACAATTCATCTATGTTTCATATACACCTTATATACACAGCCTGAAGGTCATTTAATACAATATTTTTAATAACTGTGTGTATTAAACAAAGTTTGTGTACATTGAGCCATCAAAAAACAAAGGTTTCACTATCTCACTCTCACTCAAAAAAGTCCGTATTTCGGAATATTCCGTATTTCGGAATATTTGGATATGGGATACTCAACCTGTAGTGTGTATACTGTTCTTATCCCATTTTTTAAAGAGATTTGTTGTTCAAATTTTATATGTTAATAAATTGTATTTTATTATTCTTAGATTTATCTATTTATATTGTGAGTTTTTATCTCTTTAAGACACCATTGGTCGCTATATCCCCCACCCCCCTTGTGTGATAGATAGATAGATAGATATATATATATATATATATATATATATATATAGATATAGATATATATAGATATAGATATATATATATAAGAGAGAGAGAGAGAGAGAGAGAAGGGGATGTAGTCATGTGACTGATGGTCTGGATCCCGCCAGTCATTATATCGAAGCCAGAATCCCGATCTCTCGCCAGCCTGACTAACAGGGACTATTCCCACTCCGACAACTATTCTCCCTCTTGGAGTGTCCACGACACCCCTGGAGGGAGAATAAATACTGTAGCTTGGTGTGCATAGCGCGCCACCGTGCCCACAAGGGGCTCTTTTGTGCTCACCCTGCTGCCTGCATGCCGGCAGTTGGGATCCCGGCGCCGGTATGCTGGGCGCCGGGATTCCAAACGCCGTCATAACATACTACACCCATAATGTGTATAAGTGTTCTAGTGATTAATTTCCGTAGGTACATGAGATCTCAGGCACATTTAAATCTTTAACTAACTTGGTTATAATGACATATTATGGGGAACAGGTGCAGATTTTATGAGTTAAACTACATTTTTTCCTTTTTCTTTTTTTACAGAATTGACTCTCTTCATCCATCTTTATAGAACTACACATCTCTTGCTGATGCTGATAAATGTGGTACGGAATATACAATTAATAAAATAGGCAATATTTCACAGATATATTAGGAGTAATAGTGTGAAACAAAGAGAATTTGCATGATGGAAAGCATGCAGTATTTTCATACAGGAGAACAGTTCTTGATATAAGCACTGAACAATCTGAGCCTGTCCCTTCTACTCTAGATCAACCAGGTCATTAATATAAATGAATATCTCTGCAATACATTCACATGTCCTGGAAATCCACCTTCAGAAAAACTACTGCACAGTCATTTTAAAATCCTGTCTTCTAATAACAAACAATGGTGGTCATTCCGAGTTGTTCGCTCGGTAATTTTCTTCGCATCGCATCGATTTTCCGCTAATTGCGCATGCGCAATGTTCGCACTGCGACTGCGCCAAGTAAATTTGCTATGCAGTTAGGAATTTTACTCACACCATTACGAGGTTTTTTCTTCGTTCTGGTGATCGTGATGTGATTGACAGGAAGTGGGTGTGTCTGGGCGGAAACAGGCCGTTTTATGGGAGTGTGTGAGAAAACGCTGCCGTTTCTGGGAAAAACGCGGGAGTGGCTTGAGAAACGGGGGGAGTGTCTGGGCGAACGCTGGGTGTGTTTGTGACGTCAAACCAGGAACGAAACTGACTGAACTGATCGCAGTTGCCGAGTAAGTGTGGAGCTACTCAGAAACTGCTAAGAAGTGTCTATTCGCAATTCTGCTAATCTTTCGTTCGCAATTTTACTATGCTAAGATTCACTCCCAGTAGGCGGCGGCTTAGCGTGTGCAAAGCTGCTAAAAGCAGCTTGCGAGCGAACAACTCGGAATGAGGGCCAATATATGTAGAATTGCACTGAATTTTCACACAACTGCATAATCATGAAATTCACACATCATTAGGAAGATGTCATTCTTAGATTATCTATCTTAAACTCAAAGAATAAATCATACAGAATACATTTACTGTACCTATTTTTCCAGGGTAATTTCAGGAATATGTTTGATGTCAGTTATTTCAGTAACCCTAAGATAGATTGATTTTTTGATCAAACCAACAAATGGCACAATGTTTCTGCAAAAGTAAGGTCCTGATATTGGCGCTAAACACTATTTAATTTAATGTTAAATATGATGATTTTCAGCCTCATCAATCCACCAGAAAATAATGTGCTTACCAATATACTGTACAATTGTACTATCTGTGGTCAACAATGATTCCTTAAAATGTAAATAAAAGGCAGGTCTACAAAATAAGGCATGAATATTTCAGACAAACAGAAGTAAACATACATAATTTCCTGTTTATGCTGGAGGCTTCTGTATGGGTTTTGTGTTACTGTTTACAAAATGGATTACATGCAAATGGAAGGACATGCTGTGTTTGCTTTTGCTACTGTGACCATTTACCATGACATGAGTAGGAGAAAAAGAATTAGGAGAAGTTTCTGCTTGGCCAATGAATGGTTGTTAAACAGATATTATTGTGACATACTGTATGTCTTTCATTGCAGGGAATTTGTGACAATAATGCTGGTGATTTCAGGTATTTTCTAAGAATGGATGTAGACTACATTCTGGAGTTGTTAGAACTCGAGTCGTGACCCCATACATACAAAAACAAGACACCAAGCTAAGAGTATCCATCACTGATGATTAATGGCTTCCTGCCCACTGATCAATCGGCACAGCTGACTAATAATTTATTTTTCTTAGATGGAGGATCTCAGGCATGCCGTGCCTGTAACACAGCAGCCTCCTTACAATAAATAAATCCAGCTGTACAAAAGTACAGTTAGGTAATAGGGCTTCTCTCCTAGCTCAAACCATCCTGCATCGGATGCATCTCTGCCTATACCCCTACTCCTCCCAAGTCTCTAAATATCCCCCTACTCTTGGTTCTCTGATATCCCCCCCATGGCTGCCTAAGCCTTGCTGGTCTGAGCATCACGGGGCACCTGGATTATGGGACCATGGAGCTTCCTCCCAACCTACAGGTAACTGCTCTCCCGGGCACCTCTCCTCATTGTGCTGCTGCTGAAATCTCTCTCCCCCTTGCCTCTATTCCTCATTCTCTCTTCCCCCAAGCCCCTACCCTCTCTCTCTCCCTTTCCCATGCCTTTCTCTCCCCATGCCCCATCACTCTCCCCATGACATGCTCTTCCATGCCCCCCTCTCTCTTCCAATGCTGGGGACACTTCATAGACCATGGGGTATAGACGGGATCCGCAGGAGACATGGGCACACTCTAAGACTTTTACTGGGTGTGAACTGGCTCCTCCGTCTATGCCCCTCCTCCAGACCTCAGTTAGATTCTGTGCCCAGAGAGACTGGACACTAACAGGGGAGCTCTCCTGAGTTTCTCTGAAAAAGACTTAGTTAGGTTTTTTATTTTCAGGGAGCACTGCTGGCAACAGGCTCCCTGCTTCGAGGGACTGAGGGGAGAGAAGCAGACCTACTTCTAATGAGTTAAAGGCTCTGCTTCTTAGGCTACTGGACACCATTAGCTCCAGAGGGTCTGATCGCAAGCCGTGCTAGATGCTCGTCCCCGGAGCAGCGCCGTCAACCCCCCTTGCAGAGCCAGAAGAAAGAAGCCGGGTGAGTATTCAGAAGAGAAGAAGACTTCAGAGATGGCAGACGCTGACTGAGGTACAGCGCGGCGGGTGCGCTGCGCGCCATGCTCACACACACACAAGCGGCACTGTTGGATGCAGGGCGCAGTGGGTGGGGGGGCGCCCTGGGCAGCTGGAAACCTCAGATCAGACACTGGCAAAGACAGATGGTGCCTGGGCACATATTATACCCCCACCAGTATAAATATAGTTTAAAAAGAAGCGGGACTGGAGCGCGCCATTGAGGGGGCGTGGCTTAGCCCTCATAGCTCTAACAAGCGCCATTTTCTCTCCACAGAGCTGCAGAGATGCTGAGCCTTCCTCTCCACTGTAACAAGTAACAGGGGAAAAACAGGGGGGCACAGTTTATTTGGTGCTTATTATTGTGATTATTTCGGATAAGAAAAGCGCTGACATATCTGGGGCTGTGTACTGCACACTTCAGATCAAAGTTAGTCGCTGGGGTGTGAGCTGGCAAACTCCCTTTGTGTCTCCCTGACAGGCTTAGTGTTCCATATAGCCCAGTGTGTTTTAGTGGTGTCGGTTCACGTGTGTCGGCATGTCTGAGGCTGAATACTCTTCCCAGGAGGAAGTAGGTGTGGAGACAGTACAGGCTGTGGGAGTGACCCCGTTGGCACCGCCGACTCCGGATTGGGTGAATATGTTGAGTGTTTTGAATGCTAATGTGGCTTTGTTAAATAAGAGGTTTGATAAATCTGAGTCACAGCACCGAGCATGGAGAAGGTCCATGGAGGATGCATTGTCACAAAACCCTTCGGGGTCACAGAAACGTTCATTTGCCCAGTTAGTGGACACAGATACCGACACAGATTCTGATTCCTGTGTCGACTATAATGATACCAGATTGAATCCTAAACTGGCTAAAAATATTCAGTACATGATTGTGGCGATAAAGGACGTGTTAAATATCACGGAGGACCCTGAGGTTCCTGATACGAGGGTCTGCATGTATAAGGGTAAGAAATCTGAGGTAACATTCCCTCCCTCTCATGAACTGAATGCTCTTTTTGAAAAGGCTTGGGAAAATACTGACAAAAAGTTTTTGATTCCCAAGAGAATTCTGCTGACATATCCATTTCCCTCAGGGGACAGGAAAATGTGGGAGTTAACCCCCTCTGTGGACAAGGCCTTATCCCGACTGTCCAAGAAGGGGGCCATTCCGAGTCCGGACACAGCAGCCCTGAAGGATCCTGCGGATCGTCGACAGGAAAGCACATTGAAATCGATCTATGTCGCTACAGGTACACTGCTGAGACCTACCGTGGCGTCGGCATGGGTGAGTAGTGCTTTTGAGAAATGGGCGGATAATTTATCCTCTGAAATTGATACCCTGGACAGGGATAGCATTCTCGTAACTTTAAGTTACATAAGGGATGCTGCAGGGTATCTGAAAGACGCTGCAATGGATATTGGCATTTTGGGTTCAAAGGCCAATGCCATGTCAGTCTCGGCTAGGAGGGACATTGTGGTTTCGTCAATGGAATGCTGATGCTGATTAAAAGAAAAATATGGAGACTCTGCCGTATAAAGGTGGTGTCTTGTTTGGTGACGGCCTCACGGACCTGGTATCTACTGCGGGTAAGTCATCGTTTCTACCTTATGTCCCTGCACAGCAGAAAAAAATGCCTCACTATCAGATGCAGTCCTTTCGGCCCAATAAGTACAAAAGAGGGCGAGGGGACTCCTTCCTTGCTACGAGAGGTAGGGGAAGGGGAAAAAGATCACCTGCGGTGGCAGGTTCCCAGGAGCAGAAGCCCTCAACGGCTGCTGCAAAACCCTCCACATGACGCTGGGGCTCCTATACAGGAGTCCGCTCCAGTGGGGTCACGTCTCAAACTCTTAAGTTAGGTCTGGGTTCGCTCGGACCTGGATCCTTGGGTTTTAGACATTGTAACCCAAGGTTACAGGCTGGAGTTTCAAGACGTGCCCCCTCAACGTTTTTTCAAGTCAGCCTTGCCAGCTTCTCTCCCGGAAAGGGAGGTGGTATGCGCGGCCATACAAAAGCTGTGCCTACATCAGGTCATTGTCACAGTACCACCGTCCCAACAAGGAAAAGGCTTTTATTCGAGCCTATTCGTGGTACCGAAGCCAGATGGCTCGGTCAAACCGATTCTGAACTTAAAGTCTCTCAATTTCTATCTGAAGAGATTCAAATTCAAAATAGATTCTCTTTGGGCAGTGATCTCCAGTCTGGAGGGAGGAGACTTTATGGTATCAGTAGACATAAAGGCCTCGTACTTACACGTCCCCATTTACCCTCCGCATCAGGCATACCTGAGGTTTGCGGTTCAGGATTGTCATTACCAATTTCAGACGTTGCCGTTTGGGCTTTTCACAGCTCCAAGGATCTTCACAAAGGTGATGGCGGAAATGATGGTCCTCTTGCACAAGCAAGGAGTCACAATTATCCCGTACTTGGATGATCTCCTGATAAAGGTGAGATCAAGGGAGAAATTACTAGAACAAGTCGCGCTCTCCCTGAAGATTCTACAGCAACATGGTTGGCTCCTAAATTTGCCAAAATCACAGTTGGTTCCGACAACGCGGCTGTCATTCCTGGGCATGATTCTGGACACGGAGTTACAGAGAGTTTTTCTGCCGGTGGAGAAAACTCTGGAAATCCAGAACATGGTAAAATGGATTTTGAAACCGGCGAGGGTGTCGATTAATCAGTGCACTCGGTTGCTGGGTTTCATGCCAGGGTGTTTCAGTGGGACCTGCTGGACAAGTGGTCTGGGTCTCACCTGCTCATGCACCGGAAAATAGTCCTGTCTTCCAGGACCAGAATCTCTCTCCTGTGGTGGCTGCACAGTCCTCACCTTCTAGAGGGACGCAGGTTCGGGATCCAGGATTGGGTCCTGGTAACCACAGATGCAAGTCTCCGGGGATGGGGAGCAGTCACACAGGGGGAAAATTTCCAGGGAAAATAGTCAAGTCAGGAGGCTTGTCTGCACATAAACATTCTGGAATTAAAGGCCATTTACAACGGCCTTTTACAAGCGGAAAACCTTCTTCAAGATCTGCCTGTCTTGATTCAGTCGGACAACATAACAGCAGTGGTGTACATAAACCGCCAGGGCGGAACAAAGAGCAAAGCGGCAATGGCAGAGGCCACAAAAGTTCTCCGCTGGGCGGAAAGACATGTAAGCACTCTGGCGGCAGTCTTCATTCCTGGAGTGGACAACTGGGAAGCAGACTTCCTTAGCCTACATGATCTCCATCCAGGGGAGTGGGGTCTTCATCAAGAGGTCTTTGCAGAAGTGACAAGTCACTGGGGAATTCCTCATGTAGACATGATGGCATCTCGACTCAACAAGAAACTTCGGAGGTATTGTTCTAGGTCAAGGGACCCTCAAGCAACAGCGGTGGATGCCTTGGGGATACTGTGGGTGTTTCTGTCGGTCTACGTGTTCCTGCCGCTTCCACTCATCCCGAAGGTGATAAGGATCATAAGAAGAACAAGAGTTCCGGCGATACTCATTGTCCCAGACTGGCCGAAGAGAGCCTGGTATCCGGATTTGCGGAGGAGTTGCTCATAGGAGATCCGTGGCCTCTTCCTCTATGAGAGGACCTGTTACAGCAAGGTCCGTGCGTGTTCCAGGACTTACCACGGCTGTGTTTGACGGCATGGCGGTTGAACGCCGTATTCTAGCCCGGAAGGGGATTCCCAGTGAAGTTATCCCCACTCTGCTTCAGGCTAGAAAGGAAGTAACGGCGAAGCATTACCACCGTATTTGGAGAGAAAATATGTGTCTTGGTGTGAATCCAAGAAGGCCCCTACGGAGGAATTTAAGCTGGTGCGTTTTCTTTATTTCCTATAAGCTGGTGTGGATGCGGGCCTTAAGCTGGGCTCCATTAAGGTACAAATTTCGGCCTTATCAATATTCTTTCAAAAGGAATTGGCTTCCCTCCCTGAGGTTCAGACTTTCATAAAGGGTGTGCTACATATCCAGCCTCCATTTGTGCCTCCGGTGGCACCGTGGGATCTCAACGTGGTGTTAAGGTTCCTGCAATCTCCTTGGTTTGAACCTTTACGGAAGGTTGAGTTAAAATTCCTCACGTGGAAAGTGGTCATGTTGTTGGCATTGGCGTCCGCAAGGCGAGTATCTGAGTTGGCGCCCTTGTCTCACAAGAGCCCCTATTTGATCTTCCATGAAGATAGAGCGGAGTTGCGGACTCGGCAGCTATTTCTACCAAAGGTGGTTTCAGCTTTTCACATGAACCAACCTATTGTAGTGCCAGTGGCTACTGGAACCCTCGTGGACTCAAAGTCTCTGGATGCTTTGAAATCTATGTAGCCAGAACGGCTCAGATTAGGAAAACGGAGGCTCTGTTTGTCCTATATGCTCCCAATAAGATTGGGACGCCTGCTTCCAAGCAGACTATTGCGCATTGGATCTGTAACACGATTCAACAGGCTCATTCTATGGCTGGATTGCCGTTACCGAAATCGGTTAAGGCCCATTCTACTAGGAAGGTGGGCTCATCTTGGGCACTGCCCGTGGGGTCTCGGCATTACAACTTTGTCAAGCAGCTACTTGGTCAGGTTCAAACACTTTCGCAAAGTTCTACAAGTTTGATACCCTGGCTAATGAGGACCTCTTGTTTGGTCAATCGGTGCTGCAGAGTCATCCGCACTCTCCCGCCCGATCTGAAGCTTTGGTATAATCCCCATGGTCTATGAAGTGTCCCCAGCATCCTCTAGGACGTAAGAGAAAATAGGATTTTAATACCTACCAGTAAATCCTTTTCTCTTACTCCGTAGAGGATGCTGGGCGCCCGTCCCTGTGCGGACTCTATCTGCAGTAGTGGTTGTAGGTTTTGGTTGTGTTACACAATGGTTGTGTTTGATTATAATCAGCCTGTTGCTGATTTTTTGTTCATGCTGTTGACTGGGTTTACTTACAAATGCCATGTTGTACGGCGTGTTTGTGGTGTGAGCTGGTGTGTATCTCACCCTTAGTTTTAAAAATAATAAAAACCCTTTTCCTCAAAATGTCCATCTCCCTGGGCACAGTTCCTATAACTGAGGTCTGGAGGAGGGGCATAGAGGGAGGAGCCAGTTCACACCCAGTAAAAGTCTTTGAGTGTGCCCATGTCTCCTGCGGATCCCGTCTATACCCTATGGTCTATGAAGTGTCCCCAGCATCCTCTACGGACTAAGAGAAAAGGATTTACCGGTAGGTATTAAAATCCTATTTTCTCTACATGCCTCTCTCTCTCCCAATGCCCCACATTTCTCTCCATGCCTCTCTCCCTCTTCATGTCTCCTCTTTCTCCATGCCTCTCCCTCTCCATGCCCCCTCTCTTCATGCCTCCCTCTCTCCCAATGATTCTCTCTCTCTCCACATCTCTCTATCCGTGTCACTATTTCTCCCTTCATGCCCCTCTCTCTTGCCATGCCCCTCTTTCTGCTTATGCCCCCTCTCTCTACACGCCCCCTCTCTCCCCATGCCACCCATCTCTCTCTGTGCTCTACTCTCTTTCCAATTGCCCTCTCTCCATGCCCCAATCTCTCTCTTTCTCTCTATCTCTCCATACCCCCTTCTCTCTATCTCTCTACACCCCACCTCACTCCCCATGCCACTCCTCTCTCCCTATGCCCCTCTATCTCTTTTTCCCCCTCTCTTTCCAGACCCGCTTTCTCTTTTTCTATCTCTCTCCATGCCTCTCTTTTTATTCCCATGCCCCATCTCCTTGTATCCCAATGCCTCCTTTCTCTCTCCCCATGCCTCTCTCTCTCCACCCTTTCCATGCCACTCTCTCTCTCTCCCAGTGCCTCCTCTCTCCCCCTCTCTCTCCATGCCCATCCCTCTCTATATCTGTCCAAATGTCCCCCCTCTCCTCATGTTTCCCCTTTCTCTCTCTTCATGTCCCCCTTCTGTTTTTCCACATGCCCCCTCTCCCTCCATGCTTCTCTCTCTCTCTCTCTCTCTCTCTCTCTCTCTCTCTGTCTCTCTCTCTCTCTCCACATGCCTCTTTCTCCCCCAAAGCCTCTTCCTCTCTCTCCCCATACTCCCCCCATCTCTCTCCCCCTGCCTCCCTCTCTCCATGTTTCCCTTGGCTCTGTATTTGTATGCACACACATGTGGGTTGATCACATATGTGGAACCCCTCCCCCCCTTTAAAATCTTATGTTTGCCTCTGCTGATTGTCAACAATGTTCGCATGTCGTCAACATTTCATCAGTATCGACATGCTCAGTTTCAAATTGTCAATGTTAACATTAGAGATGAGCGGGTTCGGTTCCTCGGAATCCGAACCCGCCCGAACTTCAGTTCTTTTTACACGGGTCCGAGCGACTCGGATCTTCCCGCCTTGCTCGGTTAACCCGAGTGCGCCCGAACGTCATCATCCCGCTGTCGGATTCTCGCGAGGCTCGGATTCTATCGTGAGACTCGGATTCTATATAAGGAGCCGCGCGTCGCCGCCATTTTCACACGTGCATTGAGATTCATAGGGAGAGGACGTGGCTGGCGTCCTCTCCGTTTATAGAGATTCGAGAAGAGAGTGAGACAGAGAGAGACACAGTAGTAATTTTGGGGAGCATTAGGAGGAGTACTACTACTACTAGTACTTGCTGAAGTGATAGAGATAGTGTGACTGTATTATCTGACTTGTGGGGGAGACACTGACAGTGGGGAGCAGTTAGAGTCTGAGAGCAGGACTCAGGACTCAGGAGTACATATAACGTACAGTGCACACTTTTGCTGCCAGAGTGCCACACTGCCATTGTTTGTGACCACACTGACCACCAGTATAATATATATTGTGATTGTCTGCTTAGGACTCAGGAGTACTACTTGCAAGTTGCTGATAGTGTGACCAGTGACCTGACCACCAGTTTAATAATCACCACCAGTTTATGAGTTTAATATATATTATATATATATATATATATAATTGTATATAATATATATATAATATTGTATACCACCTAGCACCTACCCGTGTTTTTTTTTTTTTTTCTTTCTTCTTTATACATACTACTATAGTAGCTTACTGTAGCAGTCTGCGGTGCTGCTGAGCTGACAGTGTCCAGCAGGTCCGTCATCAGTCATTACATAATAAATATATATACCTGTCCGGCTGCAGTACTAGTGATATTATATAATTATATATATATATATATATTGATTTCATCTCATTATCATCCAGTCTATATTATCAGCAGACACAGTACGTTAGTCCACGGCTGTAGCTACCTCTGTGTCGGCACTCGGCAGTCCATCCATAATTGTATACCACCTACCCGTGGTTTTTTTTTTCTTTCTTCTTTATACATACTACTATAGTAGCTTACTGTAGCAGTCTGCGGTGCTGCTGAGCTGACAGTGTCCAGCAGGTCCGTCATCAGTCATTACATAATAAATATATATACCTGTCCGGCTGCAGTACTAGTGATATTATATAATTATATATATATATATATTGATTTCATCTCATTATCATCCAGTCTATATTATCAGCAGACACAGTACGTTAGTCCACGGCTGTAGCTACCTCTGTGTCGGCACTCGGCAGTCCATCCATAATTGTATACCACCTACCCGTGGTTTTTTTTTTTCTTTCTTCTTTATACATACTACTATAGTAGCTTACTGTAGCAATCTGCGGTGCTGCTGAGCTGACAGTGTCCAGCAGGTCCGTCATCAGTCATTACATAACAAATATATATACCTGTCCGGCTGCAGTACTAGTGATATTATATATACATATATATTGATTTCATCTCATTATCATCCAGTCTATATTATCAGCAGACACAGTACGTTAGTCCACGGCTGTAGCTACCTCTGTGTCGGCACTCGGCAGTCTATCCATAATTGTATACCACCTACCCGTGGTTTTTTTTTTTTTCTTCTTTATACATACTACTATAGTAGCTTACTGTAGCAGTCTGCGGTGCTGCTGAGCTGACAGTGCCAAGCAGGTCCGTCATCAGTCATTACATAATAAATATATATACCTGTCCGGCTGCAGTACTAGTGATATTATATATACATATATATTGATTTCATCTCATTATCATCCAGTCTATATTATCAGCAGACACAGTACGTTAGTCCATGGCTGTAGCTACCTCTGTGTCGGCACTCGGCAGTCCATCCATAATTGTATACCACCTACCCGTGGTTTTTTTTTTTTTCTTCTTTATACATACTACTATAGTAGCTTACTGTAGCAGTCTGCGGTGCTGCTGAGCTGACAGTGTCCAGCAGGTCCGTCATCAGTCATTACATAATAAATATATATACCTGTCCGGCTGCAGTACTAGTGATATTATATATACATATATATTGATTTCATCTCATTATCATCCAGTCTATATTATCAGCAGACACAGTACGGTAGTCCACGGCTGTAGCTACCTCTGTGTCGGCACTCGGCAGTCCATCCATAATTGTATACCACCTACCCGTGGGTTTTTTTTTTCTTTCTTCTTTATACATACTACTATAGTAGCTTACTGTAGCAGTCTGCGGTGCTGCTGAGCTGACAGTGTCCAGCAGGTCCGTCATCAGTCATTACATAATAAATATATATACCTGTCCGGCTGCAGTACTAGTGATATTATATATATATATATATTGATTTCTTCTCATTATCATCCAGTCTATATTAGCAGCAGACACAGTACGGTAGTCCACGGCTGTAGCTACCTCTGTGTCGGCAGTCGCTCGTCCATCCATAATTGTATACCACCTACCCGTGGTTTTTTTTTTCTTTCTTCTTTATACATACTACTATAGTAGCTTACTGTAGCAGTCTGCGGTGCTGCTGAGCTGACAGTGTCCAGCAGGTCTGTCATCAGTCATTACATAATAAATATATCTACCTGTCCGGCTGCAGTACTAGTGTGATATTATATATATATATATATATTGATTTCATCTCATTATCATCCAGTCTATGTTAGCAGCAGACACAGTACGGTAGTCCACGGCTGTAGCTACCTCTGTGTCGGCAGTCGCTCGTCCATCCATAATTGTATACCACCTACCCGTGGTTTTTTTTTTCTTTCTTCTTTATACATACTACTATAGTAGCTTACTGTAGCAGTCTGCGGTGCTGCTGAGCTGACAGTGTCCAGCAGGTCCGTCATCAGTCATTACATAATAAATATATCTACCTGTCCGGCTGCAGTACTAGTGTGATATTATATATATATATATATTGATTTCATCTCATTATCATCCAGTCTATATTAGCAGCAGACACAGTACGGTAGTCCACGGCTGTAGCTACCTCTGTGTCGTCAGTCGCTCGTCCATCCATAATTGTATACCACCTACCTGTGGTTTTTTTTTTCTTTCTTCTTTATACATACTACTATAGTAGCTTACTGTAGCAGTCTGCGGTGCTGCTGAGTTGACAGTGTCCAGCAGGTCCGTCATCAGTCATTACATAATAAATATATCTACCTGTCCGGCTGCAGTACTAGTGTGATATTATATATATATATATATATTGATTTCATCTAATTATCATCCAGTCTATATTAGCAGCAGACACAGTATGGTAGTCCACGGCTGTAGCTACCTCTGTGTCGGCAGTCGCTCGTCCATCCATAATTGTATACCACCTACCCGTGTTTTTTTTTTTCTTCTTCTTTATACATACTACTATAGTAGCTTACTGTAGCAGTCTGCGGTGCTGCTGAGCTGACAGTGTCCAGCAGGTCCGTCATCAGTCATTACATAATAAATATATCTACCTGTCCGGCTGCAGTACTAGTGTGATATTATATATATATATATATATATATATATATATTGATTTCATCTCATTATCATCCAGTCTATATTAGCAGCAGACACAGTACGGTAGTCCACGGCTGTAGCTACCTCTGTGTCGGCAGTCGCTCGTCCATCCATAAGTATACTAGTATCCATCCATCTCCATTGTTTACCTGAGGTGCCTTTTAGTTGTGCCTATTAAAATATGGAGAACAAAAATGTTGAGGTTCCAAAATTAGGGAAAGATCAAGATCCACTTCCACCTCGTGCTGAAGCTGCAGCCACTAGTCATGGCCGAGACGATGAAATGCCAGCAACGTCGTCTGCCAAGGCCGATGCCCAATGTCATAGTACAGAGCATGTAAAATCCAAAACACCAAATATCAGTAAAAAAAGGACTCCAAAATCTAAAATAAAATTGTCGGAGGAGAAGCGTAAACTTGCCAATATGCCATTTACCACACGGAGTGGCAAGGAACGGCTGAGGCCCTGGCCTATGTTCATGGCTAGTGGTTCAGCTTCACATGAGGATGGAAGCACTCAGCCTCTCACTAGAAAAATGAAAAGACTCAAGCTGGCAAAAGCACCGCAAAGAACTGTGCGTTCTTCGAAATCACAAATCCACAAGGAGAGTCCAATTGTGTCGGTTGCGATGCCTGACCTTCCCAACACTGGACGTGAAGAGCATGCGCCTTCCACCATTTGCACGCCCCCTGCAAGTGCTGGAAGGAGCACCCGCAGTCCAGTTCCTGATAGTCAGATTGAAGATGTCAGTGTTGAAGTACACCAGGATGAGGAGGATATGGGTGTTGCTGGCGCTGGGGAGGAAATTGACAAGGAGGATTCTGATGGTGAGGTGGTTTGTTTAAGTCAGGCACCCGGGGAGACACCTGTTGTCCGTGGGAGGAATATGGCCGTTGACATGCCTGGTGAAAATACCAAAAAAATCAGCTCTTCGGTGTGGAAGTATTTCAACAGAAATGCGGACAACATTTGTCAAGCCGTGTGTTGCCTTTGTCAAGCTGTAATAAGTAGGGGTAAGGACGTTAACCACCTCGGAACATCCTCCCTTATACGTCACCTGCAGCGCATTCATAATAAGTCAGTGACAAGTTCAAAAACTTTGGGCGACAGCGGAAGCAGTCCACTGACCAGTAAATCCCTTCCTCTTGTAACCAAGCTCACGCAAACCACCCCACCAACTCCCTCAGTGTCAATTTCCTCCTTCCCCAGGAATGCCAATAGTCCTGCAGGCCATGTCACTGGCAATTCTGACGATTCCTCTCCTGCCTGGGATTCCTCCGATGCATCCTTGCGTGTAACGCCTACTGCTGCTGGCGCTGCTGTTGTTGCTGCTGGGAGTCGATGGTCATCCCAGAGGGGAAATCGTAAGACCACTTTCACTACTTCCACCAAGCAATTGACTGTCCAACAGTCCTTTGCGAGGAAGATGAAATATCACAGCAGTCATCCTGCTGCAAAGCGGATAACTGAGGCCTTGGCATCCTGGGTGGTGAGAAACGTGGTTCCGGTATCCATCATTACTGCAGAGCCAACTAGAGACTTGTTGGAGGTACTGTGTCCCCGGTACCAAATACCATCTAGGTTCCATTTCTCTAGGCAGGCGATACCGAAAATGTACACAGACCTCAGAAAAAGAGTCACCAGTGTCCTAAAAAATGCAGCTGTACCCAATGTCCACTTAACCACGGACATGTGGACAAGTGGAGCAGGGCAGGGTCAGGACTATATGACTGTGACAGCCCACTGGGTAGATGTATGGACTCCCGCCGCAAGAACAGCAGCGGCGGCACCAGTAGCAGCATCTCGCAAACGCCAACTCTTTCCTAGGCAGGCTACGCTTTGTATCACCGGTTTCCAGAATACGCACACAGCTGAAAACCTCTTACGGCAACTGAGGAAGATCATCGCGGAATGGCTTACCCCAATTGGACTCTCCTGTGGATTTGTGGCATCGGACAACGCCAGCAATATTGTGTGTGCATTAAATATGGGCAAATTCCAGCACGTCCCATGTTTTGCACATACCTTGAATTTGGTGGTGCAGAATTTTTAAAAAAACGACAGGGGCGTGCAAGAGATGCTGTCGGTGGCCAGAAGAATTGCGGGACACTTTTGGCATACAGGCACCACGTACAGAAGACTGGAGCAACACCAAAAGCGCCTGAACCTGCCCTGCCATCATCTGAAGCAAGAAGTGGTAACGAGGTGGAATTCAACCCTATATATGCTTCAGAGGTTGGAGGAGCAGCAAAAGGCCATTCAAGCCTATACAATTCAGCACGATATAGGAGGTGGAATGCACCTGACTCAAGCGCAGAGGAGAATGATTTCAACGTTGTGCAAGGTTCTGCTGCCCTTTGAACTTGCCACACGTGAAGTCAGTTCAGACACTGCCAGCCTGAGTCAGGTCATTCCCCTCATCAGGCTTTTGCAGAAGAAGCTGGAGACATTGAAGGAGGAGCTAACACGGAGCGATTCCGCTAGGCATGTGGGACTTGTGGATGGAGCCCTTAATTCGCTTAACAAGGATTCACGGGTGGTCAATCTGTTGAAATCAGAGCACTACATTTTGGCCACCGTGCTTGATCCTAGATTTAAAACCTACCTTGGATCTCTCTTTCCGGCAGACACAAGTCTGCTGGGGTTCAAAGACCTGCTGGTGAGAAAATTGTCAAGTCAAGCGGAACGCGACCTGTCAACATCTCCTCCTTCACATTCTCCCGCAACTGGGGGTGCGAGGAAAAGGCTCAGAATTCCGAGCCCACCCGCTGGCGGTGATGCAGGGCAGTCTGGAGCGACTGCTGATGCTGACATCTGGTCCGGACTGAAGGACCTGTCAACGATTACGGACATGTCGTCTACTGTCACTGCATATGATTCTCTCCCCATTGAAAGAATGGTGGAGGATTATATGAGTGACCGCATCCAAGTAGGCACGTCACACAGTCCGTACTTATACTGGCAGGAAAAATAGGCAATTTGGAGGCCCTTGCACAAACTGGCTTTATTCTACCTAAGTTGCCCTCCCACAAGTGTGTACTCCGAAAGAGTGTTTAGTGCCGCCGCTCACCTTGTCAGCAATCGGCGTACGAGGTTACTTCCAGAAAATGTGGAGAAGATGATGTTCATTAAAATGAATTATAATCAATTCCTCCGTGGAGACATTCACCAGCAGCAATTGCCTCCACAAAGTACACAGGGAGCTGAGATGGTGGATTCCAGTGGGGACGAATTGATAATCTGTGAGGAGGGGGATGTACACGGTGATATATCGGAGGATGATGATGAGGTGGACATCTTGCCTCTGTAGAGCCAGTTTGTGCAAGGAGAGATTAATTACTTCTTTTTTGGTGGGGGTCCAAACCAACCCGTCATTTCTGTCACAGTCGTGTGGCAGACCCTGTCACTGAAATGATGGGTTGGTTAAAGTGTGCATGTCCTGTTTATACAACATAAGGGTGGGTGGGAGGGCCCAAGGACAATTCCATCTTGCACCTCTTTTTTCTTTAATTTTTCTTTGCGTCATGTGCAGTTTGGGGAGTGTTTTTTGGAAGGGCCATCCTGCGTGACACTGCAGTGCCACTCCTAGATGGGCTCGGTGTTTGTGTCGGCCACTAGGGTCGCTTATCTTACTCACACAGCTACCTCATTGCGCCTCTTTTTTTCTTTGCGTCATGTGCTGTTTGGGGAGGGTTTTTTGGAAGGGACATCCTGCGTGACACTGCAGTGCCACTCCTAGATGGGCCCGGTGTTTGTGTCGGCCACTAGGGTCGCTTATCTTACTCACACAGCTACCTCATTGCGCCTCTTTTTTTCTTTGCGTCATGTGCTGTTTGGGGAGGGTTTTTTGGAAGGGACATCCTGTGTGACACTGCAGTGCCACTCCTAGATGGGCCCGGTGTTTGTGTCGGCCACTAGGGTCGCTTATCTTACTCACACAGCTACCTCATTGCGCCTCTTTTTTTCTTTGCGTCATGTGCTGTTTGGGGAGGGTTTTTTGGAAGGGACATCCTGCGTGACACTGCAGTGCCACTCCTAGATGGGCCAGGTGTTTCTGTTGGCCACTAGGGTCGCTTATCTTACTCACACAGCTACCTCATTGCGCCTCTTTTTTTCTTTGCGTCATGTGCTGTTTGGGGAGGGTTTTTTGGAAGGGCCATCCTGCGTGACACTGCAGTGCCACTCCTAGATGGGCCAGGTGTTTGTGTCGGCCACTAGGGTCGCTTATCTTACTCACACAGCTACCTCTTTGCGCCTCTTTTTTTCTTTGCGTCATGTGCTGTTTGGGGAGGGTTTTTTGGAAGGGCCATCCTGCGTGACACTGCAGTGCCACTCCTAGATGGGCCAGGTGTTTGTGTCGGCCACTAGGGTCGCTTAGCTTAGTCATCCAGCGACCTCGGTGCAAATTTTAGGACTAAAAATAATATTGTGAGGTGTGAGGTATTCAGAATAGACTGAAAATGAGTGGAAATTATGGTTATTGAGGTTAATAATACTATGGGATCAAAATGACCCCCAAATTCTATGATTTAAGCTGTTTTTTAGTGTTTTTTGAAAAAAACACCCGAATCCAAAACACACCCGAATCCGACAAAAAAAATTCGGTGAGGTTTTGCCAAAACGCGGTCGAACCCAAAACACGGCCGCGGAACCGAACCCAAAACCAAAACACAAAACCCGAAAAATTTCAAGTGCACATCTCTAGTTAACATGCTGGAAATGTTGACAGGATGAATTTCTACATGATAACTGTCTACATACAGAATCCTGTAACACAAATGCATGCACATACTGTACAAATTATTTCAGAGTATATAAACTAGAGGCTGGCACTTTTCGTGTTTTGGTTTTGGTTTTAATTCCACTTTCATTTTTTGGTTTTGCCAAAACCACCATTTCATGTTTTGGTTTTGGATCTGGATGATTTTTGAGCAAAAACATAAAAACAGCTAAAATCACAGAATTTGTGGGTAATTTTGATCCTACAGTATTGATAACCTCAATAACATTCATTTCCACTCATTTCCAGTATATTCTGAACACCTCACATTATTGTTTTTAGGCCAAAAGGTTGCACCGAGGTTGCTATATGACTAAGCCAAGAGACACAAGTGTGCGGCACAAACACCTGGCCCATCTAGGAGTGGCACTGCAGTGTCAGACAGGATGGCACTTTTCAAAAACTAGCCCCCAGACAGCACCTCATGCAAAGATGAAGAAGAGGTGCAGTGAGGTAAGCCAAGTGACACAAACAATTCTCACTGGAATTATACAGAAATATCACTGGAATTATACGGCAATATCACTGGAATTATATGGCAGTACCACTGGACATATACGGCAGTATCACGGGAATTATGTGTAATATTACTGGAATAATACGTCAATAACACAGGAATTATATGTCAGTATCCCGAGAATTATACGGCAATATCACTGTAATTATACGCCAGTATCACGGGAATTATATGGCAATATCACTGGAATTATACGGCAATATCACAGGAATTATACGCCAGTATTCCGAGAATTATACGGCAATATCACAGGAATTATATGCCAGTATCACGGGAATTATATGGTAATATCACTGGAATTATACGGCAATTTCACAGGAATTATATGGCAATATCACTGGAATTATACGTCAGCATCACAGGAATTATACGTAGTGATGTGCACCGGACATTTTTCGGGTTTTGTGTTTTGGTTTTGGATTCGGTTCCACGGCCGTGTTTTGGTTTCGTACGGGTTTTTGCAAAACCTCCCTGAAAATTTTTTGTCGGATTCGGGTGTTTTTACAAAAAACCCTCAAAAACAGCTTAAATCATAGAATTTGGGGGTCATTTTGATCCCATAGTATTATTAACCTCAATAACCATAATTTCCACTCATTTTCAGTCTATTCTGAACACCTCACACCTCACAATATTATTTTTAGTCCTAAAATTTGCACCAAGGTCGCTGGATGGCTTAGCTAAGCGACACAAGTGGCCGACACAAACACCTGGCCCATCTAGGAGTGGCACTGCAGTGTCAGGCAGGATGGCACTTCAAAAAAATAGTCCCCAAACAGCACATGATGCAAAGAAAAAAAGAGGCGCACCAAGGTCGCTGTGTGACTAAGCTAAGCGACACAAGTGGCCTACACAAACACCTGGCCCATCTAGGAGTGGCACTGCAGTGTCAGGCAGGATGGCACTTCAAAAAAATTGTCGCCAAACAGCACATGATGCAAAGAAAAAAAGAGGCGCACCAAGGTCGCGGTGTGACTAAGCTAAGCGACACAAGTGGCCGACACAAACACCTGGCCCATCTAGGAGTGGCACTGCAGTGTCAGGCAGGATGGCACTTCAAAAAAATTGTCCCCAAATAGCACATGATGCAAAGAAAAATGAAAGAAAAAAGAGGTGCAAGATGGAATTGTCCTTGGGCACTCCCACCCACCCTTATGTTGTATAAACAGGACATGCACACTTTAACGAACCCATCATTTCAGCGACAGGGTCTGCCACATGACTGTGACTGAAATGACTGGTTGGTTTGGGCCCCCACCAAAAAAAGAAGCAATCAATCTCTCCTTGCACAAACTGGCTCTACAGAGGCAAGATGTCCACCTCATCATCATCCTCCGATTTCTCACCCCTTTCACTGTGTACATCCCCCTCCTCACAGATTATTAATTCATCCCCACTGGAATCCACCATCTCAGGTCCCTGTGTACTTTGTGGAGGCAATTGCTGCTGGTGAATGTCTCCACGGAGGAATTGATTATAATTCATTTTGATGAACATCATCTTCTCCACATTTTCTGGAAGTAACCTCGTACGCCGATTGCTGACAAGGTGAGCGGCTGCACTAAACACTCTTTCGGAGTACACACTGGAGGGAGGGCAACTTATGTAGAATAAAGCCAGTTTGTGCAAGGGCCTCCAAATTGCCTATTTTTCCTGCCAGTATACGTACGGACTGTCTGACGTGCCTACTTGGATGCGGTCACTCATATAATCCTCCACCATTCTTTCAATGGTGAGAGAATCATATGAAGTGACAGTAGACGACATGTCAGTAATCGTTGGCAGGTCCTTCAGTCCGGACCAGATGTCAGTACTCGCTCCAGACTGCCCTGCATCACCGCCAGCTTGTGGGCTCGGAATTCTTAGCCTTTTCCTCGCACCCCCAGTTGCGGGAGAATGTGAAGGAGGAGATGTTGACGGGTCACGTTCCGCTTGACTTGACAATTTTCTCACCAGCAGGTCTTTGAACCTCTGCAGACTTGTGTCTGCCGGAAAGAGAGATACAACGTAGGTTTTAAATCTAGGATCGAGCACGGTGGCCAAAATGTAGTGCTCTGATTTCAACAAATTGACCACCCGTGAATCCTGGTTAAACGAATTAAGGGCTCCATCCACAAGTCCCACAAGCCTAGCGGAATCGCTCTGTTTTAGCTCCTTCTTCAATGTCTCCAGCTTCTTCTGCAAAAGCCTGATGAGGGGAATGACCTGACTCAGGCTGGCAGTGTCTGAACTGACTTCACGTTTGGCAAGTTCAAAGGGTTGCAGAACCTTGCACAACGTTGAAATCATTCTCCACTGCACTTGAGTCAGGTGCATTCCCCCTCCTTTGCCTATATCGTGGCCAGATGTATAGGCTTGAATGGCCTTTTGCTGCTCCTCCATCCTCTGAAGCATATAGAGGGTTGAATTCCACGTTACCACCTCTTGCTTCAGATGATGGCAGGGCAGGTTCAGGATTGTTTGGTGGTGCTCCATTCTTCTGTACGCGGTGGCTGAATGCCGAAAGTGGCCCGCAATTCTTCGGGCCACCGACAGCATCTCTTGCACGCCCCTGTCATTTTTTAAATAATTCTGCACCACCAAATTCAATGTATGTGCAAACATGGGACGTGCTGGAATTTGCCCAGATGTAATGCACGCACAATATTGCTGGCGTTGTCCGATGTCACAAATCCCCAGGAGAGTCCAATTGGGGTAAGCCATTCTGCGATGATCTTCCTCAGTTTCCGTAAGAGGTTGTCAGCTGTGTGCCTCTTCTGGAAAGCGGAGATACAAAGCGTAGCCTGCCTAGGAACGAGTTGGCGTTTGCGAGATGCTGCTACTGGTGCCGCCGCTGCTGTTCTTACTGCGGGAGGCAATACATCTACCCAGTGGGCTGTCACAGTCATATAGTCCTGAGTCTGCCCTGCTCCACTTGTCCACATGTCCGTAGTTAAGTGGACATTGGGTACAACTGCATTTTTTAGGACACTGGTAAGTCTTTTTCTGAGGTCTGTGTACATTTTCGGTATCGCCTGCCTAGAGAAATGGAACCTAGATGGTATTTGGTACCGGGGACACAGTACCTCAATCAAGTCTCTAGTTGCCTGTGAATTAACGGTGGATAACGGAACCACGTTTCTCACCGCCCAGGCTGCCAAGGCCTGAGTTATCTGCTTTGCAGCAGGATGACTGCTGTGATATTTCATCTTCCTCGCAAAGGACTGTTGGACAGTCAATTGCTTACTGGAAATAGTACAAGTGGTCTTCCGACTTCCCCTCTGGGATGACGATCGACTCCCAGCAGCTACAAAAGCAGCGCCAGCAGCAGTAGGCGTTACACTCAAGGATGCATCAGAGGAATCCCAGGCAGGAGAGGACTCGTCAGACTTGCCAGTGACATGGCCTGCAGGACTATTGGCTTTCCTGGGTAAGGAGGAAATTGACACTGAGGGAGTTGGTGGTGTGGTTTGCAGGAGCTTGGTTACAAGAGGAAGGGATTTAGTGGTCAGTGGACTGCTTCCGCTGTCACCCAAAGTTTTTGAACTTCTCACTGACTTATGATGAATGCGCTGCAGGTGACGTATAAGGGAGGATGTTCCGAGGTGGTTAACGTCCTTACCCCTACTTATTACAGCTTGACAAAGGCAACACACGGTTTGACACCTGTTGTCCGCATTTGTGTTGAAATAATTCCACACCGAAGAGCTGAATTTTTTTGTATTTTGACCAGGCATGTCAATGGCCATATTCGTCCCACGGACAACAGGTGTCTCCCCGGGTGCCTGACTTAAACAAACCACCTCACCATCAGAATCCTCCTTGTCAATTTCCTCCCCAGCGCCAGCAACACCCATATCCTCATCCTGGTGTACTTCAACAGTGACATCTTCAATTTGACTTTCAGGAACTGGACTGCGGGTGCTCCTTCCAGCACTTGCAGGGGGCGTGCAAATGGTGGAAGGCGCAAGCTCTTCCCGTCCAGTGTTGGGAAGGTCAGGCATCGCAACCGACACAATTGGACTCTCCTTGGGTATTTGTGATTTAGAAGAACGCACAGTTCTTTGCTGTGCTTTTGCCAGCTTAAGTCTTTTCATTTTTCTAGCGAGAGGATGAGTGCTTCCATCCTCATGTGAAGCTGAACCACTAGCCTTGAACATAGGCCAGGGCCTCAGCCGTTCCTTGCCACTCCGTGTCGTAAATGGCATATTGGCAAGTTTACGCTTCTCCTCAGACGCTTTTAATTTTGATTTTTGGGTCATTTTACTGAACTTTTGTTTTTTGTATTTTACATGCTCTCTACTATGACATTGGGCATCGGCCTTGGCAGACAACGTTGATGGCATTTCATTGTCTCGGCCATGACTAGTAGCAGCAGCTTCAGCACGAGGTGGAAGTGGATCTTGATCTTTCCCTATTTTAACCTCCACATTTTTGTTCTCCATTTTTTAATGTGTGGAATTATATGCCAGTAACTATCAATAGCAATGGCCTACTACTATATATACTGCGCACAACTGAAATGCACCACAGGTATGGATGGATAGTATACTTGACGACACAGAGGTAGGTAGAGTAGTGGCCTTCCGTACCGTACTGCTATATATACTGGTGGTCACTGTCAGCAATCTGCAAAACTAAAATGCACCACAGGTATAGAATGTAGATGGATAGTATACTTAATGACGACACAGAGGTAGGTACAGCAGTGGCCTTCCGTACTGCTATATATAGTATACTGGTGGTCACTGTGTCAGCAAACTGCAAAACTAAAATGCACCACAGGTATAGAATGTAGATGGATAGTATACTTAATGACGACACAGAGGTAGGTACAGCAGTGGCCTTCCGTACCGTACTGCTATATATAGTATACTGGTGGTCACTGTGTCAGCAAACTGCAAACCTAAAATGCACCACAGGTATAGAATGTAGATGGATAGTATGCTTAATGATGACACAGAGGTAGGTACAGCAGTGGCCTTCCGTACCGTACTGCTATATATAGTACTGGTGGTCACTGTGTCAGCAAACTGCAAAACTAAAATGCACCACAGGTATAGAATGTAGATGGATAGTATACTTAATGACGACACAGAGGTAGGTACAGCAGTGGCCTTCCGTACCGTACTGCTATATATACTGGTGGTCACTGTGTCAGCAAACTGCACAACTGACATGCACCACAGGTATAGAATCTAGATTGATAGTATACTTAATGACGACACAGAGGTAGGTACAGCAGTGGCCTGCTGTACCATAATGCTATATATTATATACTGGTGGTCACTGGTCAGCAAAACTCTGCACTGTACTCCTCCTATATAATATTATACTGGTGGTCCCCAGTCCCCACAATAAAGCAGCACACTGAGCACAGATATGGAGTGTTTTTCAGGCAGACAACGTATACTGGTGGTCACTGTCAGCAAAACTCTGCACTGTACTCCTGCTATATAATACAGCTGTTCCCCAGTCCCCACAATTAAGCAGTGTGAGCACAGATATATGCAGCACACTGTGAGCACAGATATGGAGCGTTTTTTTCAGGAACGGATAACTGGTGGTCACTGATCAGCAAAACTCTGCACTGTACTCCTCCTATATACAGCTGCTCCCCAGCCCTCCCCACAATTAAGCAATAGTGCACAGCACAATCAAGTTCAACAATAACGGAGAGGACGCCAGCCACGTCCTCTCCCTAACATTTCCAATGCACGAGTGAAAATGGCGGCGACGCACGGCTGCTTATATAGAATCCGAATCTCACCAGAATCCGACAGCGGGATGATGACGTTCGGGCGCACTCAGGTTACCCGAGCCATACAGGAGAATTTCCGAGGAACCGAACCCGCTCATCACTACTGTCACTGCATATGATTCTCTCACCAAGTAGGCACATCAGACAGTCCGTACGTATACTGGCAGGAAAAAGAGGCAATTTGGAGGCCCTTGCAGAAACTGGCTTTATTTTACCTAAGTTGCCCACCCACCAGTTTGTAAGTTGCCCACCCTCCAGTTTGTACTCCGAAAGAGTGTTTAGTGCAGCCGCTCACCTTGTCAGCAATCGGCTTACAAGGTTACTTCCAGAAAATGTGGAGAAGATGATGTTCATCAAAATTAATTATAATCAATTCCTCCGTGGAGACATTCACCAGCAATTGCCTCCAGAAAGTACACAGGGACCTGAGATGGTTGATTCCAGTGGGGACGAATTAATAATCTGTGAGGAGGGGGATGTACACAGTGAAAGGGGCGAGGAATCGGACGATGAGGAGGAGGTGGACATCTTGCCTCTGTAGAGCCAGTTTGTGCAAGGAGAGATTGATTGCTTCTTTTTTGGTGGGGGCCCAAACCAACCAGTCATTTCAGTCACAGTTGTGTGACAGACCCTGTCGCTTAAATGATGGGTTTGTTAAAGTGTGCATGTCCTGTTTATACAACATAATGGTGGGTAGGAGTGCCCAAGGACAATTCCATCTTGCACCTCTTTTTTCTTTCATTTTTCTAGATGGGCCAGGTGTTTGTGTCGGCCACTTGGGTCGCTTAGCTTAGTCACACAGCTACCTCATTGAGCCTCTTTTTTTCTTTGCATCATGTGCTGTTTGGGGACTATTTTTTTGAAGTGCCATCCTGAATGACACTGCAGTGCCACTCCTAGATGGGCCAGGTGTTTGTGTCGGCCACTTGCGTCGCTTAGCTTAGTCACACAGCTACCTCATTGCGCCTCTTTTTTCTTTGCATCATGTGCTGTTTGGGGACTATTTTTTGAAGTGCCATCCTGTCTGACACTGCAGTGCCACTCCTAGATGGGCCAGGTGTTTGTGTCGGCCACTTGGGTCGCTTAGCTTAGTCATCCAGCGACCTCGGTGCAAATTTTAGGACTAAAAATAATATTGTGAGGTGTGAGGTGTTCAGAATAGACTGAAAATGAGTGGAAATTATGGTTATTGAGGTTAATAATACTATGGGATCAAAATGACCCCCAAATTCTATGATTTAAGCTGTTTTTGAGGGGTTTTTGTAAAAAAACACCCAAATCCAAAACACACCCGAATCCGACAATAAATTTTCAGGGAGGTTTTGCCAAAACGCGTCCGAATCCAAAACACGGCCTCGGAACCGAATCCAAAACCAAAACACAAAACCCGAAAAATGTCCGGTGCACATCACTAATTATAACAGGAAAATACAGAACTCCCAGTAGCCCTGACACAGTGGGAGGAGCCGTCATTCTGCCAAGCACCATGGTCTTGTTGCTTTGTGGCACATTATAATTGTGGTAATGGCAAAATGTGTGGCAGGTGGTACTGCGTACCTGCTGCCGAATTCTTAAGGGTTCTCCGTACCCGAGCGTACCCGCATACTTGCACCACTGGAAAGGGGTGCTCTGCTGTGTAAGTGCAGGCTGGGTGCTCTGTCTGCTGTATCTGAAAAAGGGGTCCTCTGTCTGCTGTATCTGAAAACATGGGTGCTCTGTCTGCTGTATCTTAAAAGGGTGTTCTGCTGTGTAAGTCCAGGCAGGGTGCTCTGTCTGTCTGCTGTATCTGAAAAAGGGGCGCTCTGTCTGCTGTATCTGAAAGGGGTGCTCTGTCTGCTGTATCTAAAAAAAATGGTGCTCTGTCTGCTGTATCTGAAAGGGGTGATATGTGTGTATATCCAGGGGCTCCTCCCCAGTGTAAAATCAAAATAATAAAATTTGTGTTTGTGCTGTACCCCAGTGTGCTATACAATTTTTATTTTGTTTTCATAAGTACTGTGACACTGCCGGTCAGACCACAGTATCTTAATTCCTACTCATACACGTAATGTGAAACACTGTTGGTGAAGGTTAACCGCAGTGTTTGATCACTATTTCTGACGCACGCGCGTATTGTGTGACGCTGTAGGTGAAGGTGGTTCCACAGTAATATATTTTATTTCCTACTCATATACGAATTGTGCGACACTGTTGGTGAAATAAAACTGCAGTGTTCGATTACTATTCCTAGTGGGTCAGATGGCCCAAGGACAATTCCTTCTTGCACCTCTTTTCTTTGCATTATGTGCTGTTTGGAGCATTGCTGACTGTCTACTTGTGTAGACAACAAACATTTGTATAGTTTATTAAACTGCCACCCTGTCTGCCACTACAGTGCCATTCTGTTTCCTAGATGTGCCATGTTGGAAGTTTAAGTGCATGTTTGTGCCGCCCACTGCTGTCGCTTAGCTTAGTCATCCAGCAACCTCGGTGCAACCGTTTGGCCTAAACTGGATGAAAACAATATTGTGAGCTGTGCGGTGGTCAAAAATGACTGGAAATGAGAAAAATGTATTTTATTGAGGTTAATAATACTGTAGGAACAAAAACAGTCTCAAATTCTGTGATTTTAGCTGTTCTACAGATCCAAAACAAATACAGATCCAAAACTCGCAAGGGAGGTTTTGGCAAAACAAATAAAGATCCAAAACATGAAGGAGATACAGATCCAAAAAAAGAACCCAAAACTCAGGGTTTGGGCCGGCGCACATCCCTAATATAAAATAATTTGATGGTGGTGGCGTAAAGTAATATTAAAATAATTACATTGTTGACAGGGGAGTGGGATTCAGCAGCAGAACAAAGCTGTGCAGAGCGAGGCATGTGCCATGGAGACCGTGACAGGCATGGTATAGGGGGGTGCCCCAGGCAGGGCCATGTAGTATGGCTGGCTGCTGACTATAACAAAAAAAAAACTAGTTCGGCTGGAGCAGAAGAGAGAGGTCCCTCTCCTTGCAGACTTCAGCAGCAGGTGTCTTCTGTCTTCACCTGGGAGATGTGGCCTTTAAGCTCTTTTGCATGGCTACTACCCAGCTAGGACTTTCACAGTGTCGTCTTGAATCTTAACCTGGGGCGGCAGCCTTTAAGATCTTTTGCATGACTACCCACCATCATCAATTTCCATGGTGTCTTCTGTCTCCACCTGGGGGGCGGCAGCATTTAAGCTCTTTTGCATGGCTGCTGCCCAGCCAGTAATTCCATGGCATCTTCTTTAATCTGCACCTGGGGGGCGATGACCTTTAAGCACTTTACGTGGCCACTGCCCATCCAGGACTTCTATGGCATTTTCTTTAATCCTCATCTGTGGGGCGGTAGCTTTAAAGCTCTTTTGCACGGCTGCCCTCCATTCAGGACTTTCATGTCATCTTCTATCTTCACCTGGCGGGTGGCAGCCTTTAAGATCTTTTGCATGGCCGCTGCCAATCCTGGACCTCCACGGCGTCTTGTTTAGTCTTCATCTGGGGATTACGGCCCTTAAGATCTTTTGAATGGCTGCCGTCCATCCAGAACTTCCACAGCATCTTCTTTAATCTTCACCTGGGGACGGCAACCTTTAAGCTCTTTTGCATAGCTGCCTCCCATCAAGGACTTCCATGGCATCATCTGTCTCCACCTTGGAGGGTGGCAGCCTTTAAGTTTTTTTGCATGGCCGCTGTCCAGCCAGGACTTTCACCATCGGACTGCCTCTGCAGCAGCGCCATTTATGAAAATCCAAGATGACCACAGCAAGCCTATCATCATGGAAGTCCTGGATGATCAGTAGCCATGCAAAAGAGCTTATACCTCTAGGGGTATTTATGCCTCTAGGGGGAGGTTGTAAAAAAATAGGGGCATTTACACTGGGGGGTTTATAAAATAGGGTCTCGTTTACTATTAAGGGGGTGGGACACTTTAATAAGGATCTAAGCCACTTGGTGGTCTATTGCCAATGGTGGGTTGAAGGTAAGTTTATAATTGTGTGAGACATCAACAAGGCATATTTTTTTAATACAATATTTCAAAAAAACTTTCTACATTTTCTTAAATAATAAAAAAGACAATTTCTGACCAGTCTTGGGGGGAAAATGTGTCAGGTACTATAAGTGGTTTGTCTGTATTCATTGATGTATGATTATTGGCTCCTACAGTATATAAAATTTTACAAAAGCACAAGCTGAAATGACAACTTCCATACCCTGTTTAATAATAATAATAATAATAATAATAATAATAATAATAATAATAATAATAATAATAATAATAATACTGAGGGGCTTCTCAATATTGTAATAATAATAGTCATTATGATAAACAAAAAACCCCATAAAATCTACATATTGTAAGTGCTACCTCTGCACAAATCATTTATACAATATTAGAATAAAGAAAGGCTACATGAGCATAATTAAGATATTCAAGGTCCTCTCTGTTGTAGATATTTCCATGGAAATGTTTTTTTTAGCACAAGAGCAGTTAGAATAGAAGCATTATGAAATAAAATATAATGTGTATTCTGATGTGCCTGCATTGCTTTACTATTGACTGTAGGTCAAGCTCTGTGAATACAGTAATTGGCACATAGGCATTTGTTATACTGAAGATATCTCTGACGGAGGTGTTATTACTGTTTTATGTGCATAGCTTATACATGTATATGTGTCTGTCTCATCACTCTTGATTTCTCTCCATAGCTTGGATCTTCTTGCCTTTGGAGTAAAGCTAGTATTACAGTTAAGAGTTGGTTCTCTTAAATGTACTTGTGAACATGCTTGTAATATAGATGTACTGTAGCAAGCATTAAAATAGCACCTGGCACATCATGCTGTCATTCATATAATACTTTATGGCCCTTTAAGGAATGATAAAGAACTCCTTTATCTAGCAAAGCAGGTATCATAAATGAAAAAGCTTATTGCAATACGTTCATAATCCTCAAGAAACAATACTGCAGCGTAAATCTTGCCGTACATATTACAAGGTCAGAGTTTGGCTGGATTAACAATTTGTGTTAATATTAAATGAGAAGAATTTAAATAAATTTTGGAAGATGGCAATAGAACTTCAAAGCACAAACCTAAAGCATTATATACTCTAACAGCTAAGCCGATAAAATTCAAAACTGCCTTATCCAGTGTTATTTGGATAGTATTACCAAAGCACATAATGTTCTCACCGCTATCCTTCTGAGAAGTGTAATTATGTACGACCTTGAATAACAGATACAAAACAAATAAGATTATACTATGTACATGTAAACAAGTAAATATTACTTAAAACGAGAATATATTGTGAAAGTACCTCATGTATCAAAGCAATGCAATTATAGACATGGTGAATATTTAATTATAAGCTTACTGTTAACTCATAATGGGTATCTGGGCAAATGATCAACAGTTACCATGTCGTTTTTCATAAAGTCAACACCACAATGTCGACTTCAGAACACCAACATTGTTCAAACTGTCAGCAGGCACCAGGTCAACATCATCATCTGAATTGTCGCTATGTGAATTGTCAGGTTAGGATTATGCACTGCCCGGGAAGGTTTTGGTTAAGCTGCAGCGAGAGGGTAAGGAAAATTAGAGTTAGGGATTAGGTTAGGTACAGGGGGAGAAATACTCACTGGAACACTGCAGTGTCACAGGTCTGGGCCTTAAGTGACTGAGCACCATACCAAGAAAGTGGAAGAATACCCTGGAGCCGCAGCTGCCGTTGGGAGAAGGTAAGAGACCACTAGACCACCAGGGACAGATTATCAGCAATACATCATGCTGATGTATTACCCAGGACACTGTTGTGTTCCAGGTTGAACTGTCACACTGTCACTGTCACAGTACAACCCTGTCAATATTCTCGTGTAAACCTGATGACTGTCGACAAGTCATACCACACCTCTCGTAATTTACCTCATCAATAAAATACACTGAATTGCTATATGTGAAGTATTAAGATCAATTACCTTTTTACTGTATACATGAAGCTAGCCACCAGATTGTTGGAGCATAGCAGCAGCTGCAGACTACAGAGTGTTACCTTAGATGCTGTACAGGAGGTATTGACGTTGATACCTGTTTCCTAAGCTACGATAGTGTATTGTAGACATTTGTTTGAAATTTTCCATGTTATGATTTTTTTCATGTAGTGGTCATAGCAACGTTTAACCCACAATCTTCCATCTGTGTAGATGCTTGAACAAAAAAGTTTATTTCACAACAGGTACTGAGCTCAGACACAAAACACAACATGTTTCAATAAAAACAGTAACTATCTTGCAACACCACAAGGATGAGCTGTAAATTCCTATCTTGGAAGAGTGTATTATGATGAATAGTAGGCAGGTGATAGCCAGAACCAAACCAGATGAACACATATATCATCCCAATACAACACAGGAAAAGGTGAGTCAAAGCACATACAGACAAAATAATTGCATTCACTGTATGTGTGCACAGATGCCTAGGGCACAGACTTCGAAAAGCATATAGTAACTTCTAAAGCAGGTCTTGACAAAGAATCTCATACTGTCAGCTTGCCAAGCAATTATGAAGTTAGAATGTTGTATAAAACCTGAAGCCATAAGAACAACAATTCCTTAAATAAGTAAGAGCAGAGCCCAAAACCACTTCATCCCATTCACAATGAGGCAACAATTACACCGTGACTTTTATAAATGACTACTCAAGGTATGCAGTCACATAACTAATGAAGAACAAATATGAAGTATTGGACAAATTAAAAAAAACTGTAAAAATGGCAATTAGGAAGTTTGAGCGAAATCCATTCACATTTGGAGGTGACAGTAAAAGTGAATATACTGGATATAAAATAACTTAAGACAATACAGCATAGAGCATCAAAAGACAGTTCCATATACTCTACACCAGAGCAAAATGGGGGAGCTGAAAGAAAGAAAAGAGCCCTGAATGAAATGATTGCATGCAGTAACATGTTGGTATCCTACATGCACTTACATGGCCCAGCAACCAGTGTTCTTCTACAGCTGTCCTGACTTCCCTCTCTCTAGTTTCTTATTCTGACTTCCCAGAATTCTACTTACTACCAGCTACTGATGTGTCCTCATACATCTAGCATCAGTACGCCAAGCAGCGGGAGATGCCCGGCTTGAGTGAGCCTGCAGGTCCTGTGTAATTCTGCTAGCATTGTGAATCTTCTTTTATGAAAATGCATCACAGATGCAATGCAATGTGGCTGGGATGTACGAGGAGACTGTGCTGATTAATTTGATATGTTATACTTGTATATATGTGTGCGACTGAATGTGTTTATGAAGAAAAATGGAACCTCACATGGAAAAAGCTGCAGCCACTGCATCGTAACACTTCATATACAGATTCAGAGACTCAGTCGCGCACATATACATATATAAGTGTTGCAAAGCAACACCAGCAGAGTTTAACAGGACCTGGTGTGCAAGAGGGTCTGTATGGCGCAACTGCAGCAAAGATGAATGAGGACACATCTGTAGTACATCAAATGACTGGTTAAAGGGACACAATATATGGATCTGTTGCAGCATAGAATAAGCCTCATTACTGGGATCTATGTTGAATACCTGGGGTCCATTAGACCTTGCCTCTCTGCTCAGCCTATAAGAAGTGTAACAGAACACTCTGTTCATGTATTGTACTGATATAATGCAAATCAAAGACCAACTTATCTTAGATCATCAGACTGCTCTTACATTTTGCTCTAATCTCCTGTACTATAGGCGTTATTAATGTTTGTAAGTACAGAATAAAAAGCAAATAAACATCAAAATAGAAACATAGAATTTGATGGCACATAAGAACCACTTGGCCCATCCAGTCTGCCCATTTTTAACCCTATTTGATCCTTATTTCTTTGTAAGGATATCCTATCCAATTACATCCCCATTGTACAGTGCACACACATCCTCACATGCTTTCTCTTTCTTCACAATTGCCGTGTGACCATTCATACAGACCATCAAGAACCTTTTCAATCTGGTTAACAATTATGCAATAGACTAAGATGTTCTACCTGTTCATCGCACAGGAGTATCTGTGTTTCACGGCTGTAAATATAAATGAGTGTTAAACATTTGGTAAATCTATAGAGACGTAAATCTGAGATGTCTTAATGTAAGTAAATACAGTATTAATCTGGGATGCAGTCAGTTTACCTACAATCAAAATCCAGACGGTCAAAATACCGACAACCATTGACCGATGGTCAAAATACTGACAAGGTCAAAATACCGACATGGTCAAAATACTGACATTAAAAATGTCAACTCGGTCAACATACCGACATTTAAAATGCCGATAGATCAAAAAAATCGGCATGAGTTTTTCACGATTTTTTCATTAAAACCGACTTGTTCATACTTTACCATCCCAGTGGACGTGGAGGGGGAATACAATATCGTGCTAAGCGCAGCGAGGCACCATGCCTGAAGCATGGCAAGTGTAGCGAGCCATGCGAGGGGATGCAGTACACTTATTCGCTGTCCGTGTCGACCTATGTCGACATACACACCCAAAGAATTTGAAAAACTCATGTCGACATTTTGACCTATCAACATTTTAAATGCCGGTATTTTGACCCTGTCAACATTTTAAATGTATGTATTTTGACCATGTTGGTATTTTGACATTGTCGGTATTTTGACCGTCAGTCAAAGGTATAGGCTGCGAGAATCTAGTGCCCGTACCTACCAAGTGCTGCCAGCTCTCCCATTTCAGCAGCGGGAGCATCGCTCCCACATTGACTGCGGCTGGGTAACGGGAGCGTGTGTATCTATGCTCCCGCTGCAATACGCTATGCTGGACCACACATCATGCGATGCAAACACATCCCGGCAAGGCTGCAAGAGGACACATGTGCAGTAAAACTATAACAAATAAGCTAAAATGGTGCATGAGAAAATGTGATCACAAAAAGATGAATTAAAAAATGAATCTAAGAAACAAAAAATTACCATAAAAGTAATGTATGTGCTTTACAACAGTTGTTTTGGTAAGTGCCTCATCTTTAAAAGCAAAGTACACAACATAAAAACATCTTCAAAATTCACCCCTGATAGCAGGTAAAGGATACTGGATGATAGTGATAATACTTACAGTGTAGCTTGTTTTGTAAAAGAGTTTCATAAGGGTGGTCTTCTGTATGCCGAATGTCGGGATCCCGGCGCACAGTATACCGGCGCCGGAATCCCGACACCCGGCATACGACAACTATTCTCCCTCGTGGGAGTCCACGACCCCCCTGGAGGGAGAATAACATAGTGTGGCGCGCGTAGCCGCCACCGTGCCCACAGCATGGTGAGCGCAGCGAGCCCGCAAGGGACTCCTTTGCGCTCGCCACGCTGTCGGTGTGCCGGCGGTCGGGCTCCCGGCGCCGGTATGCTGGTCGCCGGGAGCCCGAGCGCCGGCATACCATACTACACCCTTTCATAAAAGTATCCAGAAAGATGGTGCAGATGTTCAGTAGGGGGTCATTATATTAGAGAGATGAAGCTGAAGTGAGAGCTTGATTGGATAGCATCAAAATAATATATGCCACTTTAGCTTTGTCGGAGGAAAACCTCTGTATGAGTTTGGATTCAGTTGGAGAATGATTCAAGAACCCTCTCTACAATTTGGGATTCCAGTCACATTCAGGAGGTTTAGAGGTGGTAAGCAGGGAGGATGTAGGAACAGGGCCTGATTCATGTTTGTAAGTAAAACAAAAAAGCAAGCAACTGGGCAAAACCATGTAGCACTGCTGATGGGATGGATGTAACATGTGAAGAGAGATCTAGAAACTTTCAAATATATCAAGGGTTTTAACAAGGTCCAAGAAGGAAACAGTCTTCAAAGGAAGAGAAGTATTAGAATACGAGGACATACACTGAACCTGGAGGGAGGGAGGGTCACTGGAAATTTGTGGAAAAATTACTTCACAGAAAGGGTAGTGGATAAGTGGAATAGACCAGGTAGCATACCGAAAGTTTAACATTAATGTGATAGCTATTTTTATGGTAATTATTTTGAACAATAGAGTAGGACCTGCAGTATAGTGGGGTTCCTTGTCAGGGGCTGCAGGCTTAAATGCATTAATCAACACATAAACTAAAGCTCCACTGTTTACTATTGTTAGGTAATATAGTGAGTGCAGAGGCCCTGTTAATAAATTTTTGAATTACTCTGTTTTATTAATCATTTATACAGTGATTGGTGGTGTTTAATAATATCCCCTTATGTATAGCGCCCTCTGATCTTGTTTTATATATATATATATATATATAAAAAATAGGAGTAAAGCGCCACGTGTGAGGGAAAACAACACCTGGAAATAAAATATATATTTATATGTAAAAAACACTCCCTTGTAAATAATAGGGTGTCAGCCGTCCCCTAAAAAGTTTTACAGCATTGGTAAGATGCTGTATAAAATTAAGATGAGTATGGGTAGATAGGGGTACTGGCGACCAGCTGGTGTTTTTATATACCAAAATATTTAGCGGACTAAGGTAATATGTATAAAGGACTGGATTAAGAAAAAAACTCCTTTTTTTTAGGTAAAAGAGAAATAACAATTTATTTTATCAATCATAAAAAATATTTTACACTTGCTTTCTAAAAGATATATATAAAACCGATTCCTCTACAAATATAAAAAAATGTATTAAAACGGATTATATAGTAAAAAGCAGTTATATAAAAATATATTAAGACATAAAATGGAAAAAGAATTTTTTTGAATTAGTAGTTATTAAAAAACAGCTTAACTTAGGATGGAGGGTCATACAGGAGATACCAACGCGTTTCGTCTATCTGACTTCATCAAGGGGTAGTGACTGAATGATCCCAGTGAGCTTAAATACCCACTGATAAGGAGTTACTAACTGTGACATCACTTCCTGTCAATTAGTATTGAGAAGGTGTATCATACATACAATTCACATTTATAGCATAAAAAACAAAGATGGAGCAGTGTTAAATAAGACATGGAGAGGCTTCCCATGGTTTTATATCGAAAAAACGAGTAGTATAACTTATTTTAAACAATTTTATGTATAGTTTGTATTGGGAATGCGCACTTCCGCCCCACTTCCGGTTTCGGCGGCTCTGGAGTGCGCATGTGCAGACGCCCCACTTCCGGTTTCGCGGACATGAATTCTCCATATGTATTGCTCAGTGACATGAAATAAAGGGAAATAAATTATCATTAGCATCGATATTAATGATAATTTATTTCCCTTTATTTCATGTCACTGAGCAATACATATGGAGAATTCATGTCCGCCTATAGGGACTCCGCTAAAATGGCTGCCGCTCAAGCATTGAACTCTCCCAAACATCCACAGAACAAGAAGAAACATCATGTGATTCCGGACATGCATACCGGAAGTGGGGACTAAAACCATCCGAACTGCAAGGACGGAAGTGGGGCATGAAGCCCTGAACACCTCCTTTCAATGAGACGCGAAACCGGAAGTGGGGCGTCTGCACATGCGCACTCCAGAGCCGCCGAAACCGGAAGTGGGGCGGAAGTGCGCATTCCCAATACAAACTATACATAAAATTGTTTAAAATAAGTTATACTACTCGTTTTTTCGATATAAAACCATGGGAAGCCTCTCCATGTCTTATTTAACACTGCTCCATCTTTGTTTTTTATGCTATAAATGTGAATTGTATGTATGATACACCTTCTCAATACTAATTGACAGGAAGTGATGTCACAGTTAGTAACTCCTTATCAGTGGGTATTTAAGCTCACTGGGATCATTCAGTCACTACCCCTTGATGAAGTCAGATAGACGAAACGCGTTGGTATCTCCTGTATGACCCTCCATCCTAAGTTAAGCTGTTTTTTAATAACTACTAATTCAAAAAAATTTTTTTTCCATTTTATGTCTTAATATATTTTTATATAACTGCTTTTTACTATATAATCCGTTTTAATACATTTTTTTATATTTGTAGAGGAATCGGTTTTATATATATCTTTTAGAAAGCAAGTGTAAAATATTTTTTATGATTGATAAAATAAATTGTTATTTCTCTTTTACCTAAAAAAAAGGAGTTTTTTTCTTAATCCAGTCCTTTATACATATTACCCTAGTCCGCTAAATATTTTGGTATATAAAAACACCAGCTGGTCGCCAGTACCCCTATCTACCCATACTCATATATATATATATATATGTAGAAGCCAGTCCATGCTGTCTGCCATTGGCTGGCTGCTTGTTTCTAGTTTAATCTTCATTTTGTTACCTGACCGACTTCTTTTTTGCAGAGATCAGACACAAGTTTTGCATTGAATTAACCAAATGAATTAACAAAGCAGTCCTGAAAGTACATTAAAAATGTACATAATAATCTAATATAGAAGACATTATTCAGAACAATAGATCTCATTTGCGCATACAATTGAGTCCATATGAGTATATTTCAGCAATAGGATGATTCTGACTGTATAGCTGTATTTGTTACTCTACTTAATTAGCCGTTCATAACAGGACAAAGGCATCTGCAAAGAAAAATACAATATGGTATGCCGGATGCTGAAGAATGTACAAAACAATATCTTTTAATAAAGTAATAAAAAGGCATACTGTACATCATACAAATAATAGAAAACATACTGTGAATGTCCAGTGTGTCATCACATTTCTCAGCAATTTTCTCTTCTCTGGACTCACCCAGTTTCAAGCCTTATTCTGGCATTTCCGCTACTGTATCCAGTACCACTTCCGTAAACACACCAAATGCGTTTTGGCATTGCTGACTTCTTCAGGGGGTGGCGCTTCTATTCTCCAGAGTCTACTTAAAAATCTAACACATTAATTTTCTCCATAACTTTAGATAGACAAAGTTATATTTTTCTCTTCTCTGTATTTTTAAAGGTAAAAGGTGTGCGATTTACTGTATTTGCCATTTCACGTCTCCAGTCATGATCCTGCAGCCCCGATTGCATTCAATGGGGGCTGTACAGGAATGGTATTTGTGTAGATGAGAAAAGTTTTGCAGAATGATTGTGAGTCTTTTTGCCTGCTTAAGTGGTGTTCTCTCCTGCTTTTCCACACTTCCCCAGCCAGCTCTCTGTTCCCTTGGCTGGCTCTCCACTCCCCAAGCTGGCTTTCTCACATCAGCACTTCCTCGGACGGCTCTAGCCTCTATCTCCACTTAGCATCTGACATCACTAACACTGATTAGAGTACATGCACTGATATCACATTCACCTTTAGCATTCACTACTAAGTGCTCACGAGATAGGGGGTCATTCCGACCCGATTGGTCGCTGCAGTTTGTCGCAGCGCAGTGATTGGGTCGGAACTGCGCAAGTGCCGACGCCGCAGCGCGCTGGCGCATGGCACCTTTCATTGCCTAGCGATCGCCTCTGAGACAGAGGCGGTCGCTAGGCGGTAGGGGGCTGAACGGCGGCGTTAAGCCGCCATTTAGGGGGAGCGATCTTGCCAACACAGGCGTGGCCGGACCATTGGGGGTCCGGCCGCGGCGGCTGCGTGACGTCTCAGCGGCAGCGACAATTAACTCCCGGTATTTGTGCGCGGGGGGGGGGGCGGCACTGACATGCGGGGCGGACTAGCCCTGTGCTGGGCGTCCCCCCGCATGTCAGGGAAGAAGATCGTAGCTGTGCTAAATTTAGCACAGCTACAATCAACTCGGAATGACTCCCATAGTCCCTTTTTGCTGTCCAGCAACTGAAATGATTTTGAGTGATCGAAAATTACATTTATATCGAAAATATCGAAAATTACATTTATATCGAAAATTACAATTATAGGTGAAAATTAGGTACTAATTTTACTAACTAGACCCCTAATATCTGTGAAAATATTAAATAATAATTATAAATATTTAGGGAAGAACAAGCAGAAATATACAGTTCCAGATATAAAGCATGGAAACACCCAGTATAACTTAATGGCAGCAAAAGTAAAAGATAGGAATTTGAACCATCAGGATCTTATCATATAAAGAGTTAAAAAAAAGGATGTGAAGTGTATAACAATGGCTTCTTTGTCCCTTTTATTACAATGTATAATAAGGATTTTTCAAATTAAAAACTGTGAGATTGTAACGCTAGATGTAATGCTAAAAGATGATATTCCTGACAAACCACAATTATTCTTTAAGAGAACTAGGACCCATACAAATACACTAGTACCTAGTAATTTATTAACCTGTAAAGAAGATGGGAAAAAACTGGTTTGTAAAAAAATGAAAGACTTTTTTCATTGTACACATTGTAAAATGTGTCAGTATTGTCATAAAGAGCAAGAAATAAGTTTTTTTTTAACTTTGACAACTCTACAGAGAGAAAGATTGAAAGAATGATGACTTGTCAGACTACATTTGTAGTATATCAAAATGAATGTAGGTGTTTGAAATATAATTGAAGGAAAAACAAAGCACAAGTTAAAGATACAAATACTTGAACACACCAGGAATATTAGACAAAAAGTATGTCAAAATTCATTTTAGGATTGATTTTCATTAAAAGCTATAGAACCTGTGACACTAGTAAGAAAATGTGATAGGCAAAAGAAATTAGCCCAAAGGGATACTTCTTGGATATACAGTATGCTCTAACTATTCCTAAAAATAAGGTGCCAAATTACCGTGTACATTGAATAGAAGAAAATAGGCTTATCTGATAACACATAGGCTTATCTGATAACAATCTTTCAAATCCAGATATCCAAAAATTCTGGTCACTGGGAGCATAATTGTCAGGAATCAGCATTCAGTGGTGTCTCACTTAACGGTGCGCTGATGTGCAGGCCTCTGGTGGTCATGGCCCCAGTTTGCGGCTGTGTGAACATCCTGTCTGCAGAGCGCAGTCTCCACTATCGTGCTGAACCCCTGAAGTCCATTCTGCAGGTGCCCTCCTGTGTACCGGCCATCTGTACAGCATGTGCGCTGCCATGACACTTGCGTTCAGCTGACCGGAGAGCACCCAATCCTGCGCTGTGATTGCTCACATGATCCAAGTATCCAATGACGGACGACCAGGGGGTATAAGTCCAGAGCATCGGCTCAGTCTCATCACCTTGAACAATACGTTGCATTGCTGCATAGCGTCTCCTGGTTCCAGTTCCAGTCTCCAGTTTCCAATCTCCTGTTTCCAGTTCCAATCTCCAGTCTCCAGTCTTCAATCTCCTGTTTCCAGCGATCTCCTATTTCTGGCATCTTCAAGTGATCTCCCGGTTCCAGTATTCCTGTGGAACTACTGGTCCCAGCATTTACTTCAGCTCCAACTTCTGCTACAGTCAGCCTCCACCTTTTGCAGTAAGAGACTTTATTCAGGTGCTATTCATTATCCTCACCTGTGTATGGTTAACTTGCATTCAGCATTGTGCTATGGCATCTGGCACTTAATACAACCACTTCATATGTGTCTCAAGTTGTCTCCTGCTTAACCTTGCGTGATTGTGGACTTTGCATTACAAACTGACTGTGTGGATTATTGTTGCTGGTTTCCAAACCAACTGTGGGAGTGATCGCCATCTGATTGCTATACTAGCTTCCAGACTAGTTCATTGCCTGTATTTCATTTCCTAATTACTGCACTGGTTTCCAGACCAGCTAAATACCTGTGACTGTTTATTTCATAGTTGTCAGCATTTCTTGTACCATTCATTTCAAGTTTTAATCTGCTTCAATTACTGTTTATACTCATGAGCATTTAATAAACTTCATTGCGCACATGCGCAGGAATATCTTACAGCCTCCTCGGTTTCTCCATCACACCATCACTGACCCACTAGTGCCCCCTCCGGGGACAGACATAACCACAGATCTGACAGTTTGTCCAAGGTCCATGGACCCGGATGGTGGTCAGAGTGTGGGAGCGGGGGCTCTTCAGAACTTAATCTCACGACTCGATGGTACAGAGGCTGCACAACAGCAGATCATACAGTTTTTACAAGAGATGTCTTCTCGGTTGGATACCTTACAACAATCTCTACCAAGTTCTATTGTTCCAGCTGCACCAGCAACTTTAGCTCCAGTTTCCAGTGCACCAGCTTCAGGCTCTCCCGCTGCTCCTGGTTTAGGATCTCGTCTCCATCTTCCTACACCAAGTAAATTTGATGGCAATCCTAAAACCTGTTGTGGATTCCTGAACCAATGTGAAGTTTACTTTGAATTGCTATTGCACAATTTCCCGACGCCAAGAACCAAAGTTGCATACATTGTGTCTCTCCTGACTGGCCCTGCCTTGAATTGGGTTTCCCCATTATGGGAGCGAGCAGATTCACTACCAAACAACAATACAGACTCTGTAGCTGCATTTAAATGTCTCTTTGATAAGCCTGGGCGTACAACATCAGCTTCCTCTGATATCCTCTAGATTCGCCAGGGTACACGCACCGTGGGACAGTATGTCATCCAGTTTCAGACATTGGCGTCAGAGGTTGAGTGGAACAATCAAGCGCTGGTTGCGACATTTTGGCACAGTCTCTCTGATCGTATAAAAGATGAACTGGCTACCAAAGATTTCCCAGAGCAATTAGAATTGTTACTTTCCTTGTGTGTAAAGTTAGATCTGCATTTACGCGAAAGAGCAAGAGAACGTTCTCATGGTGATCCTCGCAAGCACTGAGTTATGCCTCAAGTACAACCTTCTGCCTCCACTTCAGATGAGCATATGCAAGTAAATAGATCACGCTTAACTCCTGAGGAGCGGTCAAGAAGATTACGGGAAAGTCTGTGTCTGTACTGTGCTGCTGCTGGTCACATGATTGGTTCCTGTCCATCGAGTTCGGGAAACGCCAGGTCCTAACTTGCAAGGGAGGAGTCAAGTTAGGAACCTTATCCAAAGCTCCTTCTTCTCGAGAACTTATTCTAACGGTAACTTTGGAAACACAGGGTGGATTACATGCCTTTTCAGCTTTAATTGACTGTGGTGCTGTTGGGAACTTTATTACACAGGCTGCAATTGATAATGCAAGCTTGAAAGTTGTAAAAATACAAAAAAATGAAATAAGATTGCTGTCTAGGTATCATCCTTGACTCTGAACTGTCATTTGTGCCACACATTCATCTAAAAAACATATCCAAAAAACCACTGTATCTTACACAAGATTCTGCTAAAACTGTAATCCATGACTCATTATTTCCCAGGGAGGTCATTCCGAGTTGTTCGCTCGCAAGGCGATTTTAGCAGAGTTGCTCACGCTAAGCCGCCGCCTACTGGGAGTGAATCTTAGCATCTTAAAATTGCGAACGATGTATTTGCAATATTGCGATTACACACCTCGTAGCAGTTTCTGAGTAGCTTCAGACTTACTCGGCATCTGCGATCAGTTCAGTGCTTGTCGTTCCTGGTTTGACGTCACAAACACTCCCAGCGTTCGCCCAGACACTCCTCCGTTTCTCCGGCCACTCCTGCGTTTTTTCCGGAAACGGTAGCGTTTTTTCACACACTCCCATAAAATGGCCTGTTTCCGCCCAGTAACACCCATTTCCTGTCAATCACATTACGATCGCCAGAACGATGAAAAAGCCGTGAGTAAAATTCCTAAGTGCATAGCAAATTTACTTGGCGCAGTCGCAGTGCGGACATTGCGCATGCGCATTAAGCGGAAAATCGCTGCGATGCGAAGATTTTTACCGAGCGAACAACTCGGAATGAGGGCCCATATTGCTTATTGCAATAGTCTCCTCACTGGTCTTTCCAAGAAAAGATTCTCACCACTGCAATCCATTTTGAATGCAGCTGCAATGCTAATCTTCCCAGCAAGACGTTCATCGTCTGCGGATCCTATCTGTCAGTTCCTCCATTTGTTCCCCATATTATAGCGTATTCAAATTAATAAACTTCTACTCACATATAAAGCTATAAACCAGACTACACCAATATATATAAATGTATGTATTTGCTTATCGTAATATATCCCAACTCCACCTCTCTGCTCTGCACAAGATCTGCATCTCTCATATGCACGTATCACTCGCTCACATTCAAAATTGCAGGACTTTCACTGGCCACCACCTACCCTATGGAATGCCCTCCTTGATGGTGAGCTGGAGAGAGAAGGGTCTTGGAAGGGGGATGGTTATTAGATTGGGGAGGGGTCTTGGAAGGGGGATGGAGGTTGGATGAGGAAGGGGTCTTGGAGGGGGATGGAGTTTGGACGAGGAGGGGTCTTGGGAGGTGGATGGAGGTTGGATGGGGAGGAGTTTTGGGAGGGGGTGGAGGTTGGATGGGGAGGACTTTTGAGAGGGGGATGGAGGTTGGATGGGGTTTGGGAGGGGGATGGAACTTGGATGGGGAGGGGTTTAGGGAGGGTGATGGAGGAGGATAATGGCCTTCATGCTGACCAACTTGACCTCATTGTGCTCTGCCTAAGGAGAGAGGAACACAGTTTTAATATTACTGTAACATTCATGTGTTATGTAAACATTATTGCAAACAATAACTAATATTTTATATGTACTCAACTATAATTGCAAATAAAATAAGGTTCCCATCAAATTTAAATGCACACGCATTCAAAATTCTAACATTCCTAATTAATGACACACATGATTGGTTTGATAAAAATTAAATGACAATACTATTAAGCTTAATAGTAATAATAATAATAATAATAATAATAATAACATTATTACTACTACTACTACTACTACTACTACTACTACTACTACTTATTATTATTATTATTATTATTATTATTATTATAAGAAGAAGAAGAAGAAGAAGAATATGAAGAAATACCAACCACAGAGCAGCTAATTAATTGTATTACATTGATATAATGGTGATATTTTACTGCTCTCTGCACACATTAAAACATACACTACTGGCAGCAACTTTATCTCTCTGCATACAGATGCATAAAATCACACTAATTCATGAGCACATTCACACAGACATGCTACAGTGTATATATCTACTTATGGGCGCTTATTTGCTCTCACAGGTGTGACAGCAAATGGGGCTGGCGCCGGCGGAGGTTGGACCACCGCCGTTCCAATTTGATGATGGTCTGCTTACTCCCTGTTTTGGTGCAGATCTTCTTTCGGATCAGTGCGTAGGCTGCACGCTTTACAGCATTAGGCACAAAGGGGCTTGTGTGGCCCATGCACCAGTTCATAATGGAGTTGAGGAGCATCAGCTCCTTCTGGCTGAATACGGCAGCTCACATGGTGCTAATGAAGTATTAACTGAAATTGCCAATATTTATGTACTGTGTCAGCTGCTGATTGGTCAATACATTTATGATGCACATGTATTTGAATAAACTTTATTGAGGCAATTGGCAGTTTACATGCTATACTACGATACTGCTGTGTTACGCAAACTATGAGAAAAAAAAACCATTCCGGATGGCGGACGTATGCAGATCATTTTGGATGGCAAACGTATATAAATCAACTGTATATTCCAGATATTCATTATGGAGACAAAACATATCAGTATTAGTCAATAAAATTATAATCACAATTTATGCTCTCTCAAGTTTTTAGCCTTTGTGTGTTTGCTTTGGCCACATGGCATCATAACAGATGCCATTGTATTAGACATAGTAGACAAATTACATTGCATGACACAAATTAAACATATGGAGCATGATGGTGAATCTGAAAAAAAAACATACAAATGGAATTATTTCAAGAGATGGAGACTCTGTTTCTGGTTTACATTGACAGTGATTTAGCAAGTGAACATCAGTGACAGAATAGTATGCAATGGCTGACCAAGGATGGTAGAAACAATCAATGTTCAGCCATTTTGTAAGTGGAGTATGGACAAATCTGAAGCTGCCTTTCAGAGTTTTGTGGCTGCACCAATGGGTTACATATGATATCCCCACAGCTGGAATCCCAGCAGCGAGTGCAGTGAGTCCCCTCACAGCCTCACTGAGCTCGACATGCATCCGACCCGGTGGCAACCTTTGCTCACCACACTAAATTATTTTTATTCCGGTGGTGGCGTCGGGCGCCACTTAAGTGGGAAATCCGTCCGACATTTGGGATTGTGTCTGCCGCCATTTCAACGGCTGTCAGGATTGCAGCGTCTACATCCTGAAGGCCAGGATTCCAACCGCCAGTATTGTGAAGACATCCCGCACCAAAGAACTGTCTCCACACACCTTGGTTGATAAAAACTCACTCACATAAAATTTGCATAATTATAGGTCAGCAATGAACATAAATCATCTGCTCTGCCCACATCAATGGCAAAATGAAGCTTCATTTAACATAATACATAGAAGTTGTCAAATCATTGATGGTGATTGGACAACACTTTTCAATCACTACTGTTGTTGATCTTTAATACATGCTAGGCATAATAACATGCATAATAACTAGGGATGTGCACCTGAAATTTTTCGGGTTTTGTGTTTTGGTTTTGGGTTCGGTTCCGTGGCCGTGTTTTGGGTTCGAACGCGTTTTGGCAAAACCTCACCGAATTTTTTTTGTCGGATTCGGGTGTGTTTTGGATTCGGGTGTTTTTTTCAAAAAACCCTAAAAAACAGCTTAAATCATAGAATTTGGGGGTCATTTTGATCCCATAGTATTATTAACCTCAATAACTATAATTTCCACTCATTTTCAGTCTATTCTGAACACCTCACACCTCACAATATTATTTTTAGTCCTAAAATTTGCACCGAGGTCGCTGGATGGCTAAGCTAAGCGACCCAAGTGGCCGACACAAACACCTGGCTCATCTAGGAGTGGCACTGCAGTGTCAGACAGGATGGCACTTCAAAAAAATACTCCCCAAACAGCACATGACGCAAAGAAGAAAAAAAAGAGGCGCAATGAGGTAGCTGTGTGAGTAAGCTAAGCGACCCTAGTGGCCGACACAAACACCTGGCCCATCTAGGAGTGGCACTGCAGTGTCACGCAGGATGGCCCTTCCAAAAAATACTCCCCAAACAGCACATGACGCAAAGAAGAAAAAAAAGAGGCGCAATGAGGTAGCTGTGTGAGTAAGCTAAGCGACCCTAGTGGCCGACACAAACACCTGGCCCATCTAGGAGTGGCACTGCAGTGTCACGCAGGATGGCCCTTCCAAAAAATACTCCCCAAACAGCACATGACGCAAAGAAGAAAAAAAAGAGGCGCAATGAGGTAGCTGTGTGAGTAAGCTAAGCGACCCTAGTGGCCGACACAAACACCTGGCCCATCTAGGAGTGGCACTGCAGTGTCACGCAGGATGGCCCTTCCAAAAAATACTCCCCAAACAGCACATGACGCAAAGAAGAAAAAAAAGAGGCGCAATGAGGTAGCTGTGTGAGTAAGCTAAGCGACCCTAGTGGCCGATACAAACACCTGGCTCATCTAGGAGTGGCACTGCAGTGTCAGGCAGGATGGCCCTTCCAAAAAATACTCCCCAAACAGCACATGACGCAAAGAAGAAAAAAAGAAAAAAGAGGTGCAAGATGGAATTGTCCTTGGGCCCTCCCACCCACCCTTATGTTGTATAAACAGGACATGCACACTTTAACCAACCCATCATTTCAGCGACAGGGTCTGCCACACGACTGTGACTGAAATGACTGGTTGGTTTGGGCCCCCACCAAAAAAGAAGCAATCAATCTATCCTTGCACAAACTGGATCTACAGAGGCAAGATGTCCACCTCATCATCATCGTCCGATTCATCACCCCTTTCACTGTGTACATCCCCCTCCTCACAGATTATTAATTCGTCCCCACTGGAATCCACCATCTCAGATCCCCGTGTACTTTCTGGAGGCAATTGCTGCTGGTGAATGTCTCCATGGAGTAATTGATTATAATTCATTTTAATGAACATCATCTTCTCCACATTTTCTGGAAGTAACCTCGTACGCCGATTGCTGACAAGGTGAGCTGCGGCACTAAACACTCTTTCGGAGTACACACTGGAGGGAGGGCAACTTAGGTAGAATAAAGCCACTTTGTGCAAGGGCCTCCAAATTGCCTCTTTTCCCTGCCAGTATACGTACGGACTGTCTGACGTGCCTACTTGGATGCGGTCACTCATATAATCCTCCACCATTCTTTCAATGGTGAGAGAATCATATGCAGTGACAGTAGACGACATGTCAGTAATCGTTGGCAGGTCCTTCAGTCCGGACCAGATGTCAGCATCAGCAGTCGCTCCAGACTGCCCTGCATCACCGCCAGCGGGTGGGCTCAGAATTCGTAGCCTTTTCCTCGCACCCCCAGTTGCGGGAGAATGTGAAGGAGGAGATGTTGACAGGTCGCGTTCCGCTTGACTTGACAATTTTCTCACCAGCAGTTCTTTGAACCCCTGCAGACTTGTGTCTGCCGGAAAGAGAGATCCAACGCAGGTTTTAAATCTAGGATCGAGCACGGTGGCCAAAATGTAGTGCTCTGATTTCAACAGATTGACCACCCGTGAATCCTTGTTAAGCGAATTAAGGGCTCCATCCACAAGTCCCACATGCCTAGCGGAATCGCTCTGTGTTAGCTCCTCCTTCAATGCCTCCAGCTTCTTCTGCAAAAGCCTGATGAGGGGAATGACCTGACTCAGGCTGGCAGTGTCTGAACTGACTTCACGTGTGGCAAGTTCAAAGGGCAGCAGAACCTTGCACAACGTTGAAATCATTCTCCACTGCGCTTGAGACAGGTGCATTCCTCCTCCTTTGCCTATATCGTGGGCAGATGTATAGGCTTGAATGGCCTTTTGCTGCTCCTCCATCCTCTGAAGCATATAGAGGGTTGAATTCCACCTCGTTACCACCTCTTGCTTCAGATGATGGCAGGGCAGGTTCAGGTTTTTTTGGTGGTGCTCCAGTCTTCTGTACGCGGTGCCTGCACGCCGAAAGTGGCCCGCAATTCTTCTGGCCACCGACAGCATCTCTTGCACGCCCCTGTCATTTTTTAAATAATTCTGCACCACCAAATTCAAGGTATGTGCAAAACATGGGACGTGCTGGAATTTGCCCAGATGTAATGCACGCACAATATTGCTGGCGTTGTCCGATGCCACAAATCCCCAGGAGAGTCCAATTGGGGTAAGCCATTCTGCGATGATCTTCCTCAGTTGCCGTAAGAGGTTTTCAGCTGTGTGCGTATTCTGGAAAGCGGTGATACAAAGCGTAGCCTGCCTAGGAACGAGTTGGCGTTTGCGAGATGCTGCTACTGGTGCCGCCGCTGCTGTTCTTGCAGCGGGAGGCAATACATCTACCCAGTGGGCTGTCACAGTCATGTAGTCCTGAGTCTGCCCTGCTCCACTTGTCCACATGTCCGTGGTTAAGTGGACATTGGGTACAACTGCATTTTTTAGGACACTGTGGAGTCTTTTTCTGACGTCCGTGTACATTCTCGGTATCGCCTGCCTAGAGAAGTGGAACCTAGATGGTATTTGGTAACGGGGGCACACTACCTCAAGAAATTGTCTAGTTCCCTGTGAACTAACGGCGGATACCGGACGCACGTCTAACACCAACATAGTTGTCAAGGCGTCAGTTATCCGCTTTGCAACAGGATGACTGCTGTGATATTTCATCTTCCTCGCAAAGGACTGTTGGACAGTCAATTGCTTACTGGAAGTAGTTCAAGTGGTCTTCCGACTTCCCCTCTGGGATGACGATCGACTCCCAGCAGCAACAACAGCAGCGCCAGCAGCAGTAGGCGTTACACTCAAGGATGCATCGGAGGAATCCCAGGCAGGAGAGGACTCGTCAGACTTGCCAGTGACATGGCCTGCAGGACTATTGGCTTTCCTGGGTAAGGAGGAAATCGACACTGAGGGAGTTGGTGGTGTGGTTTGCGCGAGCTTGGTTACAAGAGGAAGGGATTTACTGGTCAGTGGACTGCTTCCGCTGTCGCCCAAAGTTTTTGAACTTGTCACTGACTTATTATGAATGCGCTGCAGGTGACGTATAAGGGAGGATGTTCCGAGGTGGTTAACGTCCTTACCCCTACTTATTACAGCTTGACAAAGGCAACACACGGCTTGACACCTGTTGTCCGCATTTCTGTTGAAATACTTCCACACTGAAGAGCTGATTTTTTGGGTATTTTCACCAGGCATGTCAATGGCCATATTCCTCCCACGGACAACAGGTGTCTCCCCGGGTGCCTGACTTAAACAAACCACCTCACCATCAGAATCCTCCTTGTCAATTTCCTCCCCAGCGCCAGCAACACCCATATCCTCATCCTGGTGTACTTCAACACTGACATCTTCAATTTCACTATCAGGAACTGGACTGCGGGTGCTCCTTTCAACACTTGCAGGGGGCGTGCAAATGGTGGAAGGCGCAAGCTCTTCCCGTCCAGTGTTGGGAAGGTCAGGCATCGCAACCGACACAATTGGACTCTCCTTGTGGATTTGTGATTTCGAAGAACGCACAGTTCTTTGCTGTACTTTTGCTGCAAGTCTTTTCTTTTTTCTAGCGAGAGGATGAGTGCTTCCATCCTCATGTGAAGCTGAACCACTAGCCATGAACATAGGCCAGGGCCTCAGCCGTTCCTTGCCACTCCGTGTCGTAAATGGCATATTGGCAAGTTTACGCTTCTCCTCAGACCCTTTTAATTTTGATTTTTGGGTCATTTTTTTACTGATCTTTTGTGTTTTGGATTTTACATGCTCTGTACTATGACATTGGGCATCGGCCTTGGCAGACGACGTTGATGGCATTTCATCGTCTCGGCCATGACTAGTGGCAGCAGCTTCAGCACGAGGTGGAAGTGGATCTTGATCTTTCCCTATTTTTTTAACCTCCACATTTTTGTTCTCCATATTTTGCGCACAACTAAAAGCCACCACAGGTATACAATGTAGATGGATGGATAGTATAGTATTACTTATACTTATGTACGACGAGTGACAACACAGAGGTAGGTACAGCCGTGGCCTACCGTACTGCTGCTTAGTGCTTATATATAAATATAATATACTGTATAACGGACCTGGTGGACAATTGTCAGCAGACTGCTAAACTAGTATGAAGAAAGAAAAAAAACCCACCACAGGTATACAATGTAGATGGATGGATAGTATAGTATTACTTATACTTATGGACGACGAGTGACGACACAGAGGTAGGTACAGCCGTGGCCTACCGTACTGCTGCTTAGTGCTTATATATAAATATAATACACTGTATAACGGACCTGGTGTACAGTGTCAGCAGACTGCTAAACTAGTATGAAGAAAGAAAAAAAAAAAACACCACAGGTATACAATGTAGATGGATGGATAGTATAGTATTACTTATACTTATGGACGACGAGTGACGACACAGAGGTAGGTACAGCCGTGGCCTACCGTACTGCTGCTTAGTGCTTATATATAAATATAATATACTGTATAACGGACCTGGTGGACAGTGTCAGCAGACTGCTAAACTAGTATGAAGAAAGAAAAAAAAACCACCACAGGTATACAATGTAGATGGATGGATAGTATAGTATTACTTATACTTATGGACGACGAGTGACAACACAGAGGTAGGTACAGCCGTGGCCTACCGTACTGCTGCTTAGTGCTTATATATAAATATAATATACTGTATAACGGACCTGGTGGACAGTGTCAGCAGCAGACTGCTAAACTAGTATGAAGAAAGAAAAAAAAACAACACAGGTATACAATGTAGATGGATGGATAGTATTACTTATACTTATGGACGACGAGTGACGAGTCGACACAGAGGTAGGTACAGCCGTGGCCTACCGTACTGCTGCTTAGTGCTTAATTATATATATAATATACTGTATAACGGACCTGGTGGACAGTGTCAGCAGACTGCTAAACTAGTATGAAGAAAGAAAAAAAAACCACCACAGGTATACAATGTAGATGGATGGATAGTATAGTATTACTTATACTTATGGACGACGAGTGACGACACAGAGGTAGGTACAGCCGTGGCCTACCGTACTGCTGCTTAGTGCTTATATATAAATATAATATACTGTATAACGGACCTGGTGGACAGTGTCAGCAGCAGACTGCTAAACTAGTATGAAGAAAGAAAAAAAAAACACCACAGGTATACAATGTAGATGGATGGATAGTATTACTTATACTTATGGACGACGAGTGACGAGTCGACACAGAGGTAGGTACAGCCGTGGCCTACCGTACTGCTGCTTAGTGCTTAATTATATATATAATATACTGTATAACGGACCTGGTGGACACTGCAGTGTCAGCAGACTGCTAAACAAACTAGCATGAAGAAAGAAAAAAAAAAACACCACAGTGTTTTTCAGGCAGACAAACGTATACTGGACTGGTGGTCACTGTCAGCAAAACTGTGCACTGTACTCCTGCTATAACTGCTCCCCAGTCCCCACAATTAGGCAGTGTGAGCAGTGCACTTAGCACAGATATATCATGCAGCAGTGCAGCACACTGAGTGAGCACAGATATGGTGGAGCGTTTTTTTTTCAGGCAGAGAAACAACGGATTAAACTCAAAACCCTGCACTGTACTCCCTAACAGCTGCTCCCCGTCCCCAACCCTCCCCACAATTATAACTAACTAAGTTCTAATATATATAATACAACGGACTCGGAGAGGACGCCAGCCACGTCCTCTCCCTATCAATCTCAATGCACGTGTGAAAATGGCGGCGACGCGCGGCTCCTTATATAGAATCCGAGTCTCGCGAGAATCCGACAGCGGGATGATGACGTTCGGGCGCGCTCGGGTTAACCGAGCAAGACGGGAGGATCTGAGTCGCTCGGACCCGTGTAAAAAAAAAGGTGAAGTTCGGGCGGGTTCGGATTCCGAGGAACCGAACCCGCTCATCACTAATAATAAGGCACACAAACTAGATTTTACAAATGTTCCTGTATAACTAAAATGATTACAAGGATACACTATTGTGAATCATAATTGTCATAATGGTACCAGCAAGATCATTTATGCTTTCATTTATGTAAACCTTGAAACATTTAAAGAAAATAAAGTATTAAAAAATATAGGCTAAAAAACTGTTACAATCACAATATTCATTTAAGTTTATATTAAGTTTTAGTAGTGTAAAAATGTTATTAAGTCAAAAAACTAGATATGATATAGTCTTTTAACATACAGGTGGAGCCACGCTCATCTGAGGCGGCTCCATCGAAGGCGTGCACTGCCGGCGTGACTAGGCGATCTGTCTGCCTAGTCACGCTGGTAGTGCACAGGGATGCTCCCATTCTGAGCGTCTCCATCCGGGCGCGCAACAGAGATGCTCTCCTATTCTAGTGAATAGGGCGCATCTCCATTAAGGGTGTGCATGCCTGGCCGGACGGAGACGCTCTCAGCGTTAGACGCGGCCGGGCGGGCACGCCCAGGCACAGTCAGAGCCATGACTAGCATGGTTCCATCTGTACCTGAAATATGTTTGTGTTTTTTGGGCTAAAGCCATATACCTGTTTATAGCAAAATGAAGGAATATTGCACACAGGACCACTATCTTGCTTACCATTTCCAGCGAATACATGAGGTCGCTACCAGTGCAGTGGAGCACCCTAAAATGGCCTTTTAAAAGGCCAAAGGTGCACTCCACCACTTGTCTAGTGGATGTAAGCGTGGCGTTATAATTTGATTATGGCCCTGGTGTAGGTGTGCTATAAGGAGTCATGAACCAGGGGGTGCAAGGATAGCCACTAACTCCTGTAAGACAAAATACATAAAAACTATTTTTAACAAAATAAAGACTCAGGCCACCACAATATCTACATACACAGTATTTTAAACAAATTAAGTATTAAACACTTACCCAAAAGTCACGTGTCACGACCTTCCATCATTGTTAAATTTTGCCATATCCCTGATTGACGAATCACGTAGGAATCATAGGCACTTCTGGGCATTCAGGGAAAGGATCTGGAGGGATGGGCCACAAACCACCATCGCATTCAAAGAATGGAACATTGTGCTATTCCTACATATAATTTCATTATGTGATGGTGCCACAAATGGAATGTTTGCGCCATCCACTGCCCCTATAACATATGGGGAGCAAGCTAGGGACTCCTCATCCAATGGCATTAATATGAACTGCTTGGTTTACATAAGGAATGCAGCAATTATGCGCCTTGGGATCCTACTAAGTAATGACTGGGAGATGCCTTCCACCACCCCAACAATGTTTTCAAAGGATCCGGCAGTGCAAAACTGTAACACAGATAGAAAACTGCAGCAGTGGAGGAATTGCTGTAGGAGTGCTTATTTGGTTTTCTAGATCACTCTCTATTATTGAGAGATTATCCAGGATGACATGAGGTGGAAGCCTATAGCGGGTCAGCACGTCATCATCAGGCATTCCAAACATGGGTACGATAGTTCTTACCCCTTCCACACCTCCATTGCCTTTGCCTTAGAGCAGGTGTGGGGAACCTCAGTCCCGAGGGCCGTATAAGGCCCGCAGAGCCACTTGATCCGGCCCGGCCAGGCTCACCTAGCCGTGCGCCCGCTGAGATTTTGTTACTAGTGGGCGCCTGGCTTCTTACCCTCAGTAGCAGCCGAAGGCAGGAGCTCACTCCTGAGCTCCGGCTTCCAGCTCTGGCAGTGTGCGTGTGCTGCTGTGCGGTGTTATGGGAGAGATGTCATGACTTCTCTCCCATAGTTCTGAGGAGTGAGTGGCCAGGCGGAAGGCAACGGTCCGGAAACAGGAGCGGGGCTGGTGAGTATTGTGTTTTTTTTTTTCCTTTTAATGTGTGTGTGTGTAAGCATCGCTACTAAAGGGCATATCTAATGGGGCATAACAACTGACTGGTGGCATGTCTAATGGGGCATAACAAGTGACGGGGCATATCTAATGGGGCATAACAAGTGACTGGAGGCATACTTACTGGGGGCATATCTACTAGAGCATAACAACTGATTGGGGGTACATCTACAGGGGGCATATCTACTGTGGCATAACTACTGGGGGCATATCTACTTAGGGCAGGCTCATTTTTAAGTTGATAATTTTTGTATGGCCCCTGAAGGATTTTATAAATATCCAAAAGGCCCTTGGCAGAAAAAAGGTTCCCCACCCCTGCCTTAGAGGATGTGTGCCATGTTGGGGTTGGCCGTAAAAATGAAGCGTAAACCAGTAGCGGATCTTGCCATGGGCAAGCAGGACTTTTGCCCGGGGCGCCGTCTTCCGGAGTGCGCCGGCGCCTTCTGGAGGGCGCCGCACCATGGCAAGATCCGCTGCTGCTGTGCCCCCCGCTGCCCGCTCTGTCCCGCTGCCCGCTGTGAAGGGAAACTAGACGCTACGCGTCTAGTTGGCCTTCGTGGAGAGGACCTTTACTGTGCGGTGCGCGATAACGTCATCGCGCACTGCACAGCAAAGGTCCTCTCCACGAAGGGAACTAGGCGCTACGCGTCTAGTTTCCCTTCGTGGAGAGGACCTTTGCTGTGCGGTGCACGATGACGTCATCGCGCACCGCACATCATTTCAGCGGCGCTACTACTGTACAGGGGGGCATAACTAAACTAAAAATCTTACAGGTGTAATATTTTCCATAATGACACCTCACACAGAGGGAAGAAAAGTCAAAAAAAGTACTTTTGAAAAAAATGATTGGTCCATCTTAATAATAAAATTAACACCAAAAAGCCATTATTGCTGATTGAAAACACACTGTGAATGCCCACCACACCACCGAAAACAAACATATACTCACCGGCCAATAAAGGATAAAGCAAAAAGCTCCACAAAAATATGGACAAAATTAAAGCAAGGCTTCCTTCAAATGAGTATCACAACATTAATTCCCCTTCACACTGTGAATGGCTACCACACCACTGCACACAAACACATACTCACCGGCCAAAAATGAGATTGAAAGTTATAAATGTAGAAGTAAATACAAAAAAAACATAAAAAAATTAAGTTAATTAGTACACATGCATATGATAGGCGTCTATCATCTTTCCTGGGCGGCAGCTTCACAGCTATGTAGGCAGGTGCATACAAACATGAATTATGCCCACAGGATCTACTCTGGTAATGGTGGGGATTTAATGTACTTTGGGTATAATTCAGACCTGATCGCTGCTGTGCGTTTTTGCACAGCGGGCGATCAGGTCCAAACTGAGCATGCACCGCAATGTGCTTGCGCGTCGCACGGGTTTGTGCAAAGGATCCATTCGCATGGGCGTTTGCAAGGAGATTGACAGGAAGAAAGCGTTTGTGGGTGGCAACTGGCCATTTTCTGGGAGTGGAAAAATGCAGTCATGCTCAAGCGTTTGCAGGGAGGGTTCCTGACGCCAATTCCGGCCCCGGACAGGCTGAAGTGATCGCAGCGGCTGAGTAAATCCTGGGCTACTCAGAGGCGGCACAAAATCTGTACAGCTCTGCTACACATGCATTCACACACTTGCACAGCTAAAATACACTCCCCCTGTACGCGGCGACTATCTGATTGCAGCAGTGCAAAAATTGCTTGCTAGCGAACCGGTCCGAATTACTACTATTGTCATTAGCAGACGTCCTAGACATGTATTTCTATGGTGTAAACTGTTGCATACATTCAGACATCACTGTATATTGTAATGGGAAGGATGCTGTAGAAATGTAGTTAAATCACAGTGTTCAATGTGCACAGCTATTACAGTATCTGTTGACAAGTTTAAGTCTATTTATAGTTATTCATCTTCACAGTTTTTAACACAGTTATTTATTTCCTGGGATAACAGAAGAAAATAATAGTTATTCAGAAAAAAAAAAAAAAAACCAGTGGCTCCAATGTTTCAAGAAAGAATTGGCATTCCTGCACAAAGAAGAAAGGACTGGAGGAGTCCAGAATGTAAAGGCTCTTGCAACCAAGCTCTTTTAAGCAAAGCAAGAAAAATATGTGTTCATCTGCTGCTATCAATCTGATCCCTCAAAGCAAATTTGTTTATGGGTGTATTTCTTGAGTTGGGTACAGAGAATTAGAGGCGTAGCTATAGTATACTGTAGTGTTGAAATATAAAGCCTTTAATAGTACACACTCATCTATGCTTGGCATTATACATAGCTTTGTCAATCTTACACCATTGTCTGCTATTGTCTTTTCTCACAGTGGCAACAATGTGTAATGTAGCTTTTTAAGATGTAGGGCAGAGATGGGCAGTGATCTACACCAAAAGCTGAAAATCCATTGTTATTTACTAAGCAAACACATTTGTGCATCCCACAGGTGGGAAAAAGGGGGCATGATCCAGTGACAGGAATGTGGACATTGTTCTCCACAGGAAAAAAAAATCCCCCCCCCCCCCCCCACAGGAAATATAAAATTGCCCTTGTCCCCCCACAGATTGACCTGGCATTCTGACTGAGCTGTGCTTCATCCAGTGGTGCATTGAGTGCATCAGCCAATAAGAATCACCCTCTTATTGACTGCTGCTGAGACCACTGCCCACAGACATATATATGACAGCCGTGGCTTCTGCTAGCCATGGCTTTACCCAGCAATGATTTTAACTCAGCCAATAAAAATCATCTGCTTTTGAACAATTGATCGCAATTGCTGCTTTGTCCACCACTGATGTAAGGGGAACATAACAGCCTACAAATTTGCAACTTCTAACTCACCACAAATTGCAAATTCCAAATTTCTGGTAATTTTGCCCTCCATATCATCATATGTCTGCTATTGTCTTTTCTCACATCTGGAGCTGCTAGCGATGTTTGAGAAATGTAAAATCTAGGGCCATCGTTATAAGTAATCTGTGATGAAGAAGATTGCTATTCTTCATTAAAGACTTCTTACAGTGTCTGACCCCTGGTTCTTTGAAAGAGAGCTATCTCCCAGGAGTTTCTAACTCTTAAGGACATGTTCATAAAGTTGAATGGTTTCTACAATAGATTTCAATAAAAGACTGGAGATGTAATTATCTGTGCATCCTTCATGGATAAAAATGTTCATTGTTTTTTGCAATTTTGTGAAGTCTAGCTGACCCTCCAAAAAACCATTGCTCTGCTATCAGAAGTGTCAAGGGCCAAATCTCAGCACACTTCTGAAACAGGTTTTGCACATTTTAAGAGGCATTTGCACTCTTTAAAAATACTAAACACTGGTAATAATAATTATAATAAACTCAGAGTAAATTTGAGGTGCTTAGCCTTAAATGTGGGCCCACCAACTGCGACCAGGTGACCACATCTGGTGGGTCCCTAACACTAAGGTTCAAGTCCAGGGCATGGGACTGGGGGGTCCCAGCAAGCAAAACCCAACTGCTCCAAGGCATCACACTAGTGGCAGGTTTAAGTGTTAAAAAGTGTTACACTAGTAAGAAGAAAAAAATGATACATGCTATAAATAATTAGTTGATAAAAAGGTGCTAGATTTAGTATACCAATATGATGCCCCAATGCTTCGTCTGTTACTGTGGTGTGGATCTGGGTCTTTGCAGCCACTGTCGCTTGCTAGAAGCTGCCTGGTATGTTAATTAAAAGGTTTTTAGTCAAGGTGCTCGTGATGTCATGATGTCATGCCCACTGCACTGCAATCATTCTAGGAACCTAGGAGCTGGCCATGCTGCAAAAAGAACATTAAATTGTTAATCGCACAGGTATGTCTATATCCAAAGAGAGGCCACCTATTTATTAGAGATGAGCGGGTTCGGTTCCTCGGAATCCGAACCCGCCCGAACTTCATGTTTTTTTTCACGGGTCCGAGCGACTCGGATCTTCCCGCCTTGCTCGGTTAACCCGAGCGCGCCCGAACGTCATCATGACGCTGTCGGATTCTCGCGAGGCTCGGATTCTATCGCGAGACTCGGATTCTATATAAGGAGCCGCGCGTCGCCGCCATTTTCACACGTGCATTGAGATTGATAGGGAGAGGACGTGGCTGGCGTCCTCTCCATTTAGATTAGAAGAGAGAGAGTGAGATTGATTTGAGACAGAGACACTTGATTTACTGGAGCTTAGGAGTACTGTAGAGAGTGCAGAGTTTAGTAGTGACTGACCACAGTGACCACCAGACAGTGCAGTTTTATTTAATATAATCCGTTCTCTGCCTGAAAAAACGATACACAGTGACTCAGTCACATACCATATCTGTGTGCACTGCTCAGCCCAGTGTGCTGCATCATCTATGTATATATCTGACTGTGCTCACACAGCTTATAATTGTGGGGGAGACTGGGGAGCAGTGCCAGTTATAGGTTATAGCAGGAGCCAGGAGTACATATTATTAAAATTAAACAGTGCACACTTTTGCTGCAGGAGTGCCACTGCCAGTGTGACTGACCAGTGACCTGACCACACTGACCACCAGTATAGTAGTATACTATATTGTGATTGCCTGAAAAAGTTAAACACTCGTCGTGTGACTTGTGTGGTGTTTTTTTTTTTATTCTATAAAAAACTCATTCTGCTGACAGTGTCCAGCAGGTCCGTCATTATATAATATATACCTGTCAGGCTGCAGTAGTGATATATATATATTTTTTATATCATTATTTATCATCCAGTCGCAGCAGACACAGTACGGTAGTTCACGGCTGTAGCTACCTCTGTGTCGGCACTCGGCAGTCCATCCATAATTGTATACCACCTACCCGTGGTTTTTTTTTCTTTCTTCTTTATACATACATACTACATCTCATTATCAACCAGTCTATATTAGCAGCAGACACAGTACAGTAGTCCACGGCTGTAGCTACCTCTGTGTCGGCACTCGGCAGTCCGTCCATAATTGTATACCACCTACCCGTGGTTTTTTTTTCTTTCTCCTTTATACATACATACTACATCTCTTTATCAACCAGTCTATATTAGCAGCAGACACAGTACAGTAGTCCACGGCTGTAGCTACCTCTGTGTCGGCACTCGGCAGTCCATCCATAATTGTATACCACCTACCCGTGGTTTTTTTTCTTTCTTCTTTATACATACATACTACATCTCATTATCAACCAGTCTATATTAGCAGCAGACACAGTACAGTACGGTAGTCCACGGCTGTAGCTACCTCTGTGTCGGCACTCGGCAGTCCGTCCATAATTGTATACCACCTACCCGTTGTTTTTTTTTCTTTCTTCTTTATACATACATACTACATCTCTTTATCAACCAGTCTATATTAGCAGCAGACACAGTACAGTAGTCCACGGCTGTAGCTACCTCTGTGTCGGCACTCGGCAGTCCATCCATAATTGTATACCACCTACCCGTGGTTTTTTTTTCATTCTTCTTTATACATACATACTACATCTCTTTATCAACCAGTCTATATTAGCAGCAGACACAGTACAGTAGTCCACGGCTGTAGCTACCTCTGTGTCGGCACTCGGCAGTCCATCCATAATTGTATACCACCTACCCGTGGTTTTTTTTCTTTCTTCTTTATACATACATACTACATCTCTTTATCAACCAGTCTATATTAGCAGCAGACACAGTACAGTAGTCCACGGCTGTAGCTACCTCTGTGTCGGCACTCGGCAGTCCGTCCATAATTGTATACCACCTACCCGTGGTTTTTTTTCTTTCTTCTTTATACATACATACTACATCTCTTTATCAACCAGTCTATATTAGCAGCAGACACAGTACAGTAGTCCACGGCTGTAGCTACCTCTGTGTCGGCACTCGGCAGTCCATCCATAATTGTATACCACCTACCCGTGGTTTTTTTTTCTTTCTTCTTTATACATACATACTACATCTCTTTATTAACCAGTCTATATTAGCAGCAGACACAGTACAGTAGTCAACGGCTGTAGCTACCTCTGTGTCGGCACTCGGCAGTCCATCCATAATTGTATACCACCTACCCGTGGTTTTTTTTTCTTTCTTCTTTATACATACATACTACATCTCTTTATCAACCAGTCTATATTAGCAGCAGACACAGTACAGTACGGTAGTCCACGGCTGTAGCTACCTCTGTGTCGGCACTCGGCAGTCCGTCCATAATTGTATACCACCTACCCGTGGTTTTTTTTTCTTTCTTCTTTATACATACATACTACATCTCTTTATCAACCAGTCTATATTAGCAGCAGACACAGTACAGTACGGTAGTCCACGGCTGTAGCTACCTCTGTGTCGGCACTCGGCAGTCCGTCCATAATTGTATACCACCTACCCGTGGTTTTTTTTTCTTTCTTCTTTATACATACATACTACATCTCTTTATTAACCAGTCTATATTAGCAGCAGACACAGTACAGTAGTCCACAGCTGTAGCTACCTCTGTGTCGGCACTCGGCAGTCCATCCATAATTGTATACTAGTATCCATCCATCTCCATTGTTTACCTGAGGTGCCTTTTAGTTGTGCCTATTAAAATATGGAGAACAAAAATGTTGAGGTTCCAAAATTAGGGAAAGATCAAGATCCACTTCCACCTCGTGCTGAAGCTGCTGCCACTAGTCATGGCCGAGACGATGAAATGCCAGCAACGTCGTCTGCCAAGGCCGATGCCCAATGTCATAGTACAGAGCATGTCAAATCCAAAACACCAAATATCAGTAAAAAAAGGACTCCAAAACCTAAAATAAAATTGTCGGAGGAGAAGCGTAAACTTGCCAATATGCCATTTACCACACGGAGTGGCAAGGAACGGCTGAGGCCCTGGCCTATGTTCATGGCTAGTGGTTCAGCTTCACATGAGGATGGAAGCACTCAGCCTCTCGCTAGAAAAATGAAAAGACTCAAGCTGGCAAAAGCAGTAGCACCGCAAAGAACTGTGCGTTCTTCGAAATCCCAAATCCACAAGGAGAGTCCGACTCCAATTGTGTCAGTTGCGATGCCTGACCTTCCCAACACTGGACGTGAAGAGCATGCACCTTCCACCATTTGCACGCCCCCTGCAAGTGATGGAAGGAGCACCCGCAGTCCAGTTCCTGATAGTCAGATTGAAGATGTCAGTGTTGAAGTACACCAGGATGAGGAGGATATGGGTGTTGCTGGCGCTGGGGAGGAAATTGACCAGGAGGATTCTGATGGTGAGGTGGTTTGTTTAAGTCAGGCACCCGGGGAGACACCTGTTGTCCGTGGGAGGAATATGGCCGTTGACATGCCTGGTGAAAATACCAAAAGAATCAGCTCTTCGGTGTGGAAGTATTTCACCAGAAATGCGGACAACAGGTGTCAAGCCGTGTGTTCCCTTTGTCAAGCTGTAATAAGTAGGGGTAAGGACGTTAACCACCTCGGAACATCCTCCCTTATACGTCACCTGCAGCGCATTCATAATAAGTCAGTGACAAGTTCAAAAACTTGGGCCGACAGCGGAAGCAGTCCACTGACCAGTAAATCCCTTCCTCTTGTAACCAAGCTCACGCAAACCACCCCACCAACTCCCTCAGTGTCAATTTCCTCCTTCCCCAGGAATGCCAATAGTCCTGCAGGCCATGTCACTGGCAATTCTGATGATTCCTCTCCTGCCTGGGATTCCTCCGATGCATCCTTGCGTGTAACACCTACTGCTGCTGGCGCTGCTGTTGTTGCTGCTGGGAGTCGATGGTCATCCCAGAGGGGAAGTCGTAAGACCACTTGTACTACTTCCACCAAGCAATTGACTGTCCAACAGTCCTTTGCGAGGAAGATGAAATATCACAGCAGTCATCCTACTGCAAAGCGGATAACTGAGGCCTTGACATCCTGGGTGGTGAGAAACGTGGTTCCGGTATCCATCATTACTGCAGAGCCAACTAGAGACTTGTTGGAGGTACTGTGTCCCCGGTACCAAATACCATCTAGGTTCCATTTCTCTAGGCAGGCGATACCGAAAATGTACACAGACCTCAGAAAAAGAGTCACCAGTGTCCTAAAAAATGCAGCTATACCCAATGTCCACTTAACCACGGACATGTGGACAAGTGGAGCAGGGCAGGGTCAGGACTATATGACTGTGACAGCCCACTGGGTAGATGTATGGACTCCCGCCACAACAACAGCAGCGGCGGCACCAGTAGCAGCATCTCGCAAACGCCAACTCTTTCCTAGGCAGGCTACGCTTTGTATCACCGGTTTCCAGAATACGCACACAGCTGAAAACCTCTTACGGCAACTGAGGAAGATCATCGCGGAATGGCTTACCCCAATTGGACTCTCCTGTGGATTTGTGGCATCGGACAACGCCAGCAATATTGTGTGTGCATTAAATCTGGGCAAATTCCAGCACGTCCCATGTTTTGCACATACCTTGAATTTGGTGGTGCAGAATTTTTTAAAAAACGACAGGGGCGTGCAAGAGATGCTGTCGGTGGCCAGAAGAATTGCGGGACACTTTCGGCGTACAGGCACCACGTACAGAAAACTGGAGCACCACCAAAAACTACTGAACCTGCCCTGCCATCATCTGAAGCAAGAAGTGGTAACGAGGTGGAATTCAACCCTCTATATGCTTCAGAGGTTGGAGGAGCAGCAAAAGGCCATTCAAGCCTATACAATTGAGCACGATATAGGAGGTGGAATGCACCTGTCTCAAACGCAGTGGAGAATGATTTCAACGTTGTGCAAGGTTCTGATGCCCTTTGAACTTGCCACACGTGAAGTCAGTTCAGACACTGCCAGCCTGAGTCAGGTCATTCCCCTCATCAAGCTTTTGCAGAAGAAGCTGGAGACATTGAAGGAGGAGCTAACACGGAGCCATTCCGCTAGGCATGTGGGACTTGTGGATGGAGCCCTTAATTCGCTTAACAAGGATTCACGGGTGGTCAATCTGTTGAAATCAGAGCACTACATTTTGGCCACCGTGCTCGATCCTAGATTTAAAGCCTACCTTGGATCTCTCTTTCCGGCAGACACAAGTCTGCTGGGGTTGAAAGACCTGCTGGTGAGAAAATTGTCAAGTCAAGCGGAACGCGACCTGTCAACAACATCTCCTCCTTCACATTCTCCCGCAACTGGGGGTGCGAGGAAAAGGCTCAGAATTCCGAGCCCACCCGCTGGCGGTGATGCAGGGCAGTCTGGAGCGACTGCTGATGCTGACATCTGGTCCGGACTGAAGGACCTGACAACGATTACGGACATGTCGTCTACTGTCACTGCATATGATTCTCTCACCATTGAAAGAATGGTGGAGGATTATATGAGTGACCGCATCCAAGTAGGCACGTCACACAGTCCGTACTTATACTGGCAGGAAAAAGAGGCAATTTGGAGGCCCTTGCACAAACTGGCTTTATTCTACCTAAGTTGCCCTCCCACAAGTGTGTACTCCGAAAGAGTGTTTAGTGCCGCCGCTCACCTTGTCAGCAATCGGCGTACGAGGTTACATCCAGAAAATGTGGAGAAGATGATGTTCATTAAAATGAATTATAATCAATTCCTCCGTGGAGACATTCACCAGCAGCAATTGCCTCCACAAAGTACACAGGGTGCTGAGATGGTGGATTCCAGTGGGGACGAATTGATAATCTGTGAGGAGGGGGATGTACACGGTGATATATCGGAGGATGATGATGAGGTGGACATCTTGCCTCTGTAGAGCCAGTTTGTGCAAGGAGAGATTAATTGCTTCTTTTTTGGGGGGGGTCCAAACCAACCCGTCATATCAGTCACAGTCGTGTGGCAGACCCTGTCACTGAAATGATGGGTTGGTTAAAGTGTGCATGTCCTGTTTATACAACATAAGGGTGGGTGGGAGGGCCCAAGGACAATTCCATCTTGCACCTCTTTTTTCTTTTCTTTTTCTTTGCGTCATGTGCTGTTTGGGGAGGGTTTTTTGGAAGGGACATCCTGCGTGACACTGCAGTGCCACTCCTAGATGGGCCCGGTGTTTGTGTCGGCCACTAGGGTCGCTTATCTTACTCACACAGTCAGCTACCTCATTGCGCCTCTTTTTTTCTTTGCGTCATGTGCTGTTTGGGGAGGGTTTTTTGGAAGGGACATCCTGCGTGACACTGCAGTGCCACTCCTAGATGGGCCCGGTGTTTGTGTCGGCCACTAGGGTCGCTTATCTTACTCACACAGCGACCTCGGTGCAAATTTTAGGACTAAAAATAATATTGTGAGGTGTGAGGTATTCAGAATAGACTGAAAATGAGTGTAAATTATGGTTTTTGAGGTTAATAATACTTTGGGATCAAAATGACCCCCAAATTCTATGATTTAAGCTGTTTTTTAGGGTTTTTTGAAAAAAAACACCCGAATCCAAAACACACCCGAATCCGACAAAAAAAATTCGGTGAGGTTTTGCCAAAACGCGGTCGAACCCAAAACACGGCCGCGGAACCGAACCCAAAACCAAAACACAAAACCCGAAAAATTTCAGGCGCTCATCTCTACTATTTATCTCATATTAGTTTTCATATTCCACATAGAGAAATGAGGTGTGCTACCACAAGCAACAGCATGAGTACAAATACGAAGAAGGACAGAGGAATTTTGCTTTTAAGTGGTGCACATGTGTACAACGAATAAAATATAGGCCCTCATTCCGAGTTGATCGGTCGCAAGGCGAATTTAGCAGAGTTACACACGCTAAGCCGCCGCCTACTGGGAGTGAATCTTAGCTTCTTAAAATTGCGACCGATGTATTCGCAATAATGCGATTACTAACTACTTAGCAGTTTCAGAGTAGCTCCAGACTTACTCTGCCTGTGCGATCATTTCAGTGCTTGTCGTTCCTGGCTGACGTCACAAACACACCCAGCGTTCGCCCAGGCACTCCCACCGTTTCTCCGGCCACTCCTGCGTTTTTTCCGGAAACGGTAGCGTTTTCAGCCACACGCCCCTGAAACGCCGTGTTTCCGCCCAGTAACACCCATTTCCTGTCAATCACATTACGATCGCCGGAGCGAAGAAAAAGCCGTGAGTAAAAATACTTTCTTCATAGTAAAGTTACTTGGCGCAGTCGCAGTGCGAACATTGCGCATGCGTACTAAGCGGATTTTCACTGCGATGCGATGAAAAATACCGAGCGAACAACTCGGAATGAGGGCCATAACCTTTAATTCATATCGTTAAAAAAGTATTAGTGCTCAATATATACAGTGTCATAATTGTGTGGAGCAGAAATAATCTCTCCACAAGTGGCATTAATTCAAACTTTCCTTTCTTTTCATATACACTGTACAGGCACAAATCAAATTGACACAAGGGCCAATGTAGAACTGGAAATAACTTATACCTGACTGTGACATATTAACAAGGAACACTGGATTGCTGGCGCATATGTTATACTTAACTAATGTGCGGGCACGGATTGAACACTACCCAGTGTGTCAAGGTTATTTCAACTATTAATACAAATGTAGCTAATCGCGTGGTGTAACATCTGTTGGGGAATAATAACCCCACTGGAAAGAGTGCTCAGGTCTGCTTCACCTTATTAATCCCGGGAGGGTAATGAATGACACCAGCGGCTAGTACAGAGCCGGTATCAAATATATAAGTTAGTCAGGGCACTCAGTTTACTAGCACCAGATGGATTAATATACAAGCCATCTCATACACACACTGACACATAAAATCGGACACAATTGTATGTGTACAATTTATTACATTAAATACATAGATCAGTGGACTTCTGATGCGCAGGAGTTTCAATTTTTTAAAATTCACTTTTTCTAACTATATTCACTTTTCTTTGTTTTAACATAATATTTCGCTAATACTTTTTTAACGATATGAATTAAAGGTTATATTTTATTTGTTGTATACACGTGCACCACTTAAAAGCAAAATTCCTCTGTCCTTCGTATTTGTACTCATGCTGCAAAAAGGACAACCACAGCCAGAAGACACAGGAGAAAGTAAGTGCATGTGGCCTGTGGAGCCTGGGTCCAGGGATCAGCTGATGACACAGAACAGTGGCTGGAGCTAGCGATACAGTGCATCCGGAAAGTATTTACAGCGCTTCACTTTTTCCACATTTTGTTATGTTACAGCCTTATTACAAAATGGAATAAATTAATTTTTTCCCTAAAAAATTCTACACGCAATACCCCATAATGACAACTTGAAAAAAGTTTGAGATTTTTGCAAATTTATTAAAAATAAAAAAACTAAGAAATCACATGTACATAAGTATTCAAAGCCTTTGCCATGAAGCTCAAAATTGAGCTCGGGTGCATCCTGTTTCCACTGATCATCCTTGAGATGTTCCTACAGCTTAATTGGAGTTCACCTGTGGTAAATTCAGTTGATTGGACATGATCTGAAAAGTCACACACCTGTCTACATAAGGTCCCACACTTGACAGTGCATGTCTGAGCACAAACCAAGCATGAAGTAAAAGGAATTGTCTGTAGACTTCCGAGACAGGATTGTCTCGAGACACAAATCTGGGAAAGGGTACAGAAATATATCTGCTGCTTTGAAGGTCCCAATGAGCACATCCGTAAATAGAAGAAGTTCAGAACCATCAGGACTCTTCCTAGAGCTGGCTGGCTGTCTAAACTGAGTGATTGGGGGTGAAGGGCCCTAGTGAGGGAGGTGACCAAGAACCCGATGGTCACTCTGTCAGAGCTACAGCATTTCTCTGTGGAGAGAGGAGAACTTTCCAGAAGGACAACCATCTCTGCAGCAATCCACCAATCAGGTCTGTATTGTAGAGTGGCCAGACGGAAGCCACTGCTTAGTAAAAAGCACATGGCAGCCCACCTGGAGTTTGCCAAAATGCACCTGGAGTACTCTCAGACCATGAGAAACAAAATTCTCTTGTCTGATAAGACAAAGATTGAACTCTTTGGCATGAATGCCAGGCATAGTTTGGAGGAAACCAGGCACCGCTCATCACCAGGCCGAAACCATCCGTACAGTGAAGCATGGTGGCGGCAGCATAATGCTGTGGGGATGTTTTTACGCCGCAGGAACTGGGAGACTAGTCAGAAAAGAAGGAAAGATGAATGCAGCAATATACAGAGACATCTTGGGTGAAAACCTGCTCCAGAGCACTCTTGACCTCATACTGGAGTGACGGTTCATATTTCAGCAGGGCAAAGACCCTAAGCACACAGCCAAGATATCAAAGAAGTGGCTTCAGGACAACTCTATGAATGTCCTTGAGTGGCCCAGCCAGAGCCTAAACTAGAATCCGATTGAACATTTCTGGAGAGATCTGAAAATGGCTGTGCGTCGATGCTTCCCAACCTGATGGAGCTTGAGAGGTGCTGCAAAGAGGAATGGGCGAAACTGCCCAAAGATAGGTGTGCCAAGCTTGTGGCATCATATTCAAAAAGACTTGAGGCTGTAATTGCTGCCAAAGGTGCATCATCAAAGTAGTGAGCAAAGGCTGTGAATACTTATGTACATGTGATTTCTTCATTTTTTATTTTTAATAAATATGCAAAAATTTCAAAGAAACTTTCACGTTATCAGTATGGGGTATTGTGCGTAGAATTTTGAGGGAAAAAATTAATGTATTCCGTTTTGGAATAAGGCTATAACATAACAAACTGTGGAAAAAGAGAAGTGCTGGGAATACTTTCTGGATGCACTGTACAGAACAGAGCTAGAGCTCGAGACACTGAATTGGGGGCTGAAGCTGAAGACACAGGATGGGTGCTAGAGCTGGAGATACAGAAGGGGGCAGGCTGGAGACACAGAAGGAGAGCTGGCATGAGACACAGAAGGGGAGCTGGCATAAGACACAGAAGGGAAGTTGGCATGAGACATAGAAAGGAAGCTGGCATGAGACACAGAAGCAGTGTTGGCATGAGACACAGAAGCAGTGCTGGCATGAGACACATAAGGGGCCTGGTTGGAGACTCAGAAGTGGGAGCTGGCATGAGACATAGAAGGGCGAGCTGGCATGAAACACAGAAGAGGGCCCTGGCTGGAGACACTGGCTGGAGACACAGAATGGGGCTGGCATAATACACTTAAAGGGGTTGGGGACACAGTATGGGAGCTGGCAGGCATCAGACACAAAAGGGAACCGGCTGGAGACACAGAAGGGGACCCTGGCTGGAGAGACAGAAGAGCAGCTGGCTGGAGAGACAGAAGAGGGGCTAGCTGGATATACAGAAATGGAGCTGGCTGGAGACACAGAAGGGAACTGACTGGAGAGACAGATTTGGGGCTTAAGAGACAAAAGGGTGCTGGCTGGAGAGACAGAAGGGGGGCTGACTGGGGAGAGAAAAAGGGGGCAGCTGGAGTGAGAAACACTAGGGGAGGGGCTGGAGAGACAGAAGCGGTCTAGCTGGAACTGGAATGACACTATAGCAGTGCCGTAACTAGACATTTTAGCGCTGTGTGCAAGAAACGGAATCGGTGCCCCCACCCCCCTTAATGTAAACTGGCGGCAGTGCACGCCGCAGGCGTGCGCAAAAAATATAGGGGCGTGGCTTCACGGGAAGGGGTGTGGCCACAAAATAATACCAATTCATATAATGGTGCACAGTAGTCTCCATTATTCAAATTACGCCGCACAGTAGCGCCACTACACCAGGTAGAGCCCCTTTTTCACATTACGGCGGACAGATTCCCCTTTTTACACATTACGACAGACAGCGTCCCCCTTTTTTACACATTACGGCAGACAGAGTCCCCTTTTTACACATCATGGCAGACAGTGTCCCCTTTTTACACATTACGGCAGACAGAGTCCCCTTTTTACACATTACGACAGACAGCGTCCCCTTTTTACACATTACGTCAGACAGCATTCCCTTTTTACACATTACGGCAGACAGCATCCCCTTTTTACACATTACAGCAGACAGCGTCCCCCTTTTTACACATTACGGCAGACAGCGTGCCCTTTTTACACATTACGGCAGACAGCGTCCCCTTTTTACACATTACGGCAGCAGAGTCCCCCTTTTTTACACACTACGGCAGCATAGTCCCCCTTTTTTACACATTACAGTAGCAGAGGTGTGTGTGTGTGTTCTGTCAGTCACCTGGATGTGGTAGGCAGCATCCAGGCGCAGAGCCTCTCCTGGGGTCCAGGACACATGCTGCGGCGACGCTACAAACAGCATGAGAGCCGGTCCGGGAGCAACCTCCGACAGCTCTCCACACCCTGCCAGCAGCAGCCACCCAGCAGGAGTCCTATTCTCCTGCACTCACAGCGGGCGGCAGCGGGACATGGGCAGCTGTTTGCTGATCGATGCGGCTACAGGCGTGCTCCTGCTCCCCTCACACTCAGAGGCGGGAGGCAAGCGGCAGCGCCGGCGCTGGCCCGTGACTTTCACTACTAACTAGCCGTACGGGTAGGTGTGATGCCACATGGTGCGCCTTGCCCACATTTGCACTGTGGGCAAGGCTCCCTCGGCACACACCTAGTTACGGCACTGCACTGTAGGTCTGAAGCTTCAATTGGTAGGATTACTGGCACATTACTATTTGCTGGGTGGTCTTCAGTATGCCGAATGTCGGGATCCCGGCGCACAGTACATCCGGTGCCGAGATCCCGACACCCGGCATACCGACAGCTATTCTACCTCGTGGGGGTCCACGACCCCCCTGGAGGGAGAATAAATAGCGTGGCGCGTGTAGCGCGCCACCGTGCCCGCAGCGTGGCGAGCGCAGTGAGCCTGCAAGGGGCTCCTTTGTGCTTGCCACACTGTCGGTATGCCGGCGGTCAGGCTCCCGGCGCCGGTATGCTTGTCGCCGGGAGCCCGGCCACCGGCATACCATACTACACCCCTATTTGCTCCCCCCCCAAGCTGTGCTATCGTGCCTGTGCTGTCGGTGGAGTTGAGATGGAGGGGGGCACCACAGTCTATTTTAGCTCTCGGGTGGAGGCCCTGCCTATTCTGTCATTCCCGGGCTCCACAATTTCTGATGGCGGCACTGGAGACAATCAGCTCATAGTTCCAAAGTACTTGTTTTAAAAGTCCTTGCTTACAAAACTATTCCTTAATTGCAGTATCTTTTTCATTCTTCTATGATTAAAGATTTTGTTAAGTCTGTGATTTATATTTCCAAAAAGTTTTTAGTATTCATGACACAGTGATTGTTCCACACTTCTTTACTGTAAAATTGCAGGAACCACATTACACAGAAGATAGATTCAAACACATAATTCAAACATATATATCCTTATACTGCATACATGCACAACAGGAACTACATACAGATGTAGCCAATGTTTAGTACTTTGCATGCTCTGTGACTGAGAATATGCAGCCATGACCAACTAATGGAGATATAGGGGTCCATGCATACCTCCAAATGGTCCCATATTTCAGGCATTGTCCTGCTGTCTCACCTGCGGTGTCGGGTGTTGGGAGGACCGCTCTCACTGGCTGCTCTGCTAGCAGACCAGCTGTGAATAGATATTGTGTGCATACATGCAGCGTCTATTCACAGGGAAGAGAGGGACTGGGGGCATGGCCAGCAGCTCAAAGAGCAGTGGGCATGCCCCCACACTAACAAAAATGATGTCACACCCCTGAATTTCAGGAATGTGCAGATGTCCCTGTATAATCACAGACAAAGTTGGGAGGTACAGTATATCCATGTGGAAGGGGAAATAACGGCTAAACGAAATTGATGGAGAAAATCCCTACACATATATTTTCTCTGTATGTATTAAAGGGTTTTCTCTGTCTTCTGCCTGCTAGTGTTAATAGCAGTCTACAACATTCTGCAGCCATAGACTCCTATAGCAGCCCTAAGGTGTTACTAAGGTGACATGTCACTAACCAGCAGATGGCTTCTCCAGCAACGGCTTCATCATCTCAATTTCGGAAGTTCATGTTGTCTAAAAGCACTAAAATGTTAATACACTCAATACTGTACTACTAAACACCAGTCTAAAATTCAGAGAGTAAAGTAACTCATGTTAACGGCAAATACAATTACAGTGGACACTATCAATGAAGAGGTACAGCATTAATATAGGACAATCAACAAATATTTGTAATGCCTGAACATCTAGGAATGAGAATATCCATCCTCAATGCGTGTGAATTAACTATGTAGACAAAAATGACCGGACAGACAGCAAACAGATAAACAAGATTTATTGACATCAGTACTTTGTAGGTCCACTACGTGCAGTGATTACTGCAGATGCTCTTCTTGGCAAACTGTGCACAAGTTCCTGGACATCAGCAGGTGGTATGTTTTGCCATTCTGCCTTAACTACAGTGACCAACTAAGACACTGAAGAAAGCTGAGTAGACCTAGAATACACCCGTAAAGGAGACGTGAACGTTATACTGTTTGACACAAGTATTTAACAATTAGCCCTTTATTCTAAAGGCCTGGATCCAGCTGAATTAAGAAATTTATAAACAAATGGTGATTATAACCACTCCTTATTCATTATAGGAGCTATCGTTTTTTTAATTGCCACGACAGAGTAATATTGTACGTAATGTTTTACTGTGTGTGTGTATTTTAAACTGTGTGATTTTTTATGGAAATGTATTGATATAATAAATTTGTAATTTGCTCTCTTGATAAATTAATCTTATTTATTATATTTTTTGTATACTATTGGCAGGACAGCACTGCTAAATTGGGAACGGCATTACAATTGTAATTATATAAAAATTGGTTAAGCTTGGTGGCTTGGAAGTGCAGGTATTTTGTTGTTGGATTTTTTGATTGCTTGAGAGCCTACCTTACCTATATCGTGGGTTATCAGCAATGGGGATCTCTGAAGAAATTGCTCAACCTGGGGAACATGAGTGGGGGATGGGGGTATAGGTAGCCTGCAGGTGATGGTGTTATTGGTGTGTAGGTGACTCCTGCACAGAGTACCTTCCATACATACCTGTTGCTGATGGTTTCTGCTGAGCCCTTGGAATTTTGACTACTGTGTAACTGTGGAATCTACCTCCCTTGGGAGGGATCCTTTAACAGATGAGCTTGTGTAGTGTCCCTCAGTATAATTGTATTGACACCTCACTCCTGAAGTGTAATGTGCTGATAATCTATGGGTACCAGGGAGGTAGAGTGGGTGGTGATGCACACCATCTCTTGTTCCGCCAATGCTGCAGCTGCCCCTGTGTCTGTGGGCTCAACTGCTGGCTGCGTACTTGCAAAGTGTTCAGTCTGCTGGGCTGCCGTCAGCAGATACAATGGAGTGCTTGGACGTGCAAGACTCACTCCACTCACTGAGGCTGGGCCTGTGCTACTGGAGGAGCATGCTGCGTCAAATGACATGGGGCTGAGACCTCCTCTGCAGTGCTGGCCGCGGATAGCTGTCTTCTTCCTGAGGCACTTCCGGATCAGGTCACATGATGGTGTAGCATGTGACCCCCCTGCCCACCGTCACTGTATGCAGGCACAAACCTCCAGTACTACGGTTCCCGGGACGGACCCCATGGCTGCCTGATGATCATAGTGCAGTGCAGCACAGGCAGCGGTATCAGCAAAGTTTGTCTGTGGACCCCCTAGAACCATGGGGGCATGGTACATCTGTACCCTTAGACCCCCCTGTCGCCGGACCTGTTCCTACTTCTATGTCAGTTTTTACCCAGTTCTGTTCAATTACTACTGTTCTAATTGTAAAGAAAAACATAATATGCTGTGTTATATAAGACACTGTTAATAAATAAATAATAAATACAGTAAATAATACCAGAGTAATATGTTTTATTTTGTACTCATGCACATATTGTGTGACACTGGGGGTAAGTGGCAGTACCACAGTAATATATTTTACTTCGTACTCATACTTGTATAGTGTGACACTGTTGGTGAAATTAAACAGCAGTGTTCAATTACTATTTCTGACTCTTACATGTATTGTGTGACACTGTAGGTGGTACTTTTTTTGGACAAATTGTGGTGTGTGTTTGTTGTTAGATATGGAAGATGAACAATTTAGAGGAGAGCAGGAAGCACATACTAGTGCTGCAGGTGCTGCCACCAATCATGAGACAAGTTCATCAATGTGATCTTCTAAAGCTGATGGCAAAGGGCACAGACAGCTTAAGTCAGGGCATATAAAATCAAAGAAACAATATAATGTTACATTGGTAAAGAAAAAATAAATAAAGTTAGCTACAGAGAAATATAAAAATTGGTAATATGCTATTCAACACACGAAGTGGCATGGAAAGGCCAAGGCCTTGGTCTTTATTTAAGAGTCGTGGTTATGCCTCTTATGATGATGTAAGTGATTCTCTTTGTAGAAGTGTAAAAAAAATCAAACTCGTTAAGGCACAGGAACCAACCGTATGCTCAGAAAAATCACAAATCCCTCAGGAGAGTCTAAGTGTGTCCACAGGTGCGATGTGTAAGCCTGACCTTTCCAATACTATACTTGAAGAGGAGGCTCCTTTCACCATGTGTGCACCCTCTGAAAATGTGGGGATGAACAGCACAAGTAAACATGCTGTCATAGAAATAGAGGATGCTTCTGTGGAAGTGCACCAGGAAAATTAGTATATTTGTGTAGCTGATGGTGATAAGGATGTTGATGATGAGGATGTTGTTTGTGGAAATCAGGCATTGGTGGAAACAGTTGTTGCACATGATGTGAAAAAACATATTGTCAGAAAAAATCCACCTATTCTGTGTTGAATTATTTCTACCCAAATCCAGATAACAAGTGTCAAGCCATCTGTAGCCTTTGTAAAACCATAGTAAGTAGAGGTTAGTAGACCTTAACCGTCTACTAACCACCTCCCTGTTACGTCACTTGCAGCAATGTTCATCAAAAGTTTTTAAAAATTCAGAAACTTTGGCTAAAATGTAACAACCACCAATACAGCATTCCTAGCTCCCTTTTGTTAGATCCAAGTGCCTGCAATCTCCACCACCAACACCTTCATAGTAACATAGTAACATAGTATCTAAGGTTGAAAAAAGACAATTTGTCCATCGAGTTCAACCTATTTGTGGTCTCCTATGCAGGATTATCCTCAATCATGATTGGAACTAGTCCTGTATCCAGCTACCTCGGTACAATTGTTTTGCCTAAACGGGATGAAAACAATATTGTCAGCTGGAAGGTGGTCAAAAGTGACTGGAAATGACTGGAAATGAATGTTATTGAGGTTAATAATACTGTAGGAATAAAAACAGGCCCACAGTCTGTGATTTTAGCCATTTTTATGATTTATTTTTTACAAAAATACAGATCCAAAACCAAAACCCACAAGGGCAAAACCAAATACAGATTGTGTTGTCCCACTTAAGGCAATTTTTAATATCCACCTATATGTCGAAGAACAGAAACTGTATTTTAGTTAAATCTTATAATTGGAGACATACTCATATAGACTACTTGTTGTAACAGTTGTCTCCAATAGATTACAACTATGCTCAGTCCCATTAATTATTCGAAATATGATTCAACAGCTTTTCATTACAGGAGACGAGTCTGCATAAGCAGCTTGCATGAATACAGTTTTGAATCAATTTATGCTGTATATACAATATCATAGCAAGTATTAGAGCTCATAAATCATACTGTTAAAATCAAACATTGAAACTGAATGAAGTGCAATAAAATACAACACTTTATGTACATTACTACAGTATAATTATTTTCATGATATGTTTAATTTCTCATAGCTATTAAATTAGCATAACTGTATATTGTTGCTCAGGCTTATTTGAATCATCATACTACAGTATTGATTGTTTTGTGTAAAAATACTGCATATCTGTTGCACATATATATTACAGATATAATGGTTACGCTGTGATTGCCCCTGAAGCTCATTCCTCCTGTAAAATAAAGGAAATTCATCACGGAATACTCTTCAGCAGGATCCTAAGAATATATCACTCATACCACTTTCAGACATGTGACCCAGGAATTTGCCAGGTTCAGCAAGCTGGAAAAATCCTGGGTCTCAGCTCCCTGAGCCTGGTCAGGAGCAGGGTCATGGACCCGTGACTTAGGACCTTATTCAGACCCTGACGCAGCTGCTGCGATCACACAAACGTCCACTTACTGGCTGTCTGTGCATGCGCAGCATCTGTGGTGCACGTGCGCAACCAGTCATTATGTGTTCGCATCCCAGACACCACAGGCACTCCTCCCCCCACTGCTGACGCTATTGGCATCTGCACTGAGGACACCGCTGGGAGACTCGCACTGCTGACACTGCCAGCACCCCTGCAATTAGGACAGTCAGTACCCCTGCACTGAGGACATCACTGGGAAACTCACACTGCAGACACTGCCTGCACCCCTGCAATGAGGACACCTCCAGCACCCTCACACTGCTGACACTGCCAGCACCCCCGCATTGAGGACACCGCTGGTACCCCCTGTATTGCCGACACCACCAAAACCCCTGCACTGAGGACACGGCGGCACCCCCCACTGCTGACCCGGTAGCATACCAATATTGAGGACACTGCTGGCACCACTACATTGAGGACACCTGCACTGCTGACACCCTGCACTGTATCTGACACACACTGTATCTGACCTGTACTGTATCCAACCCACCCTGTAAACTGCATGTATCCAAACCACCCTGTATTCTACACTGTATCCGACGTGCACTGTATCCAACCTCCACTGTAACCCACTGTATCCAAACCACATTGTATCCAACCCGCACTCAGACCAGCGCAGTATCTGACCCGAACTGTATCCCACACTGTATATGATCTCCACTGTATATCGCACTATATCCGACCTTGCAGTGTAACCAACTTGCACTGTATCTGACCCGCACTGTAACCTGCACTATATCCAACCCACACTCTGACCTACACTGTATCTAACCTGTACTGTATCTGACCTGCAATACATCTAACCTGCACTGTATCTGACCCACACTGTATTCAACCCACACTGTATCCTACCCACACTATATGCAACCTGCACTATATGCAACCCACAATGTATTTCACCTACACTGTATCTGACCAGCACTGTAACTGTTCAATATTTAATTGTGTGTCTCAAAGTATTTTGCACTGTACTACGCAGGTACAGAATGCTGATTTTTGTGATTGGGGAGATTTTTTGGAGCTGCTCGGCAAAAAGGCTTATTGATCAGGGCTTTAAATGGGCACAGAGTGTCAGTCCTCAGTGACCCAGGGCCCTCAGGAAGGAGGTACAACTGGGCACCGAGGATGGGTATGTGCTGGGGGATGCAGTTAAATTGCCGGCAGTCAGGGTCCCAGCAGACAGGATATCGACGCCGGAACATCGACTGCTGGCAATGCTGCCAGCTGGAATCCCATCTCATAGGGGCTATTCCCACTCATGGGTGTCCAGGACATCCACAGAGTGGGAATAGAACCTGTAGCGAGCGCAGCGAGCAACCGAGCCCACAGCATGGTGAGCGCAGTGAATCCACTTGCCCCACTGCTGGCATACTGACGGGCGGGATGCCGTTATCTGTATAATGACGGCCGGCATCCAAACCGTTGGTATTTCATACTGATCCCTGTGCTAGGGTCATGTGCACTTGTGTAAGGGGAATACATGTCTGTGTTGCTTTTAACACATGGTTTCTGGGGGGTTTTCTTTGCTGTTTGTTAACTACTATTACTTTAGAGCAATGATATCCTACACACGATTTTCAGTAAGTTTCTGTGTTGGATTGTTGTCTATTGATAATACTTGCAAGTTAATTCGATTGGTTATTACTAATACTATACTAATTTGTAAAAAAAATATTTAAACAGAAATAACTGCCTTGTGTTTGTGCCGCTGCTCTGTTGAGGTGGTCAAAATTCATTCGAAATTATTGGAAATGAATGTTATTAATGTTATTACTACTCCAGAAACAAAAAAAGGGCCCCAATTATGTGATTTTAGCTGTTTTTATGATTTTGGGAGAGAAAAATAGGATTTTAATACCTACCGGTAAATCCTTTTCTCTTAGTCCGTAGAGGATGCTTGGGATGCTTCAAGAACCATGGGGTATAGACGGAATCCGCAGGAGACATGGGCACACTGTAAGACTTTGAACGGGTGTGAACTGGCTCCTCCCTCTATGCCCCTCCTCCAGACTCCAGTTATAGGAACTGTGCCCAGGGAGACGGACATTTCGAGGAAAAGGATTTATTTAATTATTTTAAACTAAGGTGAGATACATACCAGCTCACACCACCAACACGCCGTACAATATGGCATTCAACAACAACGCATGCAACGGCATGACCAACAGCAGTCACAGATTTGACTGAACTCAACGCAACATGAGCGTAACTATAACCAAACTGCAGATACAGCCCGCACTGGGACGGGCGCCCAGCATCCTCTACGGACTAAGAGAAAAGGATTTACCGGTAGGTATTAAAATCCTATTTTCTCATACGCCCTAGAGGATGCTGGGGATGCTTGAAGAACCATGGGGTTTATACCAAAGCTCTAGAACGGGCGGGAGAGTGCGGATGACTCTGCAGCACCGATTGACCAAACAAGAGGTTCTCCTCAGCCAGGGTATCAAACTTGTAAAACTTCGCAAAAGTGTTTGAACCCGACCAAGTAGCTGCTCGGTAGAGTAGTAATGCCGAGACCGCCCGGGCAGCCGCCCAGGATGAGCCCACCTTTCTGGTAGAGTGGGCCTTCACTGATTTCGGTAACGGCAATCCTGCCGTAGAATAAGCCTGCTGAATCGTATTACAGATCCAGCGTGTAATAGTCTGCTTGGAAGCTGGAGCCCCAATCTTGTTGGGAGCCCACAGGACAAACAGAGCCTCTGTGTTCCTAATCTGCACCATTCTGGCGACATAGATCTTCAAAGCTCTGACCACATCCAGAGACTTTGACTCTGCCAAGGCCTCAGAAGCCACTGGCACCACAATAGGCTGGTTTACGTGGAAAGATGAAACCACTTTTGGCAGAAATTGTTGACGAGTTCTCAACTCTGCTCTATCCGCATGGAAAATCAAATAGTGGCTTTTGTGAGACAAAGCCACCAATTCAGACACTCGCCTTGCTGACGCCAAGGCCAACAACATGACCACTTTTCAAGTAAGGAATTTTAACTCAACCTTTCATAAAGGTTCAAACCAATGTGATTGCAAAAATTGCAACACCACATTAAGATCCCACGATGCCACAGGAGGCACAAACGGAGGTTGGATGTGCAGCACGCCTTTTACGAATGTCTGAACTTCTGGAAGAGAAGCCAATTCTTTTTGAAAAAAGATCGACAAGGCCGAAATCTGTACTTTAATAGAGCCTAACTTTAGGCCCGCATCCACACCTGCTTGTAGGAAATGGAGCAAACGCCCCAGGTGAAATTCTTCCGTAGGAGCCTTCTTGGATTCACACCAAGACACATATTTTCTCCAAATACGGTGGTAATGCTTTGCCGTTACTTCTTTTCTAGCCTGAAGAAGTGTGGGAATGTCTTCACTGGGAATACCCTTTCGGGGTAGGATTTGGTGCTAATCCACCACGCTGTCAAACGCAGCCGCGGTAAGTCCTGATAGACGCACGGCCCCTGTTGTAAAAGGTCCTCCCGAAGAGGAAGAGGCCAGGGATCTTCTATGAGCAACTCCTGAAGATCTGGATACCAGGCCCTTTTTTGGCCAATTCGGAACAATGAGGATCGCCTGAACTCTTGTTCTTCGTATAATTTTTATCACCTCTTGATGAAGACCCCACTCCCCTGGATGGAGATCGTGGCCAGTATTTACTAAAAATCCGAGTTTGTCCGATTTGTGTTTTTATTTCTAAGTCCCAATCCGGGAATTCACTAAGCACCAATCTCGGCAGTGTTTGGACTATTCGTAATGGTTTGATTTGCAAAGTTCCGAAATACGAATGAATAGACCATCGGTCAAACACGGCTGTTATTTCATACAATACGGGCATTCACTATTCATGCGTATTTGGGTGTTAGTTTCTGAGTGCTCAAGTGCGGGTCTGTTTTTTTTAGATTCGTTAAAAAAAGCAGCAAAAAAATAGACCTGCTTTTTCCAGTCGAGTTTGGATAACCATGCACGGATCAGTGAGATCTGTGCATGGTTATCTATGGGAAAGGGTCTGTTTAGTGTAAAAACTGAAAAAAAAAATTGCGTGGGGTCCCCCCTCCTAAGCATAACCAGCCTCGGGCTTTTTGAGCCGGTCCTGGTTGGAAAAATATGGGGGGGAAAATGACAGGGGTTCCCCCATATTTAATCAACCAGCACCGGGCTCTGCGCCTGGTCCTGGTTCCAAAAATACGAGGGACAAAAAGTGTAGCAGTCCCCCGTATTTTTGAAACCAGCACCGGGCTCCACTAGCCAGGTACATAATGCCACAGCCGGGGGACACTTTTATACTGGTCCCTGTGGCCCTGGCATTACATACCCAACTAGTCACCCCTGGCCGGGGTACCCTGGAGGAGTGGGAACCCCTTAAATCAAGGGGTCCCCCTCCAGCCACCCAAGGGCCAGGGGTGAAGCCCGAGGCTGTCCCTCCCATCCAAGGGCGGCGGATGGGGGGCTGATAGCCTTTTGAAAAAATGTGAATATTGTTTTAGTAGCAGTACTACAAGTCCCAGAAAGCCTCCCCCGCAAGCTGGTACTTGGAGAACCACAAGTACCAGCATGCGGTGGAAAACCGGGCCCGCTGGTACCTGTAGTACTACTACTAAAAAAATACCCCCAAAAAACAGGACACACACACCGTGAAAGAATAAGTTTATTACATACATGCACACCTCCATACATACATACTTACCTATGTTCCCACGAGGCTCGGTCCTCTTCTCCATGTAGAATCCTTGGGGTACCTGTGAAAAAAATTATACTCACATAATCCAGTGTAGAATCAGACCTTTGTATAATCCACGTACTTGGCAAAATAATAAAACGGAAACCCGACCACGCACTGAAAGGGGTCCCATGTTTACAATGTAGCGCCTATGCGCTCCATTGAAGCCAATGGTGGGAACTTTGCGGTCAGCGGTTGACCGAAAGTAACCTCACCGCTGACTGCAAAGTTCCCACCATTGGCTACAATGGGGCGCATAGGCACTACATTGTATCTGTGCCGTGTGCTGCCTCACAGACACTACAGGAGCACACAGCCAATCAGGAGAGTGCCACAACGTGGCGCTCCCTGATTGGCTGAAGGGACCCTCTTTGACAGGAGTCAGGGGGGGGTCCTGGCAGTCAGGGAAAGGGGTCCCATGTGTAAACATGGGACCCCTTTCAGTGCGTGGTCGGGTTTCCGTTTTATTATTTTGCCAAGTACGTGGATTATACAAAGGTCTGATTCTACACTGGATTATGTGAGTATCATTTTTTTCACAGGTACCCCAAGGATTCTACATGGAGAAGAGGACCGAGCCTCGTGGGAACATAGGTAAGTATGCATGTATGGAGGTGTGCATGTATGTAATAAACTTATACTTTCACGGTGTGTGTATCCTGTTTTTTTGGGGGGTATTTTTTTAGTAGTAGTACTACAGGTACCAGCGGGCCCGGTTTTCCACCGCATGCTGGTACTTGTGGTTCTCCAAGTATCAGCTTGCGGGGGAGGCTTGCTGGGACTTGTAGTACTGCTACTAAAACAATATTCACATTTTTTCAAAAGGCTATCAGCCCCCCATCCGCCGCCCTTGGATGGGGGGGACAGCCTCGGGCTTCACCCCTGGCCCTTGGGTGGCTGGAGGGGGGGACCTCTTGATTTAAGGGGTTCCCACTCTTCCAGGGTACCCCGGCCAGGGGTGACTAGTTGGGTATGTAATGCCAGGGCCGCAGGGACCAGTATAAAAGTGTCCCCCGGCTGTGGCATTATGTACCTGGCTAGTGGAGCCCGGTGCTGGTTTCAAAAATATGGGGGACCCCTACGCTTTTTGTCCCCCGTATTTTTGGAACCAGGACCAGGTGCAGAGCCCGGTGCTGGTTGATTAAATATGGGGGAACCCCTGTCATGTTTTTCCCCATATTTTTTTCAACCAGGACCGGCTCAAAGAGCCCGAGGCTGGTTGTGCTTAGGAGGGGGGACCCCACGCAATTTTTTACAGATTTTTTAAGACTTTAATCAACTTTTTAAGGTACACAATGAAGCCCTGCATGGATCTCACAGATCTGGCCGGGATTCCTTGTGTTTTGTCAGGCAGTGTTTTACTCATCACTCCCGTAAAACACTGCCTGATATTACGAATCACATCGACATCGGAAAAAACGATTGTGCAAAACTCTGCAGCTTAGTGAATGATCGTATCAGGATTCAAAAAGTTGCAGTTAAATGCACCCAATACCATTCGAGTTCAAACACCCTTCAAAACGGCCAAAACACGAATCTTTGTAAAAATACCCCCGTGTCTGCTGAGGAAGTCTGCTTCCCAGTTGTCCACCCCAGGAATGAAGACCGCTGACAGAGCGCTGGCATGTCTTTGCGCCCAGCGAAGAATCTTCGTGGCCTCGGCCATCTCCGCTCTGCTCTTTGTACCGCCTTGGCGGTTTATGTACACCACAGCTGTCACGTTGTCTGACTGAATCAAGACCAGCAGACCTCGAAGAAGATGTTCTGCTTGCAGAAGGCTGTTGTAGATGGCTCTTAATTCCAGAATGTTTATGTGTAGACAAGCTTCCTGGCTTGACAACTTTCCCTGAAAATTTATCCCCTGTGTGACTGCTACCCAGCCTCGGAGGCTTGCATCTGTGGTCACCAGGATCCAATCCTGAATCCCGAACCTGCATCCCTCCAGAAGGTGAGAACTGTGCAGTCACCACAGAAGGGAAATTCTGGTCCTGGGAGATAGAATTATTTTCCGGTGCATGTCCAGGTGAGACCCGGACCACTGGTCCAACAGGTTCCACTGAAACACCCTGGCATGTAACCTGCCATACGTAATGGCCTCGTAGACCGCCACCATCTTCCCCAGCAACCGAGTGCAGTGAAGAACTGACACCTTTGCTGGTTTCAGAATCTGTTTTACCATGTTCTGTATTTCCAGAGCTTTTTCCACTGGAAGAAAAACTCTCTGTAGTTCTGTATCCAGAATCATACCCAGGAACGACAGCCGTGTGATTTTGGCAAATTTAGGAGCCAACCGTGTTGTTACACAATCGTCAGTGAAAGGGCAACATTCTTCAACAATTGCTCCTTGGACCTAGCCTTTATGAGGAGATCGTCCAAGTACGGGATAATTGTGATTCCCTGCTTGCGCAGGGGAACCATCATTTCCGCCGCCATTACTTTGGTGAAAATCCTCGGAGCCATGGACAGACGAAACGGCAACGTCTGAAATTGGTAGGTAGGTTTAGAATCGGTCTGACTGAACCATCCGGCTTCGGGACCATGAACAGGCTCGAATAAAAACCTTCCCCCTGATGAGAGGGGGGTACCGTGACAATCACTAGAGATGAGCGGGTTCGGTTCCTCGGAATCCGAACCCGCCCGAACTTCATTTTTTTTTTACACGGGGCCGAGCGACTCGGATCTTCCCGCCTTGCTCGGTTAACCCGAGCGCGCCCGAACGTCATCATCCCGCTGTCGGATTCTCGCGAGACTCGGATTCTATATAAGGAGCCGCGCGTCGCCGCCATTTTCACACGTGCATTGAGATTCATAGGGAGAGGACGTGGCTGGCGTCCTCTCCGTTTATAGAGAAAAGAGTGAGACTAGAGTAGAGAGAGACACAGTAGTAATTTTGGGGAGCATTAGGAGGAGTACTACTACTTGCTGAAGTGATAGATAGATAGTGTGACTGTATAATGTATATCTGACTTGTGGGGGAGACACTGACAGTGGGGAGCAGTTAGAGTCTGAGAGCAGGACTCAGGAGTACATATAACGTACAGTGCACACTTTTGCTGCCAGAGTGCCACACTGCCATTGTGACCACACTGACCACCAGTATAATATATATTGTGATTGTCTGCTTAGGAGTACTACTTGCAAGTTGCTGATAGTGTGACCAGTGACCTGACCACCAGTTTAATAATCACCACCAGTTTAATATATATATATATATATATATATATATATATATAATTGTATATAATATATATATATAATTGTCAGGAATCGACTTACCAGGCTGACATCCGTCCGCCGCTGCGGACTCCGTCCTGGCTCCCTGCGGTCACCTGTCACCTATGCCCCTGCCATGGGACATCATCAAGGGCCTGGGAACACTCCTGAGACAGCGGGCGTGTAGCGCGCCGCGTCCCCGCTAGGCCGCGGCGTGGGCGCCGCCATGACAGTCTGCAAACAGCCAGTATACTGCGGCCAATCCGGTGCTTGGCCGCACCCACTTTCCTTCACTCACCCAATCCCTGTGCACCATGGGGTACATAAGAGACTGCAGGATCAGTCTGCAGGCATCCTGGACTTTGTGTCACTCCAGCGACCCATGTGAAAGGATCTGTTCCTGTTCCTCCTGTGTTCCTGGTTCTCTGGTTAAGAACTTGTACTCCTGGTTACTCTGCACAGCTCCGTGGAACTTCAAGGCCCAGCAATACCTGCAACCTGCAAACAAGGCTTCACACTCATCACCACCTTGTGTGCTTCAGCCTGCAGTTGAAGACTGACTCCAGGTGTGTTTCATTCCTCCACCTGTGATACAGCTTGCTGCTGCCAGTGCCTCATCACCTGCACTGTGAAGTCAGACTCCTGCCTCTGCTCAGGTTTGCCATTTCCACCTTGCTGCCTAAGTTTCCTGTTTTAAAACCTGCACTGGTTTCCAAACCAGAACCATTTCACAAACACTTGTTCTTCTGTTTATATATTACCGGATATTATTTTCTCAAGTCATCTGTCATCCATTGCCATAGACTTTCAGTTATCATACTGAGTGATTGACTTTATTCATCTGTTATTATTGTTTCTGCTACCATTCTGTATTATATCATCTGCCAAATAAAATACCATTGCGCTCATGCGCAGGAACGTTATCCAGCCTCCTCGTTTTCTCCCATCTACCTCCACTGACCCACTAGCGCCCCCTCCGGGGACACAGCCCAAACACAATCTGACAGTAAGTCCAGGATCGATGGACTCGGATGGTGGACGGAGTGTGGGGTCAGAGGCCTTGCAAAATCTGGTCTCCCGTCTGGATGGTCAAGAGGTTGCGCAGCAGCAGATGCTTCAATTCCTGCAAGGGATGTCCTCCCGATTAGATACACTACAGCAATCCCTGCCTAGTGTACTCTCTCCTACTGTTCCTGTTACTCCAGCACCTGCCAGTGCTGTGAGTTCTTCTATGCCGGCTGCATCAGCTCCAGTGTCACGTCTGCACCTGCCCGTGCCGAGCAAGTATGATGGCAGTCCAAAGTTATGTCGCGGGTTTCTCAACCAATGTGAAATACAGTTTGAGTTATTGCCACATAATTTCCCCACGCCAAGATCCAAGGTTGCCTACATCATCTCCTTACTCTCTGGATCTGCTCTGAGTTGGGTGTCTCCTCTGTGGGAACGTGCTGGCCTTCTGATTAACAACTACACAGACTTCGTGTCAACCTTCAGACGGATCTTTGACGAGCCTGGTCGTGCAACATCAGCTTCGGCAGACCTGATCCAACTTCGTCAAGGTACCCGAAGCATGGGACAATATGTCATCCAGTTCCAGACGTTGGCTGCAGAGATTCAGTGGAACAACCAAGCTCTGGTAGCAGCTTTCTGGCACGGACTCTCGGATCGGATCAAGGATGAACTGGCGACCCGTGACATTCCTGTTCAACTGTCTGATTTGATCTCCCTGTGCATTAAGTTGGACTCTCGCATCCGCGAACGCAATAATGAACGCGCTCGGAGTGAGCCACGCAGATCAAGGTTCATACCTTCTGTACAGTTCCAGTCTCCCTCTTCTGACGAGCCTATGCAGATAAATAGGTCCCGCCTAACTCCTGAAGATCGGGCAAGAAGAATACGTGAGAGACTCTGCCTATACTGTGCTGCTGCGGGCCATCAGATTAACTCCTGCACGGTGCGTTCGGGAAACGCCAGATCCTGACTTGTAAGGGAGGAGTCAAGTTAGGATCTTTCAGTCAAGCTCCTTCTCAACAAGACCTCATCCTTCCAGTGACGCTAGAGACTTCAGTTGGGCTCCAGTCTGCGTCAGCATTAGTGGACTGCGGTGCTGCAGGAAACTTTATCACCCAAGCTGCGGTAAATAAATTTTGCCTATCTACCTGTGAACTTTCTTGTCCAGTTTACATTACTGCTGTGGATGGTAGTCGAATCTCCAAGGGGAACATTTCTCATCAAACTGCCCCAGTGGTTCTGGGAGTTGGATTTCTCCATTCTGAACTGATTAAGTTCCTGGTCATCCCTCAAGCCACCCAGGAGATTGTCTTGGGCATGCCCTGGCTCCAGCTACATAATCCACAGTTTGACTGGTCAACGTTGCAGCTTACCTCATGGGGTTCACATTGTCATCAATCCTGTTTAGCCCAAGTGTGTCCCATAAAGTCTACCGAAGTAAAGACACAGTCAAGTCTCCCAGCAGCTTATCAAGACTTCTCAGACGTCTTCTGTGAAAAGGCTGCTGATATCCTGCCGCCCCATAGGGAATGGGATTGTCCCATCGATCTCCTTCCTGGCAAGAAGCCACCTAGGGGGCGCACCTACCCGTTGTCTGTTCCTGAAACTGAGGCGATGAGTGATTACATCAGAGAGAATCTTCAGAAGGGATTCATCCGTCCGTCATCATCACCCGCTGGTGCAGGTTTCTTCTTTGTTAAAAAGAAGGATGGAGGACTGCGTCCATGCATTGACTATCGGGGTCTCAATGACATTACCATCAAGAATAGTTATCCATTACCACTCATTACCGAATTATTTGACAGAGTTAAAGGAGCCCGCATCTTCACCAAGTTAGATCTCCGCGGTGCCTATAATCTCATCAGAATCCGGAGTGGTGACGAGTGGAAGACAGCTTTCAACACTCGAGATGGCCATTATGAATACCTGGTAATGCCATTTGGGTTGAGTAATGCTCCAGCAGTGTTCCAACACTTTGTGAACGAAATCTTTCGTGATGTCCTGTATAAGTACCTCGTTGTTTACTTAGATGATATCCTTATCTTCTCCCAAGACCTTCCATCTCATCGTCTACAAGTCTGTGAAGTTCTCCGACGTCTTCGTGAGAACCGGCTCTACGGGAAACTATCTAAATGCACCTTTGAAGTTCCCTCTATACCCTTCCTGGGTTATATAATTTCCGGATCGGATCTTCAGATGGACCCGACAAAATTGGAAGCTATTGCCAATTGGTCCATTCCAAATTCTCTCAAGTCTATCCAGCGGTTCCTGGGTTTCGCCAACTACTATAGAAAATTTATTCGAGGATTCTCCACTCTCATCGCTCCTATTACCAACCTGACTCGGAAAGGGGCAGACCATTCCAACTGGTCAGAAGAAGCCTTGGCAGCCTTCCAGAAGATCAAGCTAGCCTTTATGTCTGCTCCAGTGCTGTCTCAGCCAGATGTCAACAGACCGTTCGAGTTGGAGGTAGATGCCTCTACAGTTGGGGTTGGAGCTGTTCTCTCCCAGAAGGGATCCGATGGGAAAGTCCACCCTTGTGGATTTTATTCTCGCAAGTTTCTTCCTGCAGAAGCTAACTACTCCGTGGGAGATCAAGAACTACTGGCGATCAAGCTGGCTCTCGAGGAATGGAGATATCTCCTAGAAGGGGCCAAACATCCGTTTAACATCTACACGGATCATAAAAACCTGCTATATTTAAAGGCAGCTCAGTGCCTTAACCCTTGCCAGTCCAGGTGGGCTATGTTTTTCTCACGTTTTAATTTCAAGCTTCATTTCCGCCCAGGTTCGCAGAATGTGAAAGCCGACGCGTTATCCCGATCCATGGAATCTGAAGAAGGAACATCTGACTCAGTGCCACATTCCATCCTGAGTCCCGTGGTTTTCGCTGCATCTCAAGTCTCCCCAGCTCCTCCTCCTGGTAAGACTTTTGTTTCCCCAGAACTCCGTTCCAAGTTGCTATCTTGGGCCCATCAATCCAAGTTCACTGGTCATCCTGGTGTCCTGAAGACCTTCAAGTTCCTTTCTGCGACATATTGGTGGCCAAAGATGAAAATGGACATCCAGGATTTCGTGGCATCCTGTCCTAAATGTGTGCAGCACAAGACTCCTCGTCAGTCTCCAGCAGGTCAGTTACAACCATTGTCTGTCCCTAGTCGTCCCTGGTCACACCTGTCCATGGATTTTATCACCGACCTTCCTCCTTCTCAAGGACATAATACCATTTGGGTTGTAGTGGACAGATTCACCAAGATGGCTCATTTTGTTCCTCTCCAGGGTCTCCCTTCTGCCCCGAAACTTGCCCAAATCTTCCTACGGGAGATTTTCCGCTTACATGGTTTACCCTCAGAAATAATATCTGACCGGGGGGTACAGTTTGTAGCGAGGTTTTGGAGGGCCCTCTGTTCTGCCATGCAGGTCAAACTGAAGTTTTCGTCATCATACCATCCTCAGACGAATGGGCAGACAGAGAGGGTTAATCAAGAACTTGAGACTTTTTTAAGATTATATGTTTCATCTTCCCAGGATGACTGGTTCGATCTGCTCCCATGGGCCGAGTTTGCCCACAACTTTCGATACCATACTGCTACTGAAACGACACCATTCTTTGCAGTATATGGGCAACATCCCCGTGTACCTGATTTCCAAGAACTCCCTCATATGGATGTTCCTGCTGCCACTACTGCTCTGACTCAGTTTTCATCTATTTGGAGAAAAATTCACGTTTCTCTCAAAAAGGCCTCCAGTCGGTACAAGTTCTTTGCCGACCGCAAGAGACGTGCGGTTCCTCATTTGAAACCTGGGGACAAGGTTTGGCTATCAACCCGTAACCTCCGTCTCAGGGTCCCATCCATGAAGTTTGCACCACGCTTCATTGGTCCTTACCCTGTCGAAAGAGTCATCAACCCAGTGGCCTACAAATTGAAGTTACCATCTTCCCTTCGTATACCTAACGCTTTTCATGTTTCTCTCCTCAGACCTCTAGTCCTAAACCGCTTTCAGAATACTCTTCCAGTAGGTCCCAAGGTTCGAACTCAGCGGGGCGTGGAATTCGAGATCAACAAAATTCTGGACTCCCGTTGTCGGTATGGACGTCTCCAGTACCTGGTCGATTGGTCCGGTTATGGCCCAGAGGAGAGAAGTTGGGTGAATTCGTCCGATGTCCATGCTCCTAGGTTGGTCCGTGTCTTCCACAGCACTCATCCCTCCAAGCCACGTGGGTGTTCGGTGTCCACCCCTAAAGGAGGGGGTACTGTCAGGAATCGACTTACCAGGCTGACATCCGTCCGCCGCTGCGGACTCCGTCCTGGCTCCCTGCGGTCACCTGTCACCTATGCCCCTGCCATGGGACATCATCAAGGGCCTGGGAACACTCCTGAGACAGCGGGCGTGTAGCGCGCCGCGTCCCCGCTAGGCCGCGGCGTGGGCGCCGCCATGACAGTCTGCAAACAGCCAGTATACTGCGGCCAATCCGGTGCTTGGCCGCACCCACTTTCCTTCACTCACCCAATCCCTGTGCACCATGGGGTACATAAGAGACTTCAGGATCAGTCTGCAGGCATCCTGGACTTTGTGTCACTCCAGCGACCCATGTGAAAGGATCTGTTCCTGTTCCTCCTGTGTTCCTGGTTCTCTGGTTAAGAACTTGTACTCCTGGTTACTCTGCACAGCTCCGTGGAACTTCAAGGCCCAGCAATACCTGCAACCTGCAAACAAGGCTTCACACTCATCACCACCTTGTGTGCTTCAGCCTGCAGTTGAAGACTGACTCCAGGTGTGTTTCATTCCTCCACCTGTGATACAGCTTGCTGCTGCCAGTGCCTCATCACCTGCACTGTGAAGTCAGACTCCTGCCTCTGCTCAGGTTTGCCATTTCCACCTTGCTGCCTAAGTTTCCTGTTTTAAAACCTGCACTGGTTTCCAAACCAGAACCATTTCACAAACACTTGTTCTTCTGTTTATATATTACCGGATATTATTTTCTCAAGTCATCTGTCATCCATTGCCATAGACTTTCAGTTATCATACTGAGTGATTGACTTTATTCATCTGTTATTATTGTTTCTGCTACCATTCTGTATTATATCATCTGCCAAATAAAATACCATTGCGCTCATGCGCAGGAACGTTATCCAGCCTCCTCGTTTTCTCCCATCTACCTCCACTGACCCACTAGCGCCCCCTCCGGGGACACAGCCCAAACACAATCTGACAATAATATTGTATACCACCTACCCGTGGTTTTTTTCTTTTCTTTCTTCTTTATACATACTACTATAGTAGCTTACTGTAGCAGTCTGCGGTGCTGCTGAGCTGACAGTGTCCAGCAGGTCCGTCATCAGTCATTACATAATAAATATATATACCTGTCCGGCTGCAGTACTAGTGATATTATATATATATATATTGATTTCATCTCATTATCATCCAGTCTATATTAGCAGCAGACACAGTACGGTAGTCCACGGCTGTAGCTACCTCTGTGTCGGCAGTCGCTCGTCCATCCATAATTGTATACCACCTACCCGTGGTTTTTTTTTTTCTTTCTACTTTATACATACTACTATAGTAGCTTACTGTAGCAGTCTGCGGTGCTGCTGAGCTGACAGTGTCCAGCAGGTCCGTCATCAGTCATTACATAATAAATATATCTACCTGTCCGGCTGCAGTACTAGTGTGATATTATATATATATATATTGATTTCATCTCATTATCATCCAGTCTATATTAGCAGCAGACACAGTACGGTAGTCCACGGCTGTAGCTACCTCTGTGTCGGCAGTCGCTCGTCCATCCATAATTGTATACCACCTACCCGTGTTTTTTTTCTTTTTTCTTTCTTCTTTATACATACTACTATAGTAGCTTACTGTAGCAGTCTGCGGTGCTGCTGAGCTGACAGTGTCCAGCAGGTCCGTCATCAGTCATTACATAATAAATATATCTACCTGTCCGGCTGCAGTACTAGTGTGATATTATATATATATATTGATTTCATCTCATTATCATCCAGTCTATATTAGCAGCAGACACAGTACGGTAGTCCACGGCTGTAGCTACCTCTGTGTCGGCAGTCGCTCGTCCATCCATAATTGTATACCACCTACCCGTGGTTTTTTTTTTTCTTCTTTATACATACTACTATAGTAGCTTACTGTAGCAGTCTGCGGTGCTGCTGAGCTGACAGTGTCCAGCAGGTCCGTCATCAGTCATTACATAATAAATATATATACCTGTCCGGCTGCAGTACTAGTGATATTATATATATATATATATATATTGATTTCATCTCATTATCATCCAGTCTATATTAGCAGCAGACACAGTACGGTAGTCCACGGCTGTAGCTACCTCTGTGTCGGCAGTCGCTCGTCCATCCATAATTGTATACCACCTACCCGTGGTTTTTTTTTTTCTTTCTTCTTTATACATACTACTATAGTAGCTTACTGTAGCAGTCTGCGGTGCTGCTGAGCTGACAGTGTCCAGCAGGTCCGTCATCAGTAATTACATAATAAATATATCTACCTGTCCGGCTGCAGTACTAGTGTGATATTATATATATATATATTGAGTTCATCTCATTATCATCCAGTCTATATTAGCAGCAGACACAGTACGGTAGTCCACGGCTGTAGCTACCTCTGTGTCGGCAGTCGCTCGTCCATCCATAATTGTATACCACCTACCCGTGTTTTTTTTTTCTTCTTTCTTCTTTATACATACTACTATAGTAGCTTACTGTAGCAGTCTGCGGTGCTGCTGAGCTGACAGTGTCCAGCAGGTCCGTCATCAGTCATTACATAATAAATATATATACCTGTCCGGCTGCAGTACTAGTGTGATATTATATATATATATATATATTGATTTCATCTCATTATCATCCAGTGTATATTAGCAGCAGACACAGTACGGTAGTCCACGGCTGTAGCTACCTCTGTGTCGGCAGTCGCTCGTCCATCCATAAGTATACTAGTATCCATCCATCTCCATTGTTTACCTGAGGTGCCTTTTAGTTGTGCCTATTAAAATATGGAGAACAA